>NC_069502.1:498058169-498413169 GCF_027579735.1 Bombina bombina
ATCATCTTTTGAGTGTCTATTATTTAATTGTATACTGAGTTAGAAAAAACAAAATATTCTGTGGAATAGATAGTTCTGAGCAAATCCCTAATTGCATGTCATCCACCTGCATGCACATTTCTGCTAAAAAGTAACTCTTTCTAGGCTATATTACATGTGGCACGTTAAATGTTGTACGTAAAGGATATTGGCTTTTTGCGCAAGAGAGATCACAATAGCATTTAGCGATACTGAAACACTTGCATAAAGCGTAGTGCGTTACAGTTGCATAAAACATTCAAAATTACAGTTACACTCATATAAACATTTTCTGATAAAAAAAATTATTCATATAAATATGAAAAATTATACATACTGTAAATATTTGAAATAACCCATAGAATATATATATATATATATATATATATATATATATATATATATATATATATATATATAAAAATATATAAATATATATAAATATATATACAGTATGTATAATAATGTTCAATATTTTTTATTAATATTTTTTTTTAATTTTTTTTTATTGAGAGACCGGAGATAAATACAGTATACAGTTATACAATTAATTCCCCCTTAAAGGTCTATAATAAATTGATGTGTTTCGCAGATCGCAGGAGCAAAGTAAAAAATTAGATGACATAAAGATACACAAATTTCCCCTGTGAGAACATACCAATACAAGATGTCCTCTGCATTATTCTTCTGAAATTAAGCCTGAATCCACATAGATAAATTCTGTCTACGTATACAACAGTAGGAATAGGTATAATAAGTAGTTTCTAGGCCAGGGGGAAAAGAACCATTGTGTCTCAATTTTATAACATCAAACAACAAACAAACAAAATAACACAGAACAACAATAACATGTTCAAAGTGTGATTCTTGTAGATGCTGTTGGCAGTTTTACAGAAATGGGGCTGAATTAGAATATGCTTTTATCAGATGATAAATTGTTATCCCACTTATGAGGTAAATATAAAGTGAAGAGAAGCGGCACTACTGAGCCTAACCAGTTTTTATGTGTAAAATGAACATGTGAGGGCATCAGCAGGATGAGGAGGCTTAAAAGTTAAATCAAGCCAATAACAGTGTAAACCCACTAAAATAATGAGATACGGGATGTTTAGATATGACCCATACATGTCTCCCATTTTTATGTATATCTAATGGTGTGACCTAAAACTAAGTGAAAATAAGGATAAACAGAGGCAACGCAAATAATAATTATTTCTCTGTGTCCTAAATACCATTACGCAATATAAAATCTGTCAATGTATGCTGACTTTATGCCTTAGACTAATGTCAGGGGCAGTGCTCGTAAGCCGATATAAAAAGGCGTATGATCGCAAAAGGGGAAAGCATGAACTCAACGTGATCCATCTTCTGAAAATGTGCTCTACAAATGGCACCAATCTATTTATATTGTGTAGCATTTAAGATGATAAATGTTGATTAGTTATTATTGATAGTTCTCCATTAATATAACAGATATAAACATTAGGTAACTCACCATGCCTTAAAGTACATGTAAGTTAGGAAAGAACTGCACATACAATTTAGCCAACCCCTATACGGATTATGAGCAAGCGGAGCTCAGGAAAGTTTGGCATTTTTGTGAATAGAAATGTGCGATGTGCAAGCCTAACTTGGTATAGACATATCAGTAACATTAAATTGTGCAGAGGTAAATACAACATAAGAAGTGACTCAATTGTCTTGTAGGGCCAGTTACTGTCACACACCAATAGTTCTGGAGAAAGCAACCACTCACTATAGAAAGTTAGCAACCAGTCACGCATATGAGAGTCAAAAAATCTATTCATGCTAGTGGGCCACCAATCAGTCGGGTGCAGTCTCGGAAGCAATGGGGCAAAGTCGTAACTTTGCCCCAACTGATGTTACACACAAGTGTCGCTATTGACAGTTCAGTAACGATAAGCAAGGATCCGTGAACTGAAGGGGTTCTGAAAACAAAGCCGTATTCTGTTTGACTTCCATAGTCTTAATAACGTCATTAAGAGGTATGGCTATGTGGGTAGTAAGCAAATTGATGCTAATAGTGCAATCCCCAGTGTACTCTTGAGAAGTTAAACACTGTTTTGCCCCCACAGTTTTCAAGTCCGGCTTAATCAGGGTAGGGGACGGACCTCCCCTCCTTCCCACAAAGAAGTCATCCAGGATCTTCGCTCCATTATCTGCAAGAACACCCTTAATAGTTTCGTCCATCGGCGAAGCTTTCTGTGGAGCTGTCTGTGTCCGGCATATAGTCCTGGGGTGTATTCTTTAATTTATCTGTGGTGGGGTTGTCAGCTTGGAGACCATCAGAAGAAGCTATCTCAGGAATACCAATACATAGGAGATCATGATGTTTACCACTGAGTTCTGTCAAGTAATCAGCTTTGTCCCGAACGGGTAAACTCTGTGTTAGCTCCACAACTTCTAAGCTAGATACTGGTCCCCTATTGGTCCGAATGTATTGTAATATGCTTTCCAGTGATAATAGTAAATTATCAAACAGTGGTAAGAGAAGCACAGAAATGTCATTGGTAATGTGCGCCACCTTGTCTTTATGATGCGTTGCAGAGTAAATGCCTAACGGCTTTAAAATTCTTATCTGACTCCTCAGCGGCCAGGGGATGAAATGTCGTGATCCACAGAAGTTCCTGGGCACCTGAACTGCTAATGGAGAGATGGATGGCAAAATAGATAGCCACAATTGTGCTAAAAAAATAGAGATTTTACTTGGAGCTCTATAAAGCAGTGTCCATCTTAAAAAGCAGCCAACCGGAAGTCTTTATTAATATTTTTAATATTTCATTAACAAACATTGAGGTTAGCAATTCTTTATGTGCGCTATTACAACAACGCGTTAGACCTAAATCCCAAATGCGAAGTGCAATACCCATATTTTACATTAATATGTTCTTCACATAGAATTTTTACATTTTTTTATTATTAAATATATATTTCTATACATATCTGATAATCTGATATCTATACCTTATCGATAGGAATAGATATACAGATATATATCTGATATCTATACCTTATCGATAGGAATAGATTTACAGATATATACAGATATATAAAGCAATATGTATTTACGATAATAATTACATTTTCCTATATGTGAAGAAAATTGGAATGTGAAATATGAATAACTCCTGTTGGGTTAGCGCACAAGAGATAAGTGTTAGGTGTTTTCTTCTCTGCTTTCCATTGACTTCTATGGGAAGAATATGTTAACAAGGTTGAGATATTTGATTAGCGCGCATCGGGTTTCACTCACACACAAACTTTTTACTTTCAAGCTATAATACGTGCGCAACCCAACGCGTGCAAAAAGATTGTTTCTACCACCACTTGTAATCTGGCCCTCTGTCGTTAATTGTGTAGGTAGCGTTAAGGCAAATACAATGAAAACAATCAAACTATATACATGCCTCTCTTCATTATAATTATCTAATTGTTAATTACAGTGAACTAAATTGATCTTACTTTTAAGTATCAATGCTGTTGATTCTCATTTATAGCTAAATTGAATTTATGAATATCTATATATAAATATCTGAAAATATACAGCTTTTATTAGACTCAAATAACACAATAATATAAAGTATTGTAAACAAATTTTCAGCTGTTTTAAAGCCTGTGTTGCTGTGAAATGTCAAGTTGTGCATTAAATGCAGACTGAGACTTCTGCATAGCTACAGAACATTGCTGAAGAAAATGCAACCTAAATATATAAAATAAATAGAGAGACATACACCATCCTTAATGCCCTGCATATACGCACATTCAGAGGTAAAACTTTTCATTTGGCATGATAATAAGAATATGAGGAAACCAAAACTCACTCTGTTGTGTGGGTTTGTTTGTTTAGAAAAAGAGCTGATTTCTTTCGGGCAATGCCCTACAAAAGGCCCTTTTAAGGGCTATTGATAGTTTATTATAGATTAGGTTTCTTTATTTTGGGGGTGGTTTTTTTAAAATGGGTATTAGAATAGGAATAACTAACACTAATATATCTCTCTCCCCCAGCTGAATTTTAAAGTATCTTGCCACAGTCTTTAAAGAAAATTCACAGACCCACTTACTTCAGCTGATACAGCCTTTTGCAACAGGTAGCCTCTGGAAGATAGTTTCCCTCCCATCCCACCCCCCACCCACCCCAAGCTCAATCACTCATTTATAGTCTCCCACACAACTTTCATTCTCCTAAACTGACAGCTGCAAACATCCTTCCATTCACTTAACCCTTTAGAATACATACCCTCTCTCCCTAAAAATAGCTATATACCCCACATCGATAGAGTATATATATATATAATTCTTTTTTATATTGTACTATTTTGGTTTTATTTTCATCTACACACCTCATAGCACTAACATGAATCAAAATATGACCATACTGATATTCGTGACAACCCTTTTCTCACTCCAATTTTGTTCACATCATTATCGCCTCAAACTGGAAAACAAATTATCATACACCATGGCCTGCTCTGTTGCTGTAACTTATCTGCTGAGTGTTGGTGGAGAGTTATAAAAAATAACGCTCCTACCCCCACCTTACAAAATTATAAAGTATGCCATTCACTATATGGCCAAAGAAATGCCATTCACTACATGGCCAAATTCCTATTCCTTATGTTACTTGCCCTTGCAAATGATGTAGAGTCTAACCCTGGTCCCCCAGCAAATTCCATTCCTAGCCTTCCAGCTAAAAAAGGCCTCTCCTTTGTGCACTGTAATATCCACAGCTTTCTACCAAAAATCGATGCACTGCAAGCTTGGTGTTTACAATACAAGCCCAAAATCATTGTGATTTCTGAATCGTGGCTAACTGCAAAAATACCTGACTCTGCCATTGCAATACATGGGTATTCATGCCATAGAATTGACAGAGCAAAGAGAGGAGGCAGCATTGTAATTTATGTTGACAATTCCACAAAGTTCACCCCATACAAAAATCTAGCTCTCCTGCAACCTTTGATTTCCTTTCTGGCAAAATTGAGATCCCATGCAGTAAATCAATCATTGTTGCAGGAATCTACCGCCCACCTAGCTCCCCTGTGCATTCCATTTCGGACATAGCACATCTCCTTAGTGAATCCATAGCTCAAAACCCAAAAAGAGAAATTTTGTTTTTTGGAGATTTTAATATTGATTGGCTGAATTAAAAAAATATCAGTTGTCGCTTGCTATTTAAATCTTTGCAGCTAACGCTCATAATCTCCTCCCCAACTCGCATAAACATCAAAAGCCATAATCATACCCTGCTCGACTGGATTCTCTCCACTTCTCCCGACCAAATCCAGGAGGCAGGTGTTTTCCCTAACAATCTCAGACCTAGATTTGGAGTTTGGCGTTAGCCGTGAAAACCAGCGTTAGAGGCTCCTAACGCTGGTTTTAGGCTACCGCCGGTATTTGGAGTCACTCAAAATAGGGTCTAACGCTCACTTTTCAGCCGCGACTTTTCCATACCGCAGATCCCCTTACGTCAATTGCGTATCCTATCTTTTCAATGGGATCATTCTAACTCCGGTATTTAGAGTCGTTTCTGAAGTGAGCGTTAGACATCTAACGACAAAACTCCAGCCGCAGGAAAAAAGTCAGTAGTTAAGAGCTTTCTGGGCTAACGCCGGTTTATAAAGCTCTTAACTACTGTACTCTAAAGTACACTAACACCCATAAACTACCTATGTACCCCTAAACCGAGGTCCCCCCACATCGCCGACACTCGAATAATTTTTTTTAACCCCTAATCTGCCGACCGCCACCTACGTTATCCTTATGTACCCCTAATCTGCTGCCCCTAACACCGCTGACCCCTGTATTATATTTATTAACCCCTAACCTACCCCCCACAACGTCGCCTGCACCTACCTACACTTATTAACCCCTAATCTGCCGACCGCAAAGCGCCGCCACCTACGTTATCCTTATGTACCCCTAATCTGCTGCCCCTAACACCGCCGACCCCTACATTATATTTATTAACCCCTAATCTGCCCCCCTCAACGTCGCCTCCACCTGCCTACACTTATTAACCCCTAATCTGCCGACCGGACCTGAGCGCTACTATAATAAAGTTATTAACCCCTAATCCGCCTCACTAACCCTATAATAAATAGTATTAACCCCTAATCTGCCCTCCCTAACATCGCCGACACCTAACTTCAATTATTAACCCCTAATCTGCCGACCGGAGCTCACCGCTATTCTAATAAATGTATTAACCCCTAAAGCTAAGTCTAACCCTCAGCCAATAGAATGCAAGCTCAATCTGATTGGTTGATTGGATCAGCCAATCGGATTGAACTTGATTCTGATTGGCTGATTCCATCAGCCAATCAGAATATTCCTACCTTAATTCCGATTGGCTGATAGAATCCTATCAGCCAATTGGAATTCGAGGGACGCCATCTTGGATGACGTCATTTAAAGGAACCGTCATTCGTCGTTCAGTTGTCGGCCAGGATGGATGTTCCGCGGTGGAGGTCTTCAGGATGCTGCCGCTTCGCTCCGGATGGATGCCGCTTGGATGAAAACTTCAATCGGATGGAAGACCTCTTCTGCCCCGCTTGGATGAAGACTTCAGCCGGATCATGGACCTCTTCAGCCCCCCGCTTGGGCTTGGATCAGGACATCGGAGGAGCTCTTCTGGACGGATCGGTGTGATACCCGGTGAGGTGAAGACAAGGTAGGATGATCTTCAGGGGCTTAGTGTTAGGTTTATTTAAGGGGGGTTTGGGTTAGATTAGGGGTATGTGGGTGGTGGGTTGTAATGTTGGGGGGCTTGGGTATTATATGTTTTTTTTACAGGCAAAAGAGCTGTAAATATTTTTTTATTTTTTGTAACTTAGTTCTTTTTTATTTTTTGTACTTTAACTAGTTTATTTAATTGTATTTATTTGTAGCAATTGTATTTAATTAATTTATTGATAGTGTAGTATTAGGTTTAATTGTAACTTAGGTTAGGATTTCTTTTACAGGTAAATTTGTAATTATTTTAACTATTTTAGCTATTAAATAGTTCTTAACTATTTAATAGCTATTGTACCTGGTTAAAATAAATAGAAAGTTACCTGTAAAATAAATATAAATCCTAAAATAGCTATAATATAATTATAATTTATATTGTAGCTATATTAGGATTTATTTTACAGGTAAGTATTTAGCTTTAAATAGGAATAATTTATTTAATAAGAGTTAATTAATTTCGTTAGATTTAAATTATATTTAACTTAGGGGGGTGTTAGTGTTAGGGTTAGACTTAGCTTTAGGGGTTAATACATTTATTAGAATAGCGGTGAGCTCCGGTCGGCAGATTAGGGGTTAATAATTGAAGTTAGGTGTCTGCGATGTTAGGGAGGGCAGATTAGGGGTTAATACTATTTATGATAGGGTTAGTGAGGCGGATTAGGGGTTAATAACTTTATTATAGTAGCGCTCAGGTCCGGTCGGCAGATTAGGGGTTAATAAGTGTAGGCAGGTGGAGGCGACGTTGTGGGGGGCAGATTAGGGGTTAATAAATATAATATAGGGGTCGGCGATGTTAGGGCAGCAGATTAGGGGTACATAAGGATAATGTAAGTAGCGGCGGTTTACGGAGCGGCAGATTAGGGGTTAATAATAATATGCAGGGGTCAGCGATAACGGGGGCGGCAGATTAGGGGTTAATAAGTGTAAGGTTAGGGGTGTTTAGACTCGGGGTACATGTTAGAGTGTTAAGTGCAGACGTAGGAAGGGTTACCGCATAGCAAACAATGGGGCTGCGTTAGGAGCTGAACGCGGCTTTTTTGCAGGTGTTTGGGTTTTTTTCAGCTCAAACAGCCCCATTGTTTCCTATGGGGAATTGTGCACGAGCACGTTTTTGAGGCTGGCCGCGTCCGTAAGCAACTCTGGTATCGAGAGTTGAAGCTGCGTTAAAAATGCTCTACGCTCCTTTTTTTGAGCCTAACGCAGCCTTTATGTGGACTCTCAATACCAGAGTTATTTTTATGGTGCGGCCAGAAAAAAGCCGGCGTTAGTTTTTCGGGTCGTTACCGACAAAACCCCAAATCTAGCCGTCAGTGACCACTGCTTAGTGTACTGCGTGCGCAATATATGCACTAAACAAACAAAATTGGCCAAGGCCCAATATTTCTTTGATAACGTATCTAACCCTAGAAAGTTTTGGAAACTCGTAAATAACTTACAAAATCCACCAATCCACTCCCAACCCTCCACTGTCAATGTGGATAACCAAAACCTGCAACTCCCCTTAGAAGTAACAAATGCCTTTAACAATTATTTTGTCGGATGCTCCACCACCCTGATTGACAAACTAATAAATGGCACACATCCTGAAACTACAAATGTGGATCAGGCCCCACTAAAACAGGAAAGACCCAATATAGAGAAGTTCAATTTTAGACCTGTACTCATCAATGTCATTAAGAAACACCTTAATAATCTAAAAATGAAAAACCAGTCTGGACCTGATCAAATCCCAGCAATGCTGTTAAAGCTCAGTGCGCCGGCAATTGCTAAGCCTGTCACAACCCTAATTAACGAATCCTTGATGTCTGGATATATACCCAAACTCTGGAAAACTGCAAGAGTAGTGTCTATTCATAAAAGTGGGGAATTAACCTTGGTTTCTAACTATCGCCCTATATCATTGCTCCCAGTATTGTAAAAAATCTTAGAAAAATGCGTCCATATGCAATTATGTGAGTATTACCAACTTTCTAACTATCTGACCCCTGATCAATCAGGTTTTCAACCAAATCACTCCACTACAACTGCCCTCCTAAAAGTTTGGACCTGATCAAATCCCAGCAATGCTGTTAAAGCTCAGTGCGCCGGCAATTGCTAAGCCTGTCACAACCCTAATTAACAAATCCTTGATGTCTGGATATATACCCAAACTCTGGAAAACTGCAAGAGTAGTGCCTATTGATAAAAGTGGGGAACACTTTAAGAGTTTTATGTAACAGTTTTGTTGCGTAAAACTCATAACTACTGCTCTCAGATGGTGGTACGGATCTTGTCGGTATAGGGTGTAACACAAGCTTTTTAGCCTCACCACAAAACTCATAATGAGTGTGGGACTGACGTTGCGTTACAGGCTAAAAGGCTTGCGGTACAGCTATACCGACAGGACTTGTAAAGGCTGCGTTGCTGTTTTAACACTGAAATGACAATTTTTTCAGCATTAAAACACGAACGCACAACTTGTAATCTACCTGATAGTTTGGCAGTATACAATAGATAAGATAGTCTCAACTGTTTGGTCTTATTACTATTGGTCTAAGAGTGTATAGCAAATACGATTCCCATTGTGAAACAAATGTTAGTTGGTGAATGAGAGTCACTAGAATGCTATATATTTAAACAAAGGCACACATTTTGCACCCACACTTTTGATACATGTAAACTGCTGTCTGATCAAATACAGGTGCACTTTGTGCATCAATAGTTGTAATGAATACTGGCTATTGAGTTTATATCACCAAAATGCTATATAATTAAACGTGGGCGCACATTTTGCACCAATATTGGTATTATAATCCTAGCTAGAAGGTATATATCGCTGTAATGCTCTATGATTAGACAAAGGTGCACATTTTGCACCAATAGTTTGTTACAATATTCCCTGCTTCTATGATCAAATTGAAATCAATAGGTATTTCTGGTATACACAGTTAAATCATAAGCTGCAGGGGAATACCATGCAAAGCTGTTTTTACAAAGGGACAATACAAATCGTCACCTACAAGCATCTACTAAAGCAGTTGAATTAAGGTACGGTTTTTATAATATGCATCAAGTTGCCACTATTGCAAATTAAAACAAGGCTAAACGTCCCCACTCCCCTGACATGTTTCGCTCATAGGCTTTATCAAAGGAGAAGCCACCACCTTATTTCCAGTTATTTATTGGTTGATTTTCTAGACCAATAGTAATAAGACCAAACAGTGGAGACTATGTTACCTATTTTATACTACCAAACTATATATTACATTTTGCTATATTAGGTTTATAGTCCCATATGACTAATATTTGGTCTTTTAGAGTAAATAGAGGCAATTGTAAGGTCCCTTTAACTGGAGCTCCACCCCTTCATCCTTTATAACCTCATTTCCCCTTCTCTTCTTTGCTTGATTCTTTTGTTTGTTCAGAGTAGCTCTACTTCTACTCTGTTCTGCTATGTGTCAAGTCAATAATACTTTGTGAGCTGTGAACTGTTCTAATATCTAAATCTGCCTTTGCTACTTGTAGGCACTTCTTGTTTGTACTAACCTCTATTGCCAACTACCTTGGATTGCTTACATTATCTTATTCAGTAATTCATATACTGAACGGACTAGTTTGTCTTCCTTGAGTCTCTCTCCGGATAATCTCATTCTGTAACCGGGTTCTGGAACTACTTACCTGGCGTATTCATCCGCCTGTTCCGTTCACGCTGAGGATCACTCAGCCGAGCCACCGATGGAACTGAAGAGGACATCCGGAGCGGAAGACTGGATTCTCTCCACTTCTCCCGACCAAATCCAGGAGGCAGGTGTTTTCCCTAACAATCTCAGACCTAGATTTGGAGTTTGGCGTTAGCCGTGAAAACCAGCGTTAGAGGCTCCTAACGCTGGTTTTAGGCTACCGCCGGTATTTGGAGTCACTCAAAATAGGGTCTAACGCTCACTTTTCAGCCGCGACTTTTCCATACCGCAGATCCCCTTACGTCAATTGCGTATCCTATCTTTTCAATGGGATCATTCTAACTCCGGTATTTAGAGTCGTTTCTGAAGTGAGCGTTAGACATCTAACGACAAAACTCCAGCCGCAGGAAAAAAGTCAGTAGTTAAGAGCTTTCTGGGCTAACGCCGGTTTATAAAGCTCTTAACTACTGTACTCTAAAGTACACTAACACCCATAAACTACCTATGTACCCCTAAACCGAGGTCCCCCCACATCGCCGACACTCGAATAATTTTTTTTAACCCCTAATCTGCCGACCGCCACCTACGTTATCCTTATGTACCCCTAATCTGCTGCCCCTAACACCGCTGACCCCTGTATTATATTTATTAACCCCTAACCTACCCCCCACAACGTCGCCTGCACCTACCTACACTTATTAACCCCTAATCTGCCGACCGCAAAGCGCCGCCACCTACGTTATCCTTATGTACCCCTAATCTGCTGCCCCTAACACCGCCGACCCCTACATTATATTTATTAACCCCTAATCTGCCCCCCTCAACGTCGCCTCCACCTGCCTACACTTATTAACCCCTAATCTGCCGACCGGACCTGAGCGCTACTATAATAAAGTTATTAACCCCTAATCCGCCTCACTAACCCTATAATAAATAGTATTAACCCCTAATCTGCCCTCCCTAACATCGCCGACACCTAACTTCAATTATTAACCCCTAATCTGCCGACCGGAGCTCACCGCTATTCTAATAAATGTATTAACCCCTAAAGCTAAGTCTAACCCTCAGCCAATAGAATGCAAGCTCAATCTGATTGGTTGATTGGATCAGCCAATCGGATTGAACTTGATTCTGATTGGCTGATTCCATCAGCCAATCAGAATATTCCTACCTTAATTCCGATTGGCTGATAGAATCCTATCAGCCAATTGGAATTCGAGGGACGCCATCTTGGATGACGTCATTTAAAGGAACCGTCATTCGTCGTTCAGTTGTCGGCCAGGATGGATGTTCCGCGGTGGAGGTCTTCAGGATGCTGCCGCTTCGCTCCGGATGGATGCCGCTTGGATGAAAACTTCAATCGGATGGAAGACCTCTTCTGCCCCGCTTGGATGAAGACTTCAGCCGGATCATGGACCTCTTCAGCCCCCCGCTTGGGCTTGGATCAGGACATCGGAGGAGCTCTTCTGGACGGATCGGTGTGATACCCGGTGAGGTGAAGACAAGGTAGGATGATCTTCAGGGGCTTAGTGTTAGGTTTATTTAAGGGGGGTTTGGGTTAGATTAGGGGTATGTGGGTGGTGGGTTGTAATGTTGGGGGGCTTGGGTATTATATGTTTTTTTTACAGGCAAAAGAGCTGTAAATATTTTTTTATTTTTTGTAACTTAGTTCTTTTTTATTTTTTGTACTTTAACTAGTTTATTTAATTGTATTTATTTGTAGCAATTGTATTTAATTAATTTATTGATAGTGTAGTATTAGGTTTAATTGTAACTTAGGTTAGGATTTCTTTTACAGGTAAATTTGTAATTATTTTAACTATTTTAGCTATTAAATAGTTCTTAACTATTTAATAGCTATTGTACCTGGTTAAAATAAATAGAAAGTTACCTGTAAAATAAATATAAATCCTAAAATAGCTATAATATAATTATAATTTATATTGTAGCTATATTAGGATTTATTTTACAGGTAAGTATTTAGCTTTAAATAGGAATAATTTATTTAATAAGAGTTAATTAATTTCGTTAGATTTAAATTATATTTAACTTAGGGGGGTGTTAGTGTTAGGGTTAGACTTAGCTTTAGGGGTTAATACATTTATTAGAATAGCGGTGAGCTCCGGTCGGCAGATTAGGGGTTAATAATTGAAGTTAGGTGTCTGCGATGTTAGGGAGGGCAGATTAGGGGTTAATACTATTTATGATAGGGTTAGTGAGGCGGATTAGGGGTTAATAACTTTATTATAGTAGCGCTCAGGTCCGGTCGGCAGATTAGGGGTTAATAAGTGTAGGCAGGTGGAGGCGACGTTGTGGGGGGCAGATTAGGGGTTAATAAATATAATATAGGGGTCGGCGATGTTAGGGCAGCAGATTAGGGGTACATAAGGATAATGTAAGTAGCGGCGGTTTACGGAGCGGCAGATTAGGGGTTAATAATAATATGCAGGGGTCAGCGATAACGGGGGCGGCAGATTAGGGGTTAATAAGTGTAAGGTTAGGGGTGTTTAGACTCGGGGTACATGTTAGAGTGTTAAGTGCAGACGTAGGAAGGGTTACCGCATAGCAAACAATGGGGCTGCGTTAGGAGCTGAACGCGGCTTTTTTGCAGGTGTTTGGTTTTTTTTCAGCTCAAACAGCCCCATTGTTTCCTATGGGGAATTGTGCACGAGCACGTTTTTGAGGCTGGCCGCGTCCGTAAGCAACTCTGGTATCGAGAGTTGAAGCTGCGTTAAAAATGCTCTACGCTCCTTTTTTTGAGCCTAACGCAGCCTTTATGTGGACTCTCAATACCAGAGTTATTTTTATGGTGCGGCCAGAAAAAAGCCGGCGTTAGTTTTTCGGGTCGTTACCGACAAAACCCCAAATCTAGCCGTCAGTGACCACTGCTTAGTGTACTGCGTGCGCAATATATGCACTAAACAAACAAAATTGGCCAAGGCCCAATATTTCTTTGATAACGTATCTAACCCTAGAAAGTTTTGGAAACTCGTAAATAACTTACAAAATCCACCAATCCACTCCCAACCCTCCACTGTCAATGTGGATAACCAAAACCTGCAACTCCCCTTAGAAGTAACAAATGCCTTTAACAATTATTTTGTCGGATGCTCCACCACCCTGATTGACAAACTAATAAATGGCACACATCCTGAAACTACAAATGTGGATCAGGCCCCACTAAAACAGGAAAGACCCAATATAGAGAAGTTCAATTTTAGACCTGTACTCATCAATGTCATTAAGAAACACCTTAATAATCTAAAAATGAAAAACCAGTCTGGACCTGATCAAATCCCAGCAATGCTGTTAAAGCTCAGTGCGCCGGCAATTGCTAAGCCTGTCACAACCCTAATTAACGAATCCTTGATGTCTGGATATATACCCAAACTCTGGAAAACTGCAAGAGTAGTGTCTATTCATAAAAGTGGGGAATTAACCTTGGTTTCTAACTATCGCCCTATATCATTGCTCCCAGTATTGTAAAAAATCTTAGAAAAATGCGTCCATATGCAATTATGTGAGTATTACCAACTTTCTAACTATCTGACCCCTGATCAATCAGGTTTTCAACCAAATCACTCCACTACAACTGCCCTCCTAAAAGTTTGGACCTGATCAAATCCCAGCAATGCTGTTAAAGCTCAGTGCGCCGGCAATTGCTAAGCCTGTCACAACCCTAATTAACAAATCCTTGATGTCTGGATATATACCCAAACTCTGGAAAACTGCAAGAGTAGTGCCTATTGATAAAAGTGGGGAACACTTTAAGAGTTTTATGTAACAGTTTTGTTGCGTAAAACTCATAACTACTGCTCTCAGATGGTGGTACGGATCTTGTCGGTATAGGGTGTAACACAAGCTTTTTAGCCTCACCACAAAACTCATAATGAGTGTGGGACTGACGTTGCGTTACAGGCTAAAAGGCTTGCGGTACAGCTATACCGACAGGACTTGTAAAGGCTGCGTTGCTGTTTTAACACTGAAATGACAATTTTTTCAGCATTAAAACACGAACGCACAACTTGTAATCTACCTGATAGTTTGGCAGTATACAATAGATAAGATAGTCTCAACTGTTTGGTCTTATTACTATTGGTCTAAGAGTGTATAGCAAATACGATTCCCATTGTGAAACAAATGTTAGTTGGTGAATGAGAGTCACTAGAATGCTATATATTTAAACAAAGGCACACATTTTGCACCCACACTTTTGATACATGTAAACTGCTGTCTGATCAAATACAGGTGCACTTTGTGCATCAATAGTTGTAATGAATACTGGCTATTGAGTTTATATCACCAAAATGCTATATAATTAAACGTGGGCGCACATTTTGCACCAATATTGGTATTATAATCCTAGCTAGAAGGTATATATCGCTGTAATGCTCTATGATTAGACAAAGGTGCACATTTTGCACCAATAGTTTGTTACAATATTCCCTGCTTCTATGATCAAATTGAAATCAATAGGTATTTCTGGTATACACAGTTAAATCATAAGCTGCAGGGGAATACCATGCAAAGCTGTTTTTACAAAGGGACAATACAAATCGTCACCTACAAGCATCTACTAAAGCAGTTGAATTAAGGTACGGTTTTTATAATATGCATCAAGTTGCCACTATTGCAAATTAAAACAAGGCTAAACGTCCCCACTCCCCTGACATGTTTCGCTCATAGGCTTTATCAAAGGAGAAGCCACCACCTTATTTCCAGTTATTTATTGGTTGATTTTCTAGACCAATAGTAATAAGACCAAACAGTGGAGACTATGTTACCTATTTTATACTACCAAACTATATATTACATTTTGCTATATTAGGTTTATAGTCCCATATGACTAATATTTGGTCTTTTAGAGTAAATAGAGGCAATTGTAAGGTCCCTTTAACTGGAGCTCCACCCCTTCATCCTTTATAACCTCATTTCCCCTTCTCTTCTTTGCTTGATTCTTTTGTTTGTTCAGAGTAGCTCTACTTCTACTCTGTTCTGCTATGTGTCAAGTCAATAATACTTTGTGAGCTGTGAACTGTTCTAATATCTAAATCTGCCTTTGCTACTTGTAGGCACTTCTTGTTTGTACTAACCTCTATTGCCAACTACCTTGGATTGCTTACATTATCTTATTCAGTAATTCATATACTGAACGGACTAGTTTGTCTTCCTTGAGTCTCTCTCCGGATAATCTCATTCTGTAACCGGGTTCTGGAACTACTTACCTGGCGTATTCATCCGCCTGTTCCGTTCACGCTGAGGATTACACACGCTGCCTCCTGTTTCCACGCTGGATGTCCGTTTCTCAAGGTCTCTCCACCAGATCCCCCTGCATCCTACTAATCTACCTTCACGCTTGTTCATCAGGTCACGCAAGTACTCTCCTGACATCATTTACTTAATTATGTCTTATCTGCTTATGAATACATACCTAATACTGCTCTGTGTATACTAATACACATTGACTGTGATTCATACTGCATTTCCTGTATTATACTGACCGGAGCCTACTCTACTGCTTGCTACTTACTTTGAACTGCTTGTGCTGCAAGTTACATTCCATTTTATTTACCTTGCATTTATTGCTGAGCTTCATTAATCCTCTAACAATTGTTTGTATGTCTGCATGGTGCTCCTGAACCTACGATACATAAGCTAAAGCTCTTAGCAAACCATTCATCTCCTGTTTCATGCATATGTATATATATTAGCAACCATATATATATATATATTCCAATTGCTGGAACTTAATTATTTTAGCAACTGCTGTATATATTCTGACCCATATGTTACAGATTCATAGCATTTGGTGTCCAACCTTACAGCTACACACAGTCTGTTTAACATATATGTTATTTGTAAACAGAGCATTACATAATAATCAAGCCAATTGCAACCAGCAATAATGGAACCACAAGCTGTACAAAAAGAGTTAGATACACTAAATCATAAAGTGGATTACCTTGCCAGAGCTCTCACTGACCTACAAACAGAAAACACTACCCTGAGAAATATTGTTAAAGAATTGACTGTAACATGATCCCCAGAAACTCCAGAACCTCAGATTAATCCCCCAGCTTTATTCTCTGGTAAAAGGAGTGATTTCAGGGATTTTAAGAATGCTTGCTTATTGCTATACACAATGAAACCTAAGACCTATTGTTCTGACAAAATAAAAGTATGCACTACAATTTCATATCTCACAGGTGAACCAAGGTCATGGGCAAATCGGTTTTTTGAATCCAATAACCCTATTTTGGATTCCTTAGATCAGTTTTTTGCCGCTATGAGTGCTCTTTATGAAGATAGCAACACCCAGATACAGGCAGAGACTAAACTAAGAGCCCTTAGACAGGGCAAGAGGCCTGTGGAAGACTTCTTAACCGAATTCCAGATGTGGGCTACCGACTCACTCTGGAATGATATTACATAAAAAAAACAATTCAGATTGGGTTTAAATGAAACCTTAAAATATGAGATTTCCAGATTGGAGATGCCTGATACCTTACATGGCCTAATAAAACTAGCAACAACACTTGACCACAGAATCAGAGAAAGACTCTTAGAAAGATTCACGTCAGACACACCACTCAAAAGATCACCAGTATTACCTACAGACAAGTTACATAACTCACATACACCCATGGAAATAGGAGTAATTAAAGGGCCTTTGACACCTGAGGAAAAAACAGATGACGCCTAGCTAACCTCTGTCTCTACTGTGCTAGTAAAGACCATACAGTGGCATCCTGTCCCATATTACATCGACAGAAAAAGGGTAAGCTATTAAATATTAGTCCTACTACTTCACACATAAGACAAAAGATATTGACTCTCTCTCTCTCTCTCTCTCTCTCTCTTTACAGTGGGACCGACAGCAAATCAAGACTGAGGCTATTGTAGACTCTGGGGCATCTGACTGCTTTATTGATGCTACATATGTTGTGAATAATAAAATACTGTGTGTTACAAAGCAAAATCCAGTTTTCATAAGAGTAATTGATGGTTCTCTGAGACATAAAGGTCCCATTACGCAACACACGTACCTTTATTAATAGCTACTTCTGATGGGCACACTGAATATATCAGTTTTGATATAATTCCAACTGCACTACATACTGTAATATTAGGTTATACCTGGTTAAGTAAACACAACCCTAGTATAGATTGGGTTAAACCTACTGTCACTTTTACTTCTCCTTATTGTTCTTCTACTTGTTTTCCACATCAGATTTTGGGCACCATTAACCCAGATATTCCTAATCACTATCAAGATTTACTAGACGTGTTTAACTTAAAGGAGGCTGAGGTCCTTCCACCCCATAGGACCTTTGATTGTCCCATAGATTTAATCCCAGGGGCTAGGGTTCCATTTGGGAAGGTTTATCCTCTTTCACAGAAAGAGCTACTTGCGAGATTACTTAGACGACAATATTCGGAAAGGTTTTATAGTTCCGTCTCCTGCAGCAACAGGGTTATTTTTTGTGACTAATAAAGATAAATTCCCTAACACCCATTATCGATTACAGAGCCCTCAATGCGGTTACAGTGAAAAATCAATATCCTTTGCCACTCATCCCCGAACTCCTTGAACGCCTAAACGGTGCTACCATCTTCACTAAACTTGATTTAAAGGGCGCCTATAATTTAATACGGATCAAGGATGGGGATGAGTGGAAAACTGCATTTAGAACGAGATGCAGTCTTTTTGAATACCGAGTAATGCCTTTTGGGCTCTGTAATGCCCCTGCCACTTTCCAGCATTTTATTAATGAGATATTTAAAGACCTAACAGACGTATGTGTCATAATTTATTTGGACGACATATTAATATACTCCAAAACGACAGTAGAACACGTTAAACACGTGAGATGGGTTCTGACACGGTTACGTGACCACAGACTTTTTGCAAAGGCTGAAAAGTGTCAATTTCATGTGCAAAGGATAAACTTTCTAGGGTACATCATAACACCTGATAAGGTACAAATGGACCCAGAGAAACTATTAGCTATTAGGAATTGGCCTAGACCCACTACCTTAAGATCTCTTCAGCATTTTTTGCGTTTCGCCAATTTTTATCGTGTTTATTCAAAACTTCTCTATGAAAGTGAAACCTCTAACATCCTTGACAAAGAAAAACATAAAGTTCCACTGGACTCCTGAAGCAGATCAATCTTTTAATTATTTGAAGATCTGTTTCACCACAGCTCCTATATTAAGTTTACCAGACCATTCTTGTCAGTTTATTGTGGAGGTCGACACCTCTGAGACTGGCATAGGAGCATTCCTATCTCAAAGAACTTCTAGAAATAAAATGTGCTTTAGAGGTGTGGAGACATATTCTAGAGGGAGTTGACAAACCTTTCTTAATATTTACTGACCACAAAAACCTTCAATACTTGAAGCAGAATAAGACTCTATCGTCTCACCAAGTAAGATGGTCTTTGTTTCTAGACAGATTTAATTTCCACATAACATATAGCCCAGGTAAACTCAATGGTAAGGCAGATGCTCTATCCCGACAATATGATGACAAACCATTAAGTGACTGTTTCTCGCAAATCATACCCACTTACAAAATCATAGCAGCTCTGAGTACTTTAGAGCTCGACATTCTCACAGCTTTGAAAACCGACATTATACCCACACATACACAGTTGATAAAGGAACCAACTGGCCTGTATACTTTTCATAACAAACTATATGTTCCTCAGACTCTTAGACAGAGACTCCTTAACCACTACCATGACATTCCTTTATCTGGCCATCAAGGAATCCATAAAACCAAAGAACTCTTACAACGAGACTTTTGGTGGCCTCACATGGGGGAGACTATTCAGAATTATGTAACCACTTGTGATGTCTGCGCAAGATACAAAACAGAGAAAAAGAAACCAATTGGTTATCTTACACCTCTATCTATTCCCGATATTCCATGGAGAACTATTTCTATGGATTTCATTGTTGAGCTACCTTCTTCACAGAATCACAATACCATTATGGTGGTTATTGATCACCTAACTAAATTAGCCAGCGAAACAGCTAATGCTTTCCTGAAACATATTGTTCGACTACATGGCTTACCACACTCCATTATTACAGACCATGGATCTCAGTTCACTTCCAACTTTTGGAAGGACCTTTGTAAATCACTCACCATTCACCCCCGATTATCGACCTCTTATTATCCTCAAACAAATGGACTCACCGAGTAAATGGTATACTCGAGCAATACCTCAGACGTTATGTTTCACATCTGCAGGATGACTGGTTGGAACACCTTCCCTTAGCCGAATTCTCATATAACAATTCAATCTCTAGTTCCACTAAGATGACACCATTTTATGCTACCTATGGATATCATCCACAATCTATTCGGATTACACAAACTACCACTAACACTCCATCCGCTTCTTCCTATCTCACCAACTTATAGAATAGTTTGATCCTACTAAAAGAACATCTACAGAAGGCTAAAGCCGATCAACAATATTATTACAATGCTAAACGTAGACCAAGTCCTGATTATAAATTGGGTGACCTGGTTTGGCTTTCCACAAAGCATCTAAAACTTTCTATACCATCTAGAAAGTTGGGTAGTCAGTTTATTGGACCTTTTCCGATTAAACGTATTCTTAACCCTTCAACTGTTGTTCTGAATCTCCCACCTAGATATGGCATACATCCCTCATTTCATGTTTCTCTCCTGAAGCCTTATAGAACTAGCCTTGAGTTCACCCGTCGGAAGGTTCCTCCACCTCCAATACTTCTTGACGATCATGAGGAATATGAAGTCGATTGTATACTTGACTCACGGATAATTTGCAGAAGATTGGAGTACCTTGTCCGTTGGAAGGGCTATGGTCAGGAGGAGGATTCCTGGGTTTCTCATTCTCAGGTACATGCCCCTTTGCGGGTAGCTACGTTCCATAGACGCTATCCACGAAAGCCCTCTTTGGCATCCTCGGAGCTGATGCCTTGATGGGGGGGATCTGTAATGTCCCTTTAACTGGAGCTCCACCCCTTCATCCTTTATAACCTCATTTCCCCTTCTCCTCTTTGCTTGATTATTTTGTTTGTTCAGAGTAGCTCTACTTCTACTCTGTTCTGCTACGTGTCAAGTCAATAATACTTTGTGAGCTGTGAACTGTTCTAATATCTAAATCTGCCTTTGCTACTTGTAGGCACTTGTTTGTACTAACCTCTATTGCCAACTACCTTGGATTGCTTACATTATCTTATTCAGTAATTCATATACTGAATGGACTGGTTTGTCTTCCTTGAGTCTCTCTCTGGATAATCTCACTCTGCAACCGGGTTCTGGAACTACTTACCTGGCGTATTCATCCGCCTGTCCCGTTCACGCTGAGGATTACACACGCTGCCTCCTGTTTCCACGCTGGATGTCCGTTTCTCAAGGTCTCTCCACCGGATGCCCCTGCATCCTACTAACCTACCTTCACGCTTGTTCATCAGGTCATGCAAGTACTCTCCTGACATTATTTAATTAATTATGTCTTATCTGCTTATGGATACATACCTAATACTGCTCCGTGTATACTAATACACATTGACTGTGATTCATACCGCATTTCCTGTATTATACTGACCGGAGCCTACTCTACTGCTTGCTACTTACTTTGAACTGCTTGTACTGCAAGTTACATTCCATTTTATTTACCTTGCATTTATTGCTGAGCTTCATTAATCCTCTAACAATTGTTTGTATGTCTGCATGGTGCTCGTGAACTCCTACGATACATAAGCTAAAGCTCTTAGCAAACCATTCATCTCCTGTTTCATGCATATGTATATATATTAGCAACTATATATATATATATATATATATATATATATATATATATTCCAATTGCTGGAACTTAATTATTTTAGCAACTGCTGTATATATTCTGACCCATATGTTACAGATTCATAGCATTTGGTGTCCAACCTTACAGCTACACACAGTCTGTTTAACATATATGTTATTTGTAAACAGAGCATTACAGCAATATGACAACCATAAACAAGCTCACTATTATTTGTGTATGATCCAACCTAGATATTACCATCCTTATTTAGCTCACTTATGTATTTATAGCATTCTATGTGAATAAACTCTTCTTTATACACTCTAACACTGATTATTAGTGTGACCACGCAAGGGTAAACTGTTTCCCAACAACAATTCCGCTGTCCCTTTATAAATAAATCTGTGAGTGGATTTATTCACAATTTAACCAACCTGATGACAATACTCTGTCACCACTCAAGGGGGCGCTAATATACACAGAATATACAGGGAGTGCAGAATTATTAGGCAAATTAGTATTTTGACCACATCATCCTCTTTATGCATGTTGTCTTACTCCAAGCTGTATAGGCTCGAAAGCCTACTACCAATTAAGCATATTAGGTGATGTGCATCTCTGTAATGAGAAGGGGTGTGGTCTAATGACATCAACACCCTATATCAGGTGTGCATAATTATTAGGCAACTTCCTTTCCTTTGGCAAAATGGGTCAAAAGAAGGACTTGACAGGCTCAGAAAAGTAAAAAATAGTGAGATATCTTGCAGAGGGATGCAGCACTCTTAAAATTGCAAAGCTTCTGAAGCGTGATCATCAAACAATCAAGCGTTTCATTCAAAATAGTCAACAGGGTCGCAAGAAGCGTGTGGAAAAACCAAGGCGCAAAATAACTGCCCATGAACTGAGAAAAGTCAAGCGTGCAGCTGCCAAGATGCCACTTGCCACCAGTTTGGCCATATTTCAGAGCTGCAACATCACTGGAGTGCCCAAAAGCACAAGGTGTGCAATACTCAGAGACATGGCCAAGGTAAGAAAGGCTGAAAGATGACCACCACTGAACAAGACACACAAACTGAAACGTCAAGACTGGGCCAAGAAATATCTCAAGACTAATTTTTCTAAGGTTTTATGGACTGATGAAATGAGAGTGAGTCTTGATGGGCCAGATGGATGGGCCCGTGGCTGGATTGGTAAAGGGCAGAGAGCTCCAGTCCGACTCAGACGCCAGCAAGGTGGAGGTGGAGTACTGGTTTGGGCTGGTATCATCAAAGATGAGCTTGTGGGGCCTTTTCGGGTTGAGGATGGAGTCAAGCTCAACTCCCAGTCCTACTGCCAGTTTCTGGAAGACACCTTCTTCAAGCAGTGGTACAGGAAGAAGTCTGCATCCTTCAAGAAAAACATGATTTTCATGCAGGACAATGCTCCATCACACGCGTCCAAGTACTCCACAGCGTGGCTGGCAAGAAAGGGTATAAAAGAAGAAAATCTAATGACATGGCCTCCTTGTTCACCTGATCTGAACCCCATTGAGAACCTGTGGTCCATCATCAAATGTGAGATTTACAAGGAGGGAAAACAGTACACCTCTCTGAACAGTGTCTGGGAGGCTGTGGTTGCTGCTGCACGCAATGTTGATGGTGAACAGATCAAAACACTGACAGAATCCATGGATGGCAGGCTTTTGAGTGTCCTTGCAAAGAAAGGTGGCTATATTGGTCACTGATTTGTTTTTGTTTTGTTTTTGAATGTCAGAAATGTATATTTGTGAATGTTGAGATGTTATATTGGTTTCACTGGTAAAAATAAATAATTGAAATGGGTATATATTTGTTTTTTTGTTAATTTGCCTAATAATTATGCACAGTAATAGTCACCTGCACACACAGATATCCCCCTAAAATAGCTATAACTAAAAACAAACTAAAAACTACTTCCAAAACTATTCAGCTTTGATATTAATAAGTTTTTTGGGTTCATTGAGAACATGGTTGTTGTTCAATAATAAAATTAATCCTCAAAAATACAACTTGCCTAATAATTCTGCACTCCCTGTATATAGTGCTAGATCACTCCTATAATGTCAACAGATTACAAAATACAACAAAAATATAGTGTATATATAGTGTGATAAAATGTACAAAATGATATAGGCGCCCTTCTGTGTGTTTGTTTCATACCATCACAGATTCCAGTTTATTAACAATTTGTTGGATCCATAAATAATCCCTTTTTCTTTTATTTTGTAAATTGGGTTTTGACATCTCATTTGTGAGCTTTCTGGTACACTATTTAACTGGAAAATAATCCAGCCCTCTAATACTAGTATATATATGGTCTAACTACACACGGTTACCATATTCCAGCAATATTGCATCTTTTTGTCTACATTGTGGTTTTTAAGTATTTATTTTATTAAAATGATTAAAAGTTGTTTTACCCCCTTCTTACGGAGAATGATCTATTTCTGTCCACCTATTAGATATATTTAGTAGTGTTGTGAGTGCTAGTTAGTACACACTTTGCAAGTGTATTTCAATTGAAAATTTGTCCCTAATTCATTCCTCAGTGTACAGCACCCTTTTCTTTATAATAGCACACTATTAATCGCACAATCAATTTCATAAGAGTGATATAAAGGTCTGTTTATGTCTACAAAAGATTTATTGCATGCTTATATTCATGTTCCAATTCTCAGGGAACATTATTAGCTTCTAAGGTTTGCATTTCGAGACAAGCAGTTTTAGCTTGTTGATATACTCTTTGGTCTGGCTACAGCTCCCAGAATATTCTCAAAGGTTCTGGGTACCCTTTAATCTGTAATCAGAACTCAGGCTATTGCAGTGCTTCATAATCTGGACGATATCTTGGTTCAAGCTCCATCTTTACATTAGCAGAATCTCAAATCAGCAGACTGTTGCTGTTTCTTCAACAACATGGTTGGAAAATCAAGTTTTCAAAGAGTTCCTCAGACGAGAGTTGTTTTTCTGGGAGTTCAGATAGATTCAATTTCCTTCAGTCACTGTTTGACAGATCAAATAAGGTTAAAGCTGATGTAAGGTTGTCAAAACCTTTAGTCTTTTTCTTTTCCCTGTCGATCTTTGCATGGAGGTAGTAAGTCTCATGATTGCTGCTTCGGATGCTATTCCATTTGCTCATTTTCACATGAGGCCTCTTCAGCTTTGTATGCTTCAGCAATGGTGCAGGGATCATACTCAGCTGACTCAAAAAAATCTTATTACTTTTTCTACCTTTATTGATTGTCTAAAATAGACTAGTTTACCAGTGAGGTGGGAGGGGATTTATAGCTCTCTTGGGGTTTGGGAATCTTTGCCTCCTCCTAGTGGCATGGAAGAGTTATTCCCATGAGTAATGGATCATGAACTCACCACCATGAAATAAATTAATTTATCAGGTAAGCATAAATGATGTTTTATATTTAAAAATATATATCTATAGATATATATCTATGTGACTATATATATATATATATATATATATATATATATATATATAAATATATACAGTATTTTACAAAAGTGAGTACCCCCCTCACATTTTTGTAAATGTGTTATTATATCTTTTCATGTGACAACACTGAAGAAATTACACTTTGCTACAATGTAAAGTAGTGAGTGTATAACAGTGTAAATTTGCTGTCCCCTCAAAATAACTCAACACACAGCCAATAATGTCTAAACCGTTGGCAACACAAGTGAGTACACCCCTAAGTAGAAATGTCCAAATTAGGCCCAATT
The DNA here is from genome assembly GCF_027579735.1 of Bombina bombina. NCBI lineage: Eukaryota > Metazoa > Chordata > Amphibia > Anura > Bombinatoridae > Bombina > Bombina bombina. Next base: position 498,083,166 of record NC_069502.1, read on the forward strand.
AGCCATTCTCCCTCCCTGGTGTCATGTGACTCGTTACAAGGTGTTACAAGGTCTCAGGTGTGAATGGGGAACAGGTGTGTTAAATTTGGTGTTATCTCTCTCACACTCTCTCATACTGGTCACTGGAAGTTCAATATGGCACCTCATGGCAAAGAACTCTCTGAGGATCTGAAAAAAAGAATTGTTGCTCTATATAAAGATGACCTAGGCTATAAGAAGATTGCCAAGACACTGAAACTGAGCTGCAGCACGGTGGGCAAGACCATTCAGCAGTTTAATAGGACAGGTTCCACTCAGAACAGGCCTCGCCATGGTCGACCAAAGAAGTTGAGTCCACGTGCTCAACGTCATATCCAGAGGTTGTCTTTGGGAAATAGACATATGAGTGCTGCCAGCATTGCTGCAGAGGTTGAAGGAGTGGGGGGTCAGCCTGTCAGTGCTCTTCTAAAGATGATGCACAAGAAAGCCTGCAAACAATTTGCTGAAGACAAGCATACTAAGGACATGGATTACTGGAACCATGTCCTGTGGTCCTATGAGAGACAGATAAACTTATTTTTTTCAGATGGTGTCAAGCGTGTGTGGCGGCAACCAGGTGAGGAGTTCAAAGGCAAGTGTGTCTTGCCTACAGTCAAGCATGGTGGTGGGAGTGTCATGGTCTGGGCCTGAATGAGTGCTGCCGATTCAGGGGAGCTACAGTTCATTGAGGAAACCATGAATGCCAACATGTACTATAACATACTGAAGCAGAGCATGATCCCCTTCCTTCAGAGACTGGGTCGCAGGGAAGAATTCCAACATGATAACAACCCCAAACACACCTCCAAGACAACCACTGCCTTGCTAAAGAAGCTGAGGGTAAAGGTGATGGACTCGCCAAGCATGTCTCCAGACCTAAACCCTATTGAGCATCTGTGGGGCATCCTCAAATGGAAGGTGGGGGAGCGCAAGGTCTCTAACATCCACCAGCTCTGTGATGTTGTCTTAGAGGAGTGGAAGAGGACTCCAGTGGCAACATGTGAATCTCTGTGAACTCCATGCCCAAGAGAGTTAAGGCAGTGCTTGAAAATAATGGTGGCCACACAAAATATTGACACTTTGGGCTCAATTTGGACATTTCCACTTAGGGGTGTACTCACTTTTGTTGCCAACGGTTTGGACATTAATTGCTGTGTGTTGAGTTATTTTGAAGGAACAGCAAATTTACACTGTTATACAGGCTGTACACTCACTACTTTACATTGTAGCAAAGTGTAATTTCTTCAGTGTTATCACATAAAAAAGATAAAATAAAATATTTACAAAAATGTGAGGTTTTTTTTTTGTGAGATACTGTATATATCAAAATAAAATTAAGATGTTCTTCTAAGTAAAGAACAGCAGTATTCTATATAAACCCCCCCCCCCATTAAATTTGTTTATAAAAGATATTCTTTATCTCAACATTTTTGACAGGGAAAAACTCAAAAGTGTGAATATATATATATATATATATACATATATACTATGTGTATACATGTGTATAAATGTATATATGTTTACACATACATATGTATATAAACACACACACACACACATAACTTTCATCTTGTAATATAAGTGATGTTTATCTCAGCTGTGATATGCATTGAAATTATAGGATGCGCTAAAGTGATGTCGGCCTTGCTTTATCATGGACTTGTATACAGTGGTTTGTGTTGGACTGACACTATATTCAAAAAGGTAAGTTACAGTATACAGGGAGTGCAGAATTATTAGGCAAGTTGTATTTTTGAGGATTAATTTTATTATTGAACAACAACCATGTTCTCAATGAACCCAAAAAACTCATTAATATCAAAGCTGAATAGTTTTGAAGTAGTTTTTAGTTTGTTTTTAGTTTTAGCTATTTTAGGGGGATATCTGTGTGTGCAGGTGACTATTACTGTGCATAATTATTAGGCAACTTAACAAAAAACAAATATATACCCATTTCAATTATTTATTTTTACCAGTGAAACCAATATAACATCTCAACATTCACAAATATACATTTCTGACATTCAAAAACAAAACAAAAACAAATCAGTGACCAATATAGCCACCTTTCTTTGCAAGGACACTCAAAAGCCTGCCATCCATGGATTCTGTCAGTGTTTTGATCTGTTCACCATCAACATTGCGGGCAGCAGCAACCACAGCCTCCCAGACACTGTTCAGAGAGGTGTACTGTTTTCCCTCCTTGTAAATCTCACATTTGATGATGGACCACAGGTTCTCAATGGGGTTCAGATCAGGTGAACAAGGAGGCCATGTCATTAGATTTTCTTCTTTTATACCCTTTCTTGCCAGCCACGCTGTGGAGTACTTGGACGCGTGTGATGGAGCATTGTCCTGCATGAAAATCATGTTTTTCTTGAAGGATGCAGACTTCTTCCTGTACCACTGCTTGAAGAAGGTGTCTTCCAGAAACTGGCAGTAGGACTGGGAGTTGAGCTTGACTCCATCCTCAACCCGAAAAGGCCTCACAAGCTCATCTTTGATGATACCAGCCCAAACCAGTACTCCACCTCCACCTTGCTGGCCTCTGAGTCGGACTGGAGCTCTCTGCCCTTTACCAATCCAGCCACGGGCCCATCCATCTGGCCCATCAAGACTCACTCTCATTTCATCAGTCCATAAAACCTTAGAAAAATCAGTCTTGAGATATTTCTTGGCCCAGTCTTGACGTTTCAGCTTGTGTGTCTTGTTCAGTGGTGGTCGTCTTTCAGCCTTTCTTACCTTGGCCATGTCTCTGAGTATTGCACACCTTGTGCTTTTGGGCACTCCAGTGATGTTGCAGCTCTGAAATATGGCCAAACTGGTGGCAAGTGGCATCTTGGCAGCTGCACGCTTGACTTTTCTCAGTTCATGGGCAGTTATTTTGCGCCTTGGTTTTTCCACACGCTTCTTGCGACCCTGTTGACTATTTTGAATGAAACGCTTGATTGTTCGATGATCACACTTCAGAAGCTTTGCAACTTTAAGAGTGCTGCATCCCTCTGCAAGATATCTCACTATTTTTGACTTTTCTGAGCCTTTCAAGTCCTTCTTTTGACCCATTTTGCCAAAGGAAAGGAAGTTGCCTAATAATTATGCACACCTGATATAGGGTGTTGATGTCATTAGACCACACCCCTTCTCATTACAGAGATGCACATCACCTAATATGCTTAATTGGTAGTAGGCTTTCGAGCCTATACAGCTTGGAGTAAGACAACATGCATTAAGAGGATGATGTGGTCAAAATACTCATTTGCCTAATAATTCTGCACTCCCTGTAGATAAAACAGTGTTTAGTATCCTTCAACACTATCAATTTGAGTAATACCTTATTGTATATGATATATCCTATGTAATCAAAGTAGGTAAGTGTTGTATTAAAACGTTATGGCAATATCACAATCGTTTACCGCACTCTGTACCAATGCAGCACATACCTTGACACAGCCAGGGTAAATCTTCAGAGCATAATGACTTACTCACTTGCATCCACGGTTTAATACTAAACAGACTGGTCACAAAGGGGCATTCCAGGTAAACATGTTAATTCTTAGCCAACCTCGCAAGGTGCGATACAACAACTTGGGACACCATCTGTCTCCAAACAGTGTCCAGGCTGGTCCTTCCGGTGTGGAAAGGGCTCCCCTACAAACCCTTTTGAAACAAATAGATATAGTAGACAAAGGGTACCTCACCTTCAAGAATGACAAACACCCATATTCAGACAACAGGAAGGCTGATGATATATGGTTAAAACGTCCATTTTAATGGTTATACATGGTAAAAGTTTGCAAAGGCACAGTGAGCACAGACCTGTTTACAGCTGACGCGTTTCCTGTCACACTCAGCACTTCATCAGAGCTAACAAACAGGTGCGTGATAATTATTTTAAATACCTGTTGGAGGTGTTAACCCTCCCCCTCCAGGTGCATAGTACATTTCAAATCTTTAACAACAATAGAAGAATATAAATAATAAAGAACTAAGATACACACATATTTTTCTACGAAACTTACTATTGGAAATCTGTGTTAACTTGAATTAGCATATTACATCATAAACACCAAAAAGCTGTACAATATCAAATGTGGACAGAGAGTTCCATATAAACCCAGTTTCATATAGATCCTATATAAATGCAATTATTTACATGCAAACATGTGTCAAGCTTCTTACATTAAATGTTACATGTGTAATTACAGTAATTAAATCTATTGGGACCCAAAAATATTGTATTCCACCTATATTTGTGAAAGAATAAAAAGATAAAAACAAAGCACAATTCCAGGCAAACAATGATTCCTCTTAAACAAAAATGAATGAGTAAATAGATACACAAGTGTAATAAAAAAAAACTCAATTAAGCAAAGAGCCACAGTGAACTCACTTAGTAAAGTTATGGCGACAAGACAAAAGATATCCGATCCAGGTAGATAACAGGAATTACAGCACTCAGTATCTTAAATTGAAAGTACACACACCGTTTCACGTAACATATAGCTAGCTCCTTAAACTATGTCTTGTCAGGTATATAAGTCAAATGCCACTATATATAAATCGGTATGGGAACAAAACTATGTACGTGATAAGCGTGTGTACCCAAAAAAAAACAATGTAGAGCAAAACGTATTGATTCAAGAACTTTATACTGAATTTACATTAAGAAATACCAGATCTATATATAAACAGCTTAATATCACTGATTTTATTTATGCCTAATGGAGCACCCGTCTTCAACGTGTGAATCCAAAAAACTTATTTTTTTTACTGAGGGCAGCATATCTATCTCCTCCTCTGGGTCCTAGTGTCACCATTTTAATACCTTGGAAGCCAAAGCTTGCAATATTATCCTTGTGTAATTCAAAATGCTTAGCAACTGGTGTCTTAGGAACTTCGGCTTCTAGAGAAAGAAGATGCTCTCTAACCCTGTCTTTTACCATCCTAGAGGTCAAACCTACATATTGAAATTTGCAGATATTGCAAGTAAGTAAGTATATAACAAAGGTAGAAGTAAAGGAGATGTGTTACTTGATGTTGTAAACTAAACCAGTTTCTGTAGACATAAAAGTGTCACCTATGATGGCAAAACAACAGCTTTTGCATGGTCTAACGCAGGGGTGTCAAACTCAAATTCATCGGGGGCCACATCAGCAGTTTGGTCACCCTCAAAGGGCCGGTTGTATCTGTAGGACTATGTGTCCACTCTTTATTATCATAAATTATTGTCACTGCATTCAATTATTACTGTTTTTTGTAATAATGTAAGTAATAACTAGCTCTGAAAGCAGAAACATAGTCAGAATAATGGCAAGTAGATATTCAAATGTACAATAATTGTACAATTTATTTGAAAAATGATTTTTGGTAACAGACAGTAATTAACAGTAATAAACATACAAATATTGCCAAACACTGTTTATTTATTACACATATGGCAAACACAAGGCATTAACTTTTTTTTTACTTTTCTGACTAGATGGCTGACATCGTTTTCCTGAGGTCAGTCCATCGATGTCTGGCGTTAGGTCTTGTGCTGTAGCAATCCGCAAAACAGCATGGAGGTTATCATCAGTGATGCGTGATCTGAGCTTGGTCTTGTTCAGATTCATGACTGAAAACATCTGTTCACATAGATAGGTGCTCCCAAACATGGACAGAACACGTGCAGCTTGAAGTCAGAGCTGTGGCATCAAAGCAGGGGGGAGGAGACGGTAAAAGTCGTCGACTGTCGCATCCTGGAACTTCGCTTTCAGGCTGCTGTTGCTATGAAGTTCTATTAATTCCATTTGAAGGTGATGTGCTGGTAGGCCGGATTCGGCCCGCGGGCCTTGTGTTTGACACCCGTGTTCTAGAACAACAAAAAATTGGTTGACAATCAAAGAAGGCTTTTTCAAATGTAACGTTAGACCACGGGTGTCAAACACAAGGCCTACCAGACCTCGTCATGTTGTCCCGTGTAGCCGCCGCCGGCCGCCAGCCTTCACCTTTTATTCTCGCTTTTTTTTTTGACACAAGAAAGCCGCCTCTTCAGTGCATGCGCGGCAGCCTACAAGCCAGAGAACGTCTGCCCTCTAGCGGCGCCGGCCGTTCTACACAGGAAACCTCCACTTGTTTTTATATTGAGCGCATGCCATCCTGTGATGTGACAGATCCAACGGCTGCCTGAACCCCCTGAACCCTTCTCTCCTGTACTGTAAGTACATATGATGTATGTGGGGGGGAGGGGGGGTCTGCTTATTAGGGGGGGTCTGCTTATTATTCTGCTTAAAAGTCTGAGCGGTAAACTGGGTCTGCTTATTAGGGGGGTCTGCTTATTATTCTGCTTAAAAGTCTGAGCGGTAAACTTTGGATATACTGACCACTTCCGTGTCACTTTACAGTGGTATAGGGACCATAAACTACAATCAAATAACCCAAAAATGTCCAAGAAAAGAAAAGTTGATGCAGAGGGAAGGCAATTTCAGGAGAGATGGGAAAGTGAATACATGTTTGTGATTAATGGAGACAAGCCGGTATGTCTTATTTGCTATGAGGCAGTGGCAGTGATAAAGGAATACAATTTACGCCGGCACTTTGAGACCAAACATGGAGCCAAATTTGCTAACCTTAGCCACCAGGAAAAGCAACAAAAGGTCCAAGAATTAAAAGGTAGCCTGCATTCTCAACGGAATGTTTTTGTAAAAATGACAGCAAAAAATGATGCAGCAGTGAAAGCCAGCTATCTTGTGGCTGAAGAAATTGCGCGAGCTTCAAAGTGCTTTTCAGAAGGTGCATTTGTAAAGCAGTGTATGCTGAAGGTATGTGAACAGGTGTGCCCTGAGCAGAGACAGGCTTTTAACAATGTCAGCTTGTCAAGAAACACCATCACAGACCGAGTCAGGGACCTAGCCTGTAATCTTAAAAGAAAGTTGGCTGAAGAGGCATGCATTTATCTGGCATTTTCATTAGCTGTTGATGAAAGCACTGATAATACTGATACAGCTCATCTAGCTATTTTTGTAAGAGGTGTGAAGGAAGACTTGTCTGTCAGTGAGGAGCTCTTGGATGTGGTCGCCATGTATGGGACAACAACTGGGAGGGACATCTTCAATGCAGTGGATGAATCCGTAAATAAAATGAAATTACCTTGGGAAAAGTTGGTGGGACTTACTACTGATGGAGCTCCAGCAATGTGTGGAGAGAGAAATGGCTTGGTTGGACTGTTAAAAGAGAAAATGTAAAAAAAGTAATTGCCACACGCCGCTGATAACTTATCACTGCAATATCCACCAAGAAGCTCTGTGTGGCAAGGTTCTGCAACTGGATTACATAATGTCCACAGTCACGAAAACAGTGAATTTTCTGCGTGCACGGGGTCTGAATCATCGTCAGTTCCAACAATTTTTGAAGGAGGTGGGCATGGAACATACAGATGTGCCATACCATACAGAAGTAAGGTGGCTGAGTAGGAGCACCGTTCTCAAGAGATTTTTTGAGCATTTGGAAGAAATTACTCTTTTTATGCAAAGTAAAGGGAAGCCCTTGTCAGAACTGTCAGATCCAAACTGGCTGTGCGATTTTGCCATGTTGTGTGACATAACAGAGCATCTCGCCCAACTGAATCTGAAGCTGCAGGGCTGCAAACAAGTCATAACCTCAATGTATGAGGCAATAACAGCTTTCCAGGAGAAACTGCGCCTATGGAAGTCACAGCTTGAAAAAGACAGCCTTGCCCACTTTCCTATCTGCCAGAGCATCTCAACCTCATTCCCAGGTACTTTTTCATGTGCTCGATTGGGTACCAAAGTGAATCGGCTGATTGATGAATTCAATCGACGCTTTTCTGACTTTAAAGAACAAAACTTAACCTTTACCAGCTTTGCCAATCCCTTCAACATCAATGTTGACAGTGCACCACATCACCTTCAAATGGAATTAATAGAACTTCATAGCAACAGCAGCCTGAAAGCAAAGTTCCAGGATGCGACAGTCGACGACTTTTACCGTCTCCTCCCCCCTGCTTTGATGCCACAGCTCTGACTTCAAGCTGCATGTGTTCTGTCCATGTTTGGGAGCACCTATCTATGTGAACAGATGTTTTCAGTCATGAATCTGAACAAGACCAAGCTCAGATCACGCATCACTGATGATAACCTCCATGCTGTTTTGCGGATTGCTACAGCACAAGACCTAACCCCAGACATCGATGGACTGACCTCAGGAAAACGATGTCAGCCATCTAGTCAGAAAAGTTAAAAAAAAGTTAATGCCTTGTGTTTGCCATATGTGTAATAAACAGTGTTTGGCAATATTTGTATGTTTATTACTGTTAATTACTGTCTGTTACCAAAAATCATTTTTCAAATAAATTGTACAATTATTGTAAATTTGAATATCTACTTGCCATTATTCTGACTATGTTTCTGCTTTCAGAGCTAGTTATTACTTACATTATTACAAAAAACAGTAATAATTGAATGCAGTGACAATAATTTATGATAATAAAGAGTGGACACATAGTCCTACAGATGCAACCGGCCCTTTGAGGGTGACCAAACTGCTGATGTGGCCCCCGATGAATTTGAGTTTGACACCCCTGTTCTAGAAACAATACATTTTCTACTAAAATCCCTTCTGACTAAATCCCCAATTGTTTTATCCTTGAGAGGGATAAAATTACAATCATGAAATATATTTTTTAGATCCACATCTCTTTCCAAGATAGGCAATCTTTTGTTAATAAGTTTGCATATTAAATCAAATTGTTTACTATATGTAGTGATAAAATTAATACCCTCTCTATTTGAATTCTTTTTTGTATTATCTCTAAGCAGGTTTTCTCTGTTGTACCCACCTACTTGATCTGCAAATTTCATCAGGGTCAATCTATCATAGCCTCTATCACTCAAACGTGAGGTCAGATCCTCAGCATGGACTCTGTAGCTCTCCATATTGCTACAATTTCTCCTCAATCAAATGTATTGGCCCTTAGGTATCCCTCTTTTTAAATGATGAGGGTGACATGAATCTGCTTTTAAAATCGTATTCCCTGAAATTTCTTTCCTGTAAACTTCTGTGATAATGTTATCCTTGCCACTACTAAGCTTAACATCAAGATAAGATATGCTTTCATTTGATGTAATATAGGTAAATTTTAGATTGTCATTGTTAAAATTTAAGTATTTGACAAAGTCAGCTAAAACATTATCTGCCCCATTCGAAAAAATGAGCATATCGTTAATATAGTGTGTATAGTAAATTATATTGTGCTTAAATTTGTTTTGATCCCCAAATAATCTCCTATTCTCATAGGCCTAGATTTGGAGTTTTGTCGGTAACGACCCGAAAAACTAACGCCGGCTTTTTTCTGGCCGCACCATAAAAATAACTCTGGTATTGAGAGTCCACATAAAGGCTGCGTTAGGCTCCAAAAAAGGAGCGTAGAGCATTTTTAACGCAGCTTCAACTCTCGATACCAGAGTTGCTTACGGACGCGGCCAGCCTCAAAAACGTGCTCGTGCACGATTCCCCCATAGGAAACAATGGGGCTGTTTGAGCTGAAAAAAAAACCAAACACCTGCAAAAAAGCCGCGTTCAGCTCCTAACGCAGCCCCATTGTTTCCTATGCGGTAACCCTTCCTACGTCTGCACTTAACACTCTAACATGTACCCCGAGTCTAAACACCCCTAACCTTACACTTATTAACCCCTAATCTGCCGCCCCCGCTATCGCTGACCCCTGCATATTATTATTAACCCCTAATCTGCCGCTCCGTAAACCGCCGCTACTTACATTATCCCTATGTACCCCTAATCTGCTGCCCTAACATCGCCGACCCCTATATTATATTTATTAACCCCTAATCTGCCCCCCACAACGTCGCCTCCACCTGCCTACACTTATTAACCCCTAATCTGCCGACCGCAAAGCGCCGCCACCTACGTTATCCTTATGTACCCCTAATCTGCTGCCCCTAACACCGCCGACCCCTATATTATATTTATTAACCCCTAATCTTCCCCCCTCAATGTCGCCTCCACCTGCCTACACTTATTAACCCCTAATCTGCCGACCGGATCTGAGCGTTACTATAATAAAAATATTAACCCCTAATCCGCCTCACTAACCCTATAATAAATAGTATTAACCCCTAATCTGCCCTCCCTAACATCGCCGACACCTAACTTCAAACATTAACCCCTAATCTGCCGACCGAATCTCGCCGCTATTCTAATAAATGTATTAACCCCTAAAGCTAAGTCTCACCCTAATACTAACACCCCCCTAAGTTAAATATAATTTAAATCTAACGAAATTAATTAACTCTTATTAAATAAATTATTCCTATTTAAAGCTAAATACTTACCTGTAAAATAAATCCTAATATAGCTACAATATAAATTATAATTATATTATAGCTATTTTAGGATTAATATTTATTTTGCAGGTAACTTTGTATTTATTTTAACCATGTACAATAGCTATTAAATAGTTAAGAACTATTTAATAGCTAAAATAGTTAAAATAATTACAAATTTACCTGTAAAAGAAATCCTAACCTAAGTTACAAATAAACCTAACACTAGACTATCAATAAATTAATTAAATAAACTACCTACAATTATCTACAATTAACCTAACACTACACTATCAATAAATTAATTAAATACAATTGCTACAAATAAATACAATTAAATAAACTAGCTAAAGTACAAAAAATAAAAAAGAACTAAGTTACAAAAAATAAAAAAATATTTACAAACATAAGAAAAATATTACAACAATGTTAAACTAATTACACCTACTCTAAGCCCCCTAATAAAATAACAAAGCCCCCCAAAATAAAAAAATGCCCTACCCTATTCTAAATTACTAAAGTTCAAAGCTCTTTTACCTTACCAGCCCTGAACAGGGCCCTTTGCGGGGCATGCCCCAAGAAATACAGCTCTTTTGCCTGTAAAAAAAAACATACAATACCCAAGCCCCCCAACATTACAACCCACCACCCACATACCCCTAATCTAACCCAAACCCCCCTTAAATAAACCTAACACTAAGCCCCTGAAGATCATCCTACCTTGTCTTCACCTCACCGGGTATCACACCGATCCGTCCAGAAGAGCTCCTCCGATGTCCTGATCCAAGCCCAAGTGGGGGGCTGAAGAGGTCCATGATCCGGCTGAAGTCTTCATCCAAGCGGGGCAGAAGAGGTCTTCCATCCGATTGAAGTCTTCATCCAAGCGGCATCCATCCGGAGCGAAGCGGCAGCATCCTGAAGACCTCCACCGCGGAACATCCATCCTGGCCGACGACTGAACGACGAATGACGGTTCCTTTAAATGACGTCATCCAAGATGGCGTCCCTCGAATTCCGATTGGCTGATAGGATTCTATCAGCCAATCGGAATTAAGGTAGGAATATTCTGATTGGCTGATGGAATCAGCCAATCAGAATCAAGTTCAATCCGATTGGCTGATCCAATCAGCCAATCAGATTGAGCTTGCATTCTATTGGCTGATCGGAACAGCCAATAGAATGCGAGCTCAATCTGATTGGCTGATCGGATCAGCCAATCGGATTGAACTTGATTCTGATTGGCTGATTCCATCAGCCAATCAGAATATTCCTACCTTAATTCACTTCTATTATAAATTCAATCAAATTTGATTCATAATTAGAATATTTCAGTAGCATTCTCTCCATAGCTCTAATGCCTAATTCATGTGGAATACACGAATACAATGAAATTACATCTATGGTCACAAAGCTATATTCTGGATGCCAACTGAATTCATGTAATGATCTAAGAAGATGTTTTGTGTGCCTGAGAAACCCAGGGAGGGACTGTACAACTTGCTGTAATTGGGCATCAAGCCATTCACCCAATTTTTCTCCTAAAGAACCTATGGCGGAGATTATTGGTCTACCTAGGGAGTTGACAAGTGAATTGTGCACCTTGGGCAAAAACTTAAAAAGAGGAATTCTCGGATGTTCAACATAAATAGACTCACAGATTCTATTGGAAATGATACCTTTATCTCTACTGCCCCCAGTAAAAAAGAAGTTTTTTGGATTCACACGTTGAAGACGGGTGCTCCATTAGGCATAAATAAATTCAGGGATATTAAGCTGTTTGTAGATAGATCTGGTATTTCTTAATGTAAATTCAGTATAAAGTTCTTGAATCAATACATTTTGCTCTACATTGTTTTATTTTGGGTACACATGCTTATCACGTACATAGTTTTGTTCCCATACCGATTTATATATGGTGGCATTTGACTTATATACCTGACAAGACATGGTTTAAGGGGCTAGCTATATGTTACGTGAAACGGTGTGTGTACTTTCAATTTAAGATATTGAGTGCTGTAATTCCAAATATCTACCTGGATCTGATATCTTTTGTCTTGTAGCCATAACTTTACTAAGTGAGTTCTCTGTGGCTCTTTGCTTAATTGAGTTTCTTATTATACTTGTGTATCTATTTACTCATTCATTTTTGTTTAAGAGAAATTGTTGTTTCCCTGGAATTGTGCTTTGTTTTTTATCTTTTTATACTTTCACATATATAGGTGGAATACAATATTTTTGAGTCCTAATAGATTTAATTACTGTAATTACACATGTAACATTTAATGTAAGAAGCTTGACACATGTTTGCATGTAAATAATTGCATTGATATAGGATCTATATTGAACTGGGTTTATATGGAACTCTCTGTCCACATCTGATATTGTACAGCTTTTTGGTGTTTACGATGTAATATGCTAGTTCAAGTTAACACAGATTTCCCATAGTAAGTTTAGTAGAAAAATATGTGTGTATCTTAGTTCTTTATTATTTATATTCTTCTATTGTTAAAGATTTGAAATGTACTATGCACCTGGAGGGGGAGGGTTAACGCCTCCAACAGGTATTTAAAAGAATTATCACGCACCTGTTCGTTAGCTCTGATGAAGTGCCGAGTGTGGCAGGAAACGCTTTAGCTGTAATCAGGTCTGTGCTCACTGTGCCTTTGCAAACTTTTACCATGTATAACCATTAAAATTGACGTTTTAACCATATATCATCAGCCTTCCTGTTGTCTGAATATGGGTGTTTGTCATTCTTGAAGGTGTTGTACCCTTTGTCTACTTTATCATGGACTTGTAATATCAATTTGCTCAGTAATTTTAGCGCGATCCAGCGATATTGATAGCTCACCACGAGGCTATCAAAAGCACTCCACTTGTAAACTAGGCCAGAGTGTGTGTATAAATGAAAGTAAGTACAATAAATATTACAGGTACAACATTGTTAATATAGAGATTGGCAATTTATAACAATAGAACCTGCTGCAATATTGCTGGCTATAGAGTTTTGTCACTTGAACAGTGGGTATTCACAAGGACACAATCAGATAGGTCAGTCACACACAGTCAGCCTGTATATAAAGTACCAGAAAAGTTATATTAAAAACAAGTAGAAAAGAAAATAGCAGCTTTCCACAATATTACTTGTTGGGGTATTGGACACTGGACAGTCACAATTTCAGGACAATGACAAATATGTTAGTCATTGTAACAGGTAAAAAAACTATGTAAACTTTTTTTTTTTAACATTTTTTTTTATTGAGGTATATCAAAACATAACAAAATACAATTTACATTTGGCAAATTACACAAGCAGTCTTTTGCAGGTGCCCAGACTATTACATCATAATCTTTGTCCACATTATACATTATTAAAGTGAAGGTAAAGTTTGATGAATGAAAGCCCGTTTTTTTTATAAAATACTATTAAAAACAGGGGCACTTTCATTCATCAAAGTTTAGAAGGCAGCCGTTTTGATTAAAAACGTACCTTTGTTTTTTTCACAGCCAGAGCACCTTCCCCCACCCGGAGATCCTCTCTTCACACGTCATCAATGACTAATCCAGCTTCCTCCAATAACGGCATGACCTCAGGCAATGACTACCCTGGGAGGAAAGCCGTGATTGGAGGAAGCTAGATTAGTCATTGATGACGTGTGAAGAGAGGATCTCAGTGTGGGGGAAGCTGCTCTGGCTGTGCAAAGAAGAGAGGTAAGTTTTTAATAAAAATGGCTGCTTTGTAAACTTTGATGAATGAAAGTGCCCCTGTTTTTAATAGTATTTTATAACAATCGTGGATGTAAATATATCAAAGTTTAAGTAACCAACAATGAAAATGAATCTGAAACCTTTTTTATATTTAAGTCAGGTCTATGTCCCACTATGGCAAATGGTCACTCTTGGACCATGAATATTTAGGGTATAGATAGATGGGACTAGTAGTATTAGCAATATATATAATAAAGTGCATTGGGCAAAGGGACTGTACATGCAAGAATAGTATAAAGTGTCGATGGGTCGTAGGATATATTTTCCTCAGCTTACTAAGTAAACTGTATGGGGTGGGAGGGGGGCATAATTAGTAGATTATGTCCAGGTAAACTTAAAGGTATACTATACCCAATTTTTTTTCTTTTGTGATTCAGGTAGAGCATGACATTTTAAGCAACTTAATAATTTACTCCTATTATCAAATTTTCTTCATTCTCTTGGTATCTTTATTTGAAATGCAAGAATGTAAGTTTAGATGCCGGCCCATTTTTGGTGAACAACCTGGGTTGTTCTTGCTGATTGGTTGATAAAGTCATCCACCAATAAAAAAGTGCTGTCCAGAGTCTGAACCAAAAAAAATCTTAGATGCCTTCTTTTTCAAATAAAGATAGCAAGAGAATGAAGAAAATTTGATAAGTTGCTTAAAATTGCATGCTCTATCTGAATCATAAAAGAAATATTTTGGGTTCAGTGTCCCTTTAAAGAAGATAAAAGAGTGAACTTGTTGAACTAATTGTAGTTACTAGGTGGGAACAACAACAACACTATTAATCATCTACCGCTTAGGAACTAGCACTCTATAGGTAATGCATAAATTGCATGTGAGTTATAGCACAGTGTAGGCATATGCTCTATAGTAGTGTAGATATAATGTGGGTAATGGAGCATTAATAACCAAAACAGTCGACTGGAACCTTGTAAAAACATTTGTAGTATCTACCACACTAAGTGTATTAGATTACCGATTGTCATGACTGTAATCAAATTCTCATATAATTGTCCTTTATGGTGTCTAGGAACATGAACCCTAACGTTAGTGGAAATTTGCACCACCTAGGCTGCAGATAGGGCAATCCCTAGTATATATATAAAAAAACTTAGATAAACATCAGGGTTATGAGCCTATCAATCCGTCTTAGATTCATGTGATTAACTGTAATTCACATCAGAAAAAAATACCGCTAAGACCTAGATTATGTTGGTTAAGTGTAGCTAGACTAGGTGAATGGCTTCCTCTAGTGTCGTTAAGGCAAAATATATAGTATACATTTGAATTTCCCTAGGTCATTTGGTAACACTATAGGCATATAGGTGATATTTATATATACATGTTCCCTATCAATTAACTGCAAACCTAATATTTCCTGAGAAAAATAACACCCGTGCTTAACATCAAACATCATATAATTTTCATGTAACTACCAATTCACTGTTCTGAACTGTATAATAAGGAGGGTGTAAATATTCAAACAGCTTAGACTAATAGCCTTCATAGATATAAAGAGCTATGGAAGCAACAGTTCAAATCAGTGATGTGCAGTGAGGTCAGAGGCTAGTGAGGCACTAACTATTATATGCCCGAGAAGCACATATATGAATCTAAATCACGTCTTTCTCTCTCTCACACACTTCTCTCTCTCTCTCTCTCTCTCTCTCTCTCTCTCACACACACACACTTCTCCCTCTCTCTCACACACACACACACTTCTCCCTCTCTCTCACACACACACACACTTCTCCCTCTCTCACACACACACACTTCTCCCTCTCTCACACTTCTCCCTCTCTCACACTTCTCCCTCTCTCACACACACTCACACACACCTTCCTCTCTCACACACACACACTTCTCCCTCTCTCACACACACACACGTCTCCCTCTCTATCACACACACACACTTCTCCCTCTCTCACACACATACACACACTTCTCCCTCTCTCTCACACACACACACACACACACTTCTCCCTCTCTCTCACACACACACACACACACACACTTCTCCCTCTATCACACACACACACACTTCTCCCTCTCTCACACACACACACTTCTCCCTCTCACACACACACTTCTCCCTCTCTCACACACACTTCTCCCTCTCTCACACACACACACACTTCTCCCTCTCTCTCTCACACACACACACACTTCTCCATCTCTCTCTCTCACACACACACTTCTCCCTCTCTCACACACACACACACACACACTTCTCCCTCTCTCTCACACACTTCTCCCTCTCTCTCACACACACACACACACACACACACACTTCTCCCTCTCTCACACACACACACTTCTCCCTCTCTCACACACACACACACTTCTCCCTCTCTCTCACACACACACTTCTCCCTCTCTCACACACACACACTTCTCCCTCTCTCACACACACACACTTCTCCCTCTCTCTCTCTCTCTCTCTCTCTCTCTCTCTCTCTCACACACACACACATCTCCCTCTCTCTCGCACACACACACACTTCTCCCTCTCTCACACACACTTCTCCCTCTCTCTCTCTCTCTCTCTCTCTCTCTCACACACACACACTTCTCCCTCTCTCACACACTTCTCCCTCTCTCACACACACACACACACTTCTCCCTCTCTCTCTCTCTCACACACACACACACTTCTCTCTCTCTCTCTCTCTCTCTCTCACACACACACACACACACACACACACACACTTCTCCCTCTCTCACACACACACTTCTCCCTCTATCTCACACACACACCTCTCCCTCACACACACACACTCCTCCCTCTCTCTACCCTCTCTCTCACACTCCTCCCCCTGTGTTTTAAAGTTGAAGAGGCTACCATGCTGCTCACTGCTCAGGTCAGGAGTCAGACAACAGGAATGCCAACAGTCTAAGTCTCCCTCTGTTCTCTTCGCTTTGCACAATTGTACCAGTGAGTCAAATAACTCCGGTCAGTAAATTCTCCTGGTGCTGTCAATCACCAGGAGAACATACATGACTGGAGTTGATTGGCTCCCAACAAAGTAAGAGGCCTCATTAGACATGCCTCTATAATAAGTTTTTCAGCCGCCCTGCAGCTACAAACCACCACCGGGTGGTGCAGCAGAGCAGTTAGTGATATAAATGTATGTGTTATATTGCGCAATAGAGAGAGAGCTGATCACACTGCCTCTATTGCGCAATATTGTAGAGGTGAAAATTTAGATTTTTTTTTAAATAAAGTTCTATTTTTAATTTCAAGATGCTCCAAATGGCAGGTGCGGCAGTGCCTCACCTGCCTCCTATGAGTGCACGTCACTGGTTCAAATGGTGCAGTTTGTCCATTCAGCTGGGAAAAAGAAAAAACAAAAGTTCCGTTGCATAAGGACCAGTTTTATGTTACCAATATAGTGGCGTTATAGTGATCATTATTTAAGGTTATCCCATGCCAGATGGTTTAGTATAGTTCCAGTAATGAGCTCATCCTCTGAATCTTCCGTCGGCCTGCCTTATGTACCACTCCTCACGACCTGAATCTCTAGATACACCCCAAGAACTGATCTAATTTTTTGACCTTCACCATAATGGAGTACATCATAAACAAGATCCCACAGCTGGAGTTGCGTATCAGTGATGTCTATAGGTGTAAGACTGACTGCCGTACTGCTCATCGTAGGCTTAAAGCCACTACAACCTTCCAGGGAAGCGTGTCTGATCTCCACTCAAGCTGCACCACTGTCCTCTGAACTGTCGCCCATCAATACGGTGCTCCGGTATGTACACATGTTATACAGCGGGAGACAATCGCTAGTTTCCTTGGCTGGTATGCTGTATGGGTAGGTGGTAAACTGACTGTGAGATCTCGAACGTAGTCTCCTTCAGGTATGGGAGCATGGCTTGTCTGTAGAAGGTCAATGGTGCTTTCGACTGCTGGCATAGCAAATGCAGCTTGTACGGCCTCCACCAGATTGGCCTGGCATGCATCCAGATTGGCCTGGCCTCCCCCCCCAAAAAAACTATGTAAACTTTAATAAAGTAAAATCAAGTAGTAGCTAGCTTGTGCTACTGCTACAAGCCAGCAACACCACCAAAATATAGTTTTATTTTAAATATTTTTCTCTCCCTCTCTTACTGTTCTCCCTGTCTTACTCCCACTTCTGTCTCTTTCTGACAAGTAAACTCATTGAGTATTAGGTGAAAGAATACCAACAGGCAGGGACTTTTATCGTGTTTTTGAGCCATCACCTAATGGAGTCTGGATTAGTCATGAACAAAAGTGAAGTTTACATACTGTTTGGCTGATACAGGAATCAATCAACTTATAAGGACATTGCTGAATTGTTATTGGATATAAATTTGAAGCCTTTTCACCTACAGATTAAATGTGTGAATAATTTTAAGGATGAATGTGTAAATCAACAAATCTTTATTGTTGTGTTAATTTGTTGGTTGATAAGTTGAAGGGACCATGGGGCTGAATTATCAATGTGCAGACGGACATGATCCGCTGTATCTATCATGTCCGCTGCACATCGATAAATGCAGACAGCATACGCTGTCGGCTTTTATCATGGCACAAGCATTTCACTAGAAATGCTTGTGCAATGCTGCCACTGCAGATTCATGGCTAAAATGCTTGTGCAATGCCGCCACTGCAGATTCACGGCTAAAATGCTTGTGCAATGCCGCCCCTGCAGATTCGCGGACAATCGGCCACTAGCAAGGGGTGTCTATCAACCCGATCGTATGTGATCGTGCGGATTGCTGTCCGCCACCTCAGAGTTGGTGGACGAGTTAAGGAGCAGCGGTCTTAAGACCACTGCTTGTTAACTCCTGTTTCCGGCGAGCCTGAAGGTTTGCACGGAAACAGATGCATTGGGCCCCCATGTGTATATTGCTTTTGTTATTTTTAACATTTGCTCAAAACTAAATGTACAGGTCTCTCTAGAAAATAGAAATATTGTGTAATGTGTTTATTTTAAATTGCTGGGTACAAATGTAATATCTTAGCAGTGTGAATAGCTATTTTGAAATGAGCATCGTGAGACCACTTCCAACAAGAAAACAAACCTTATAAAAGCAAAATGTTTATTGTATACTCTTATGGGCAAGCATAATCATAACAGAAAGCAATAATAGGATATATAATCACCAACATGTTAGTGTATCAACAACATATCACAAACAATAAAAGGATTAGTTAGAAGCAAGGTTATCAAGCACACATATTTGTCTACAATGGATTATTATACAACAAATAAAGGAAATAAACATGTATAAACCTCTGAAACATATAGATTTTAAGTAGGGTTTAGGAATTATGCACTATGTGGCTAGATAATAAACAGCATGTGTGCTCCGTGTTGGTGTTGTCACTAGGTGCGCAATTAATTCTTAGAGGTGTTATTCTCTTTGTTTGGCTATACCACAGCTGTCTAACTTCAGACAAAGCTATTTATACCTGTACAAAAATAAACCTCTGCTTCCCATTTATAAAGGTGGCAGCTTTAACAGACAAACATAGTTATATAAAATGACAAAGTAAAGGTAAAGGAATTATTTGTAAACAATTTAATCCACTCTAACATGTAAAATAGATTATTTTGAAAAAAAATAAAGGGATACAAAAATACAATACAATGTGCTTTTACAATATGACCATGTTGTCAACAATATTCAAATAAGCAGTTATTGTTTATGAATTTTTATGGTACATTCAAGTTTATTATCAGGAGTTTAGGGAAAACATTGCACATTTTAAAAGCACCTTTATGTATAGCAGGACAATATATTAGACCAAGCATTTCAATATCGGGTGCTTCTGTAATTCGAGTAGAATGAAAATGCAAGTACATCTGGCATTGACTAAAGCAAACGTTTCTGATCAAGCACATACAAAGTAAAGATTTATGCATTTTGGCTCTTATGACTTTAGTCTCATACATTGTTGGGATTTTTTGTGCCATTATACATGGCTGATGGCCTCACAGTAGTGGAAAGATGTAATAGAACCAGGTGTCTTCCTCTCATGCCAAGTTCATTGCACTGCCCACAGTGAGTAACATTATTTATGGTTTTTTCATACCAAAAGTAATCTTATTCACTTTGTAAATGATATTGCTCTTATTTATTTAAGCTTTTCTTTTATATTTCATTATTCTCCACTTTTGCTTACATGAGTATAAATATATGCTTAAGTTAATGGTATTGTTATATTAAACTTTAAGACAAATAGAAAAGACATAAGGACCAGGTGACTTCATTTATTATTAGGCCTCCTAAGATATTTACACCTCACAACTGGTATATTAGAGATAACCTATTTTAAATGACCTTACTAGTTTATTATTTAACTATCCACAACAGAGCAGTGACTTATTGGGTGGTTTAAAGTGGCATTACATCATTTTGTTTTTAAACAAGTTGTGCCCTTCATTCATTGGCCAGTTTAATTTAATTACATTTTTTTTTATCACATTTCAAAAGGGATATGAAAGGGATAAGTCAAAATTAAATTTGCATGATTCAGATAGAGCATGTACTTTTAATTTCACTTCTGTTTTCAAATGTGCTTTGTTCTCTTGGTATCCCTTGTTGAAAATGAATACACACATATCATACACTAGTGGGATCCAGCTGCTGATTGGTGCCTGCACACATTTGTCTCATGTGATTGGCTAACTAGATTTCTTTATCTAGCTGCCAGTAGTGCAATATTGTTCCTTCAGCAAAGGATAACAAGAGAATAAAGCAAATGTATTAATAGAAGTAAATTGAAAAGCTGTTTAAAATTGTAATATCTAAATCATGAAAGAAAATTTAGGGTTTCCTGTCCCTTTAATAAAAATACAATCTGTCCTTCCTATATTCACAATGTCACAGTGAATGACCTTGTTTGGTAACCTGTAGCCATTTACCATGTTATTATTGTTTTGATGATGATGTAACCAACAGCTCAAAAAAATAAAATCTGTTTTTCAAGACCATATTCTAAATGATGAGTAATGTCTGAGTGAATCAATGGATCACCGTAGCAAAAGAAAATAGAAGGTTGATAACACAATTTGTCTATTTATAAAAAAGGGAGCAAACAAGCTGAATGAATGCTTTATCTGCAAACCTCTTGATATAAAATGTTTATTTACCACTTTTCAGTAACTATGCACTGGATATATAAGAGGTAATATGTGGCGCACCTGTTTTATCACACTTCATCAGTGCAATTCATTACCTTGATGAACAGATTCATTGATTTGTTTACTAAACTTACCACCATTTGTTTAGTTTTAGAGTTAGTCTTTAAAAACAAATCTTACAAACTGATACTAATGAAACATAATGAGCTTGGTGAACTAATTTAAAGGGACAGTAAAGTAAAAATGAAACGTTCATGATTCAGACAGAGCAAACAAGTTTAAATAACTTTCCAATGCACTTCTATTGTAATTTTGCTTTTTTCAGTTGGCATCATTCATTGAAAAACGTACCCAGGTAGACTGAGGAGCAGCAATGCATTACTGGGAGTCAGTTGTTGATTGGTTGCTGCACATAAATGACTCTTGTCATTGGGTTCACTGAGCTCCCAGTAGTGCATTCCAAGAGAATGAAGCAAATATAACATTGGAAAGTTATTTAAAATTGCATACTCTATCTAAATCATTAAAAATTGGTTTTCACTTCATTTTAAATTAACAAAAAACCTTTATTTCAAATTGTTTTCCTTTTTGCCCTAATACCCCCTTAGTTTAGACGTAAGGGTCTGTTCAAATCTTGCCAATCATCTCATTGCATGGAGCTAGTTCTATAATCTGTAATCTAAGTAGAAGTCTTAACAACCAGTACCTCACATGGTCAAAATGACATAAATGAGCATGCTTAACATATGCATATCATGCTCTAACACACATCCCCTGGCACATTCAATGGCAAAAATAGCAGCACACAAACATAAATAACTTTAGCCATCCATGATGCCTGCATATAATTATATACCACTAATCAGCAGAGCACACACATACATACCCAAATAATAACAATCCATATTTATCTATAGATACTCCTTCAAGGACAGTCATAAATGCATATCCATGATTACACATTCATAGCAGAGTCCTCTAGTCATTCATAAATACTAATACAATATACCCTATCATATATTACTATAGGCATACATAAATACTCACATTAGTTAACCACTAAACTGCCAATTGACCACTTCAATAAACCCTACACTACTTAAACCACCACAACCCCACCACAAGAAACCCCTAACCTATAAACCCCAAACCACCACAACCCCACAACGCAAAATACCCTTACACTACTTAACTACCTTTTTTTTTTTTATTGAAGTTATGTCCCCCACTCTACTATATTGAATCATGCTTCATGGACTTTGAGTTATCACTCTAAGTCCAAGTATATTCTTAGGATCATGTTTTCTTAATAGGGGCAATGTCTATTTTGGATAATTTAGGCATATAATGGTAGTTTCCATAATGATTGCAAAATGACTCTATGCAAATTTATTTATTTTTTCTGCTGGGATGAGTAAATATTTTCCTTTTTTAAGAACATGAAAAATAATGTGTTTTGTATATAATATGAAATATCATTGTGTGTGACCATGCATATGTGTGTACATATATCTATTTATTTCCTTGAAGCTTGAATTTTTGTTTTTAATATATATGTCATTTCACACTTGGCCAGTAGAGGTCAGTAGAAATATATTATTGTGATTTATTCCATTTGTAAAGTTTGCAAAGGGTTAATTACCTGTCCAGCCTATTTAAACAGGTGTGTTATGAGTGTTCTTTTATCACATGACTAAGGGGTATTGACCCCGAAATGTTGTGGTCTTTTTTGTCTGATCCTGTATTATCAATAAATTTGGGATTTTAACTACAGAGGAGTCATCCTTTTTTCTTTCTGGATTACTACTTAACTACCTGACAGCTAAACCCACAAAACTCCAAACCTAACACCCCCTAAGTTACACAAAATAACAAACACTAACATTACAAAAAAACAACAACAAAAAAACACTTTACAAAAAAAAACTACCAAAAATAAAAAAAAAACACAGTTATGCCTATCCTAAAACTAAAGTTCCCTTAAAATAAGTCCACTCCAAAATAAAAAAACGCTATACTAACACTAAAACCTACTCTAACAATTGCCCTTAGAAGGCCATTTTGTAGGGCATTGCCCTAAAGCGATTACAGCTCTTTTAAATTTGAAATAAAAAATCCCTATTCTAAAATCAGTCACCCCCCCCAAAAAAAACTATCTTAAAAAACCTAAATCAACAATTGCTTTGTAATTTTTTTGTAATGTGTGTGTTTTTTTAAAAATAATTTTCGTGTTTGTTATTTTTTTTAACTTAGGGGTGTTAGGTTAGAGATCTGGGAGAGGGTTAGATATTAAGTAGTGTAGGGGTGGTTTGCGTTGGGGGATTGTAAGAGTATATATATAACATTACTGACACCATTTTGTCTCTACTCATACATTTTGTTTTAGACTCCATTTTAAGATGAGTTCATTATATTTCATTATAAGGTAGTTATTATGCTGTGAGAATAATATGTTGATGTTCTAAGCTGAACACTTTATCTCAATAATTTGTCAGGATGGCCTTGCTATGTCCTAGCAATGTCCTAACACTCCTCGCTCATTAAAAATACTCCTTATTTTTACTATGAAGTTCTTTGTTCTAAGCAAACTGTGTGAAATGGTGTGATTATGATACATCATTTGTTTAACCCCATATTCTGTAACCATTGTCTATAAAAGTCTGTGATGCCTTATAATAAACAGAACAGTGATTGGACTTTACTTGCTGCCTGTCTAAATGTTATTCACCGAGATATCTCATCAAGTAACCCATTCAGTTCCAGGTGAAGGTGTAGAATACTGTGATACCCCCGGCTATAAGATAACGCCTAACGATTCTGATGTCAGAGCATGGGATTCACACAGGGGTAAGTAGATAAGTGGTTTTATTCTGCTTTTCCCTCTGTGAATCTGAACCCAAAGTCTGGCTGGCATTTAGGGTAAATAATAAGGGGTTAAACTCCCCTGGACAAGTTTGAGCCCTGCCGTTAGGTGTGGGTTTACGTAGGTTTGAGTCCCAGTGCTAGTTATAGCGTTAGTTAAAGTCTCACCTTATTAAAGTGTTGAACTCACTTTGTTTGCAAGTTAGAGTCTTGCTATTACAAAAATTGGTTTCTTGTTTTAAGGGTTAAAGTTTCTTATATAAGCATATAGTATAGTTTAGTTTAAATATCACTGGAGCTGAATGGTCACTTGATGCTTGTTGCTTAATTGCTTATTTCATTGCTAATCTTATCATGTTGTGAATGTGGGGTATGTTCAAAGGGCTTAGTGATAAGTGCTGTAGCAGTTTGTTGCATACTGTGCTCATGGAGAAAAGTTCCTAACTCCCTGTACATAATGTAATGTGACATGACAGGATGTATCTTGAAAAATAGCTTGGTATGTGAAAACCCTTTCTTTTTGTTTTATGATCTTTGAAGTAACGAAACAGAGATTCTTTGTAATAGAGATTCTGTGTAAGAAGTGTCTGATGTTTCACTGTGTCTCGTGTTACATGTAAAAGGTTTACTCACCACTAAATATCTGATGATTTATTATCTTGTCTAAAAATAATTTGTTAGAATCCTAAATTGCTTGGAAAAAGTGCCATTCTTAGTAATTTCGGACACTCTAAGATACATTTTAAATTTGGTGGGGAGTTTATCTTGTGTTACTAATGTCTTTGGTATGTTTGAAATATATGTTTTCCTTAAAAAAATAGAATGTTAATAAAATGCGTTTTCTGTGTCGTTAAAAGTTTGATGTATGTTAAAATTGCTTAAGAATAAATGTTGAGGAGTGAATAGAGTGAGTGAAATATTTACGGTATGCAAGTTGAAATGAGTGTGTATTTCTCACAATCGCTGCAAAAGCTTACCTTGGTGCTTTTTTATCTGTGTTTTCTGACTGGTAATTATTCAGGCTAGAGCTTGTGTGTGTATTAGTGTTTCTTAGCTAAGAAATCTGACACTTTAATGATTTGCTTGAAGTGTTATTGCTGTAACTTGATTTTAAAGTCATGTAATAATAAAATGTGTACAATGCTTAATTCTGTGTGTCAATAATAGGATTGATGAGATATTTGATGTGTCTAAGGCATATCAATATATTGTTTTTGCAAGTGAACTAACTAAGGAATTTGTAAGTGCGATGATGGGCGTGATTTTAAGTCTGGTAAATAAGAGAGTTTTTCTGGCAAGTGATTAATAGGTTGATTTAAGAATTTTCAAGATTTATGCAAGGAATTTGTGAAAAAAGAGAAAATAAAAGACTATAAGCTGTATGTTGCAGTAAAGAAGTAGAATTGTAATGGTCCAAATCATGGCTAAGTTATATATATAATATACATACTATAAATAGTCAGCCCTTAAAGGGACAGTACACTGTAAAATAGTTTTTTATGTTGTATTTTCAAATTTAGGAGAAATTGCATTTGTAGGTTTATTTGTATATATGAAGTATCTGCTTTTGTGCTTTTAATCCAGAGTCTATTGCAATGGGTTGAGTTTCAGGTAATAGTATCTCTCATTGTCCTTATCTGATATGTGTCTGGAAAACCAGAGCTCAGTGCTTATGGAAAATTATCATTGTGTTACTTAACTATCCTGTACCCCACTGAGAGTGTAATTTCTTCTTCTGGCTGTGTTTACTTAGGCTTTTCAATAGATGAGACTCCAGTATACAAAATTTTACTATAAGTGGGTATATCACAGGCTGAATCAGCTATTTCAAATTCCAAAATAGGGTGTTGGAGCTACTTGTAAACAAATACACTCCATCAGGTAAAATATATCATTGGGAACAATTTAAGGGGAGACAATTTTGTGGTAAACCGTCCTTTTAATCTATTAGTGTAAATTATTCATATTATTATTTTCAGAAATTTCATTTATTTGTATACAATTGTTATATTTAGTCAGAAAGCTGCAACAATGTTTAATATCAATTTGTATAAAAAAAAACAAAACTAAAATAATTGTGTATTTATTAAAATCCTGATTATATTAAAGTATAGCATAACATGTAACGGCTACATGGCTGGTTACTGCTGCCAATAGACTGGGTTCTAAAGTTTTTCCCAAATTATTTGTGACAAACATGATTCTTTAACAGTGGGTTTGCACTGTGCATACAAGCAGAAACCATAGAGCAGTGACAGTGCCCTTATTATCTGACCTTTCCCAGAATATAGTACTTAGGTGTTTGTGTGTTTTCTTTATCTATTCATGGCTAGGGATTTTATTTGTAAATGTGCAACTTGAGTTTATTGATCTTCTAAAGTGATTTCATTATTAGCATGGTTTCATACTATTGTGCAGGTTAACATTTACAAAACCATAGCTAAAGGTTGTTATAGGATTTTAATTATTTGTAGTGTTTTGTTAGAATTAAGTATTTTTAAGTGCTGTGTTTCAGTGAGTGTAAGTATATGTGCTTAAAAAGTAGAAAAGGAGAGAAGCGCACGCACAATTCAAGTGTAGAGATCAAAACTTTATTTGTAGTCACACGCTAAATGGGTACTCACAAAATATATATGATTAAAAAGCACATCGTATTTCAATTCCTCTATACGTCCCCAGAAAGTGCCTAGCTCTGTCGGTAGCATGATCTTGTCAGGTCTGGGCAGTTTTCCAACTATTGCAAGATCGCACTACCGAGAGAGTCAGACACTTTCTGGGGACGTATAGAGGAATTGAGATACAATGTGCTTTTTAATCATATATATTTTGTGAGTACCCATTTAGCGTGTGGCTACAAATAAAGTTTTGATCTTTACACTTGAATCGTGCGTGTGCTTCTCTCCTTTTCTACTTTTTAGACTTTGTTTGGGATATCAGTATCACCCTTAAAAAGGAGCTGCAGCACATATTGGATTTTTGGAGCATTCTCTACACAGAATCCTTATGAACGCTCACTGATCACTAAATATTGGACTTTTAATGTGTTTGTATTATATATGGAATTTTTATATTAATACATTAAGTGTGTTTTTAACTTGGCATGTTATAAATTTATATACATGTTGAGTAGCATAATATCATCAGCATATTTACCGGAATTTAATCAGTATTTATTAATTGCCAGTACAATTAATACTAAAGTAGACCCTTTTACTAAAGTAAAAAAAACTCTCGTTCAGAGAAGGATTGCCTGGTATTTCGGGGCTGGACTGTACTGTGAAGTCAGGATCAGACTGATATGCTTCAGGAAAGTTTTTCTCTGTGAAAGGCACATGTTGAGCATAAAGAAGCTGCTTCTTGGGTGGTAACTAGCCATAGAACAAGCTATTATGCTAATGTTCGTTTCCAGGTTGAGCGCTTCTCTCTTTTTATTTATGCAAATTATGACATTTTGGGAAGTCTCCCTAAGTGTGATGCGGGAATCCAGACGTGGACCCGTTGCTCAGTGTGCTTAGAGGGATATGGCTGCACCTCACTGACGAGGCCCCACAATAGGCCGAAACGTACGTCTGGGGTTTTGCTGTTTCTCTCGTTCAGAGAAGGATTGCCTGGTATTTCGGGGCTGGACTGTACTGTGAAGTCAGGATCAGACTGATATGCTTCAGGAAAGTTTTTCTCTGTGAAAGGCACATGTTGAGCATAAAGAGGCTGCTTCTTGGGTGGTAACTAGCCATAGAACAAGCTATTATGCTAATGTTCGTTTCCAGGTTGAGCGCTTCTCTCTTTTTATTTATGCAAATTATGACATTTTGGGAAGTCTCCCTAAGTGTGATGCGGGAATCCAGACGTGGACCCGTTGCTCAGTGTGCTTAGAGGGATATGGCTGCACCTCACTGACGAGGCCCACAATAGGCCGAAACGTACGTCTGGGGTTTTGCTGTTTCTCTCGTTCAGAGAAGGATTGCCTGGTATTTCGGGGCTGGACTGTACTGTGAAGTCAGGATCAGACTGATATGCTTCAGGAAAGTTTTTCTCTGTGAAAGGCACATGTTGAGCATAAAGAGGCTGCTTCTTGGGTGGTAACTAGCCATAGAACAAGCTATTATGCTAATGTTGGTTTCCAGGTTGAGCGCTTCTCTCTTTTTATTTATGCAAATTATGACATTTTGGGAAGTCTCCCTAAGTGTGATGCGGGAATCCAGACGTGGACCCGTTGCTCAGTGTGCTTAGAGGGATATGGCTGCACCTCACTGACGAGGCCCACAATAGGCCGAAACGTACGTCTGGGGTTTTGCTGTTTCTCTCGTTCAGAGAAGGATTGCCTGGTATTTCGGGGCTGGACTGTACTGTGAAGTCAGGATCAGACTGATATGCTTCAGGAAAGTTTTTCTCTGTGAAAGGCACATGTTGAGCATAAAGAGGCTGCTTCTTGGGTGGTAACTAGCCATAGAACAAGCTATTATGCTAATGTTCGTTTCCAGGTTGAGCGCTTCTCTCTTTTTATTTATGCAAATTATGACATTTTGGGAAGTCTCCCTAAGTGTGATGCGGGAATCCAGACGTGGACCCGTTGCTCAGTGTGCTTAGAGGGATATGGCTGCACCTCACTGACGAGGCCCACAATAGGCCAAAACGTACGTCTGGGGTTTTGCTGTTTCTCTCGTTCAGAGAAGGATTGCCTGGTATTTCGGGGCTGGACTGTACTGTGAAGTCAGGATCAGACTGATATGCTTCAGGAAAGTTTTTCTCTGTGAAAGGCACATGTTGAGCATAAAGAGGCTGCTTCTTGGGTGGTAACTAGCCATAGAACAAGCTATTATGCTAATGTTCGTTTCCAGGTTGAGCGCTTCTCTCTTTTTACTTATCTGATATGTGTCTGGAAAACCAGAGCTCAGTGCTTATGGAAAATTATCATTGTGTTACTTAACTATCCTGTACCCCACTGAGAGTGTAATTTCTTCTTCTGGCTGTGTTTACTTAGGCTTTTCAATAGATGAGACTCCAGTATACAAAATTTTACTATAAGTGGGTATATCACAGGCTGAATCAGCTATTTCAAATTCCAAAATAGGGGTGTTGGAGCTACTTGTAAACAAATACACTCCATCAGGTAAAATATATAATTGGGAACAATTTAAGGGGAGACAATTTTGTGGTAAACCGTCCTTTTAATCTATTAGTGTAAATTATTCATATTATTATTTTCAGAAATTTCATTTATTTGTATACAATTGTTATATTTAGTCAGAAAGCTGCAACAATGTTTAATATCAATTTGTATAAAAAAAAACAAAACTAAAATAATTGTGTATTTATTAAAATCCTGATTATATTAAAGTATAGCATAACATGTAACGGCTACATGGCTGGTTACTGCTGCCAATAGACTGGGTTCTAAAGTTTTTCCCAAATTATTTGTGACAAACATGATTCTTTAACAGTGGGTTTGCACTGTGCATACAAGCAGAAACCATAGAGCAGTGACAGTGCCCTTATTATCTGACCTTTCCCAGAATATAGTACTTAGGTGTTTGTGTGTTTTCTTTATCTATTCATGGCTAGGGATTTTATTTGTAAATGTGCAACTTGAGTTTATTGATCTTCTAAAGTGATTTCATTATTAGCATGGTTTCATACTATTGTGCAGGTTAACATTTACAAAACCATAGCTAAAGGTTGTTATAGGATTTTAATTATTTGTAGTGTTTTGTTAGAATGTAGTATTTTTAAGTGCTGTGTTTCAGTGAGTGTAAGTATATGTGCTTAAAAAGTAGAAAAGGAGAGAAGCGCACGCACGATTCAAGTGTAGAGATCAAAACTTTATTTGTAGTCACACGCTAAATGGGTACTCACAAAATATATATGATTAAAAAGCACATCGTATTTCAATTCCTCTATACGTCCCCAGAAAGTGCCTAGCTCTGTCGGTAGCATGATCTTGTCAGGTCTGGGCAGTTTTCCAACTATTGCAAGATCGCACTACCGAGAGAGTTAGACACTTTCTGGGGACGTATAGAGGAATTGAGATACAATGTGCTTTTTAATCATCTATATTTTGTGAGTACCCATTTAGCGTGTGGCTACAAATAAAGTTTTGATCTTTACACTTGAATCGTGCGTGTGCTTCTCTCCTTTTCTACTTTTTAGACTTTGTTTGGGATATCAGTATCACCCTTAAAAAGGAGCTGCAGCACATATTGGATTTTTGGAGCATTCTCTACACAGAATCCTTATGAACGCTCACTGATCACTAAATATTGGACTTTTAATGTGTTTGTATTATATATGGAATTTTTATATTAATACATTAAGTGTGTTTTTAACTTGGCATGTTATAAATTTATATACATGTTGAGTAGCATAATATCATCAGCATATTTACCGGAATTTAATCAGTATTTATTAATTGCCAGTACAATTAATACTAAAGTAGACCCTTTTACTAAAGTAAAAAAAACTCTCTTTCAATCTAGATGATGAAAGTCAATTAGTAATAGAACAAAACATAGACCCTAAAGAAATATTTGAGAATCTAGAAAGACTAAGTAAAAAACAATTGACACACTGGTATGACAATCTCAATTTAGAGAGATATCTCAAGTACAAGATAATCCCGAGAGGCCTCAAACTTTATAAATCTTCTATTTTTGATCCTGAAGATGTGGAATACCTCTCTGAATGGGATACAGCTTTGGAGGAGTGTTCTATTACCTTAATGAAAATTGCATCGAAATATCGCAATTTCAAGGTAGAAAAAAATTACCTCAGAAATAAAAGATCTTAAGAATAATTTAGAAAAATTCAAAGGAGACCCAGGGGTTAAAGAATTAGATGAAAGAAATAAGGAAAACATTTCTCGATTTGAACTAATCCTAGAAGCAAAAAAAAAAAAAAAGAATTTTTTTTTTAAGAGACTATTTAGACATGCAAGAGGGAGAGGAGTCTAAAGGCCCAGAGGGGGAAGATGAAATGTGGGAAGACATTACTACACTAGAAACACCGCATAATGAGAATCCCCCCGCGAGTATCCAAAATAAAACACTCACCAATAAAAACAGTAAGGGCTCCAGACAAATTCAATTCAAATTTCCCACTCAAGGTACTGGTAGAAAAAATAGTATTTCAGATCCTATAAGCACAGTCAAACACAAACAACGAATGAATAGTACCAACTCTGACAAGTACAACCCCAATGGAGGTCGACAATATAACTACTCTAATGCGAATAATAATAAAAATAAATTTAAAAGTCAACACCACCACACACCCAAACGAGTTTTCTGGAACAATAATAATCACAACAAAAAACATTTGAAACATGTCAGCAACACTGAATATGTCCACAAGAGACAACAGCACAACAACTATCACAATAAGAAAGATATCACATATCAACAATACCAGAATCAGAAACATACTTACCAGGCAAATACTGAACCAAACTGGAGAAATTCCAATCCAGGACCGAGCTTTCACTCCACACATAGACATGAAGAAAAGATGTACCCAATACAAAAACATAGAGACTACACACAGAATTTTTTAGAGAGGGAATGGACAGGCTACCACTATCCACAAAACCAACAAAATACTATAGAGATACCAACAAGAACCATGACAGAATCAACAACCTACGAAGTAAATCTAAGACCTCAATGGTCGAAAGACCAAACCAGGAAAAGAAAAGGACCCGAAGAGGAAGAAGAGGAAGAGGCCTGGTGGGAACCAGAGGGAGGACACAAAACACCAAGAACCCCAAAGAGGGGGAAACAGGAGAGAGACTTCTAAAAATATTCAACCTCTCCTCCTCATCCTTCACAAACACACAAATGGAAATTCTTTCGAAAGGCCTCAGCTTTGCACCCACACGGGGCCCTAACCCATTCAACTTGTTTATTAATTTCAACAAATTTATTCATAAATTGACTTTATGTAGGCATTTCGAAAAAATTAAATTAAAACAAAGTTCAAACGGGACAGACAATCTCTCAGAAATAGACTATGAAACATTAAACATTCTTGAAGAACTTATTCTTCTTTAGAAAGTGAAAATCCTCTGGAAAACACCAATCCAAAGGCAACAAACAACTCAAATCTAAAACCCTCATCAATCTTCTATCCGACACAATCAAAGGGAAATTTCATCCCCACTTTCAATGATTTGGTATCTAAAGAATTGGACAACCTCTGTACAAATTTCAAAATAAGAAATGACAACTTATGCAAAAAAGAAAAAGAGGCTCTCCAAACTTTAATGGATATGGATGACATAATCCTGAGGGAAGCAGATAAAGGAGGAGGCTTAGACATCCAGAGTAAAACTGACTATATCAAAGAAGCATACAGGCTTCTGAATGATCCTCAAACATACATCAAGCTAAGAGGAGATCCCACAGAGTCATTTCAAAGACAGGCTGTGAATTTATTGAATACCTCAATATAAACACCTATAACCTCAAATTCACTTAAAAAATGTCAGAAGTATGCATTGAGTTTCTAGACCTGCTATTATTTCATGAAAATGAGGAGATCCTCACCAAACTATATACAAAAGAAACTGATTGCAACGGTTACCTCCGGGCAGACAGTGGCCATTACCGCCCTTGGATTATTAACATCCCATTCGGCCAGTTCCAGAGAGTACGGAGGAACTGTTCCAAACTGAGTGATTATAACAAAGAATCTGACACTCTAAAAACCAAATTTATTTAAAAGAAATACCCCAAACAACTAATAGAAAACTCCCCCAGAAAAGTAAGAAATCTGGAGAGAAAAAATTTACTTAAAGGTAAAACGAATAGTAGTAAAAACAAATCACAGAATATCTCTTTAATTACAATGTTTAATGAAGCCGCTCCAGAAATCAAAAAGATTTTACGAAAATACTGGCCAATATTACAGCAGGACAAACTATTGAAGAACACAATAGGCACAGCACCTAAAATAATTTTTAGAAAAAACCTTAATTTCAAACAAATGCTAGCCCCAAGTCAAATCAAACAAAAATCTAGAGACTACTGGCTAACAGATAAAAGCAAAGGTTTTTTTAAATGTAACCGACTAAACTGCAAGGGATGCGAACATGCATTCAATCCGAAGAAACCAACCAAAACCGTTCAATCAAATATTTTTCCACACAAAAAAAATGCAATATCAACAGATTAACTAACTGCAAGACCAATTTCGTGGTATACCTTTTAAAATGTCCGTGCAAACTCCAATATATTGGACGCACCAAAAGGACTTACAAGACTCGCCTCATGGAACACCTTAAAAACATTGAGGAAGGATATAAGGACCATAGTTTGTCCAGACATTTCAAAAATGCTCACCAAAAAAAACCCCAACTGTTGAGAGGGACTATTCTTGAACACGTCTTAGTACCAGCTAGAGGCGGGGACAGATTTCAGAAACTGAGACAGAGAGAATCCTATTGGATTCATTACATGGGCACAATGACCCCAAGGGGCCTCAATGAAGACATAGACCTGGCAGCCTTTCTCTAATTAGTAGACAGCCACGAATAATCTGGTATACCTCTTACCAGTAATCAGCCAATTCCCAGCAACATCATCACCCACATAACAACAAGATCTTTCATTTTCATATTAGAGATTTAGACATCAAAATGTATACCCAAGGTAAAACTTCCCATAAGACCTCCAAATATAAGATCGTTAATATAAATTCCTATCCAAACACAAAAACACTCTGGATGAGTAGAGACCAGCTTTTTAGACCTGGGCACATTTAATTATATGTCTATACCTCTGACAGAATGTACACAATAATTAGAAACTAGTCAGTATCTAGTTAACTGCTTTTGCTTTTTCATTTGCTCTCCCCGTTACCAGAATAGTGGAATGCACGGTCCCCTATATCCTAGGACAGTTCCAGTTATAATTATAAAGAAACAAGTATACTGCTCCAGGGTCTATTAGACCTGCCTCTAAGACAATATTATTTTCTAATAATTATCTAATTAAATGTTAACTATTTTCCAAGTGCAATAGTAACAACATAAACAAAAGTTACTATCACTTCCGGACACACTTCCGGACAAAAAATAAGCAAAAAATAAGCTGATATAGCACTTCTCCAAAGCGTCCCGATAAACTTTATTTATCACAGAAGTCAAATATAACATAGGCTAACGGTAGCTATCCTAAAAAGCTTTGTACAGTAGCCAGATGGTCTTGGCAAGACATCCGGAAGTATAACCCTCGACACGAGTCTTTGTAAGTAATGATAAAAACAGAACATTTATGTGATAGGGAACCTGGCACTACCTACGCCGGGAACTAACAGGTAACTTATAGTTACTAGGTAAACGTTATAACAGTAGAGAACAAAGCCTTTATATAGACGTGGTGAGGTGATCCTAGAAATCCCCGTGTGTATTACCCAATTTCAAAATGCACTATGTAATCAAAAATCTACATCTACATAACATCCAATTTTTTAAAAAAAACACGTAGAGCTACACTTCACAAAAAATCATACATCATATTCAAAGTGTTTTTTTGTATATACATATCCGGTCACCTAGACAACCGCACATACACCAATCCGCAGGTGCCGCAACGGAATGACGTCAAACATCTAAGGAAAAAACACGCCCATCTTTATGCCTTTAAAACCCAGCAATATCTCCAAGCACGTCACTACTTCCTCTGACAAAGAAGCACTCCTGAAGCTTCGAAACGCTTAAGGAAAGGAAATTTAAAGTGTGGCATTGCTTTTTTCCCTCACCCACCTGTTATCGTAACAGGCGTTTGTTGCGGACCTCGCTTGCAGCCTTCACAGGTCCATCCGGCCTATTGCTGGCACATCACGCTGCAACCCCAGCTTAACTACTTGGTGCTAATGATAACAGCACAATTATTGTAGCTTATAACATGATCTACTTAGAAATATTTTAGTGATCTTGTTACCTGCTGGGGACATATAGCAGTACATATATACTTTTTATACTACACATTTTAACTTTATATGTTTTGTGTGTTTTTTATCTGAGCTTTGTGTATATACACCACTTTTTAAGACATACATCTGTACACCCTATTGGAACATCGAGCAGCTACTATCACTATCAGTAGTAATTTGCTTTGCACAGTAAAAACATTGGCAGCTACCCAGTGAACCATACAACCAAAGGACAGGTTGGAAGTATATACTGAACATTGGGATCAACAAACAAGTCTATACTACTTACAAATTCTACAGTCACAAGAACCACACACCTACTTAAGGTGTATAAAAATATATTTACACACCTTCAACTTACCTCATATATTGATTGAGGTCTATACATGTGAGTGCAATTCCTACCATTGTATTGTTTGAAATAAATATTTGTTTAAACAATATCACACTATGTATTCTTTCTTTTTCCTTGCCATATCTCTCTGAGCACGGTGAGAGCCAAGATCCAGATTGGACTACTATACTTCGGTGAGACACCAAGGCATCAATATCAAGGGCCTGGAACTTTCAAAGCTGAACAACACCATACACAAGCTTGCACGAAACAACGGAACCTCCACAACATCCAAGCCAGAGGGGAGCCCACGACTGACCAGAAAGGAGTAACCAGACGTGCAAACATTACCTCATATGATTGAGGTACCCTCTGGTAAGGGGATATCAACTGTCTCTGTGTATTATTGCTATTATCAGATAGTGAATATCATATGAACTGGACATACAAACTTATACCTCAAAGTTGATAATAATTTTTTATATATGTTGTTATTCTTTGACCATTCATATTAGTGAACATTCATATATTTTTTGATTGATCCTCAATATATCTACACACCACTCGTATTAGTAGCGCTGAATTCCATCTGATTAAGTTCTCTTTTATTCTATTTTGCCGTCAGTGTCAGGGGTACACTGAATCATTTGTTCATGCTGCACAATACCTACACCTATACCGTCTAAAGAATTCATAGGGAATAAATACATCCCAGACCCAACCTTTCTGACAGGTATTTAATTTAATACGTAGTGTCTATACCTGGCCATACTATCATAACTTGTACTTCAACTGAGCGCTGGTAACACTTCTTGATACATTCCAGTACAATTAGTAGTCTAAATTTAATTTTTTCTAATCTATAGTTGCACTTCTCTTTTGCTACACTGCAAATAAGTTCTTTTTTCAAGTATATGTGCTTGCTTTCAAGTTGTTTGTATTTGTTAAAAGTTTGTGTCACCTGTTAATATTTTGTTTTGCATAGTGGACAATTGTTTATAATGATTTCTTAGAGAATGTTTTTTATGTTTTTATTCTTTAGAGAATGTGTGTGGAAGGGTGCTGTATGAATGGAATTTCTGAATATTGGGATGTATATGGTTTTGCCTGATTTGAAGGATACTACTTCTTTTAGGAGTGCATGGATTGTCTTTTAGTTTGCTGTCATATTGTGTTTGCGTGACACATAGGCCTATATTTATCAAGCTCCGTACGAAGCTTGAAGGGCCGTGTTTCTGGTGAGTCTTCAGACTCGCCAGAAACACAAGTTATGAAGCAGCGGTCTAAAGACCGCTGCTCCATAACCCTGTCCGCTTGCTCCGAGCAGGCGGACAGGAATCGCCGGAAATCAACCCGATCGAGTATGGTCGGGTTGATTGACACCTCCCTGCTGGCGGCCAACTGGTGCAATGTTAAATGCGGAGAGCGTATTGCTCTCCGCATTTAGCGAGTTCTTGCGGACCTGATCCACACTGTTGGATCAGGTCCGCAAGACCATTAATAAATAGAGGCCATAGGGTGTTTCACACGAACAAAATGGGGAGTATTGATGAGTATCTTTATTTATGTGATTTGGGTGAATATTTTAAGTAAGAAAATGAGCCTAAAATATTTAGACGAGTTTTTAACAAAATATTTGTATTTGCAGGATGAGATCATGGAGCTGTATACATAAAAAAAAATCACTAGCTAAATGATTTTTGAGTTTTTCATATTTAGTTAAATCTGTACAGATAAAATTCCATAGTGCACTCTCCAAAAGATTGAATGCAAGTAAACCTTTTAAATAAAGAGATGCCTAGCGCCTAGGTGAAGGAAAGAAAAAGAAGATAAAAGAACTTTTGTCAAGTTTGTTTTAACCACCATACTGCAGAAAAAGTTGCTGAACTATCTTTTGGATCCATTCTTTGCATTACATGCTGGTACTAGCCCCAGAACTGGACTCTGGGTAATCTATGACTGTTTCCTGTGATGTGTGTCTTCAGAACATAAAGACTATCCTTCTCTGGGCTGTGCCTTGACTGTTGGATTTAAGAACCTGTTACGCTATTACAGAGTCTTCAACAGCTAAATTAGGGGAGTATTGTTTTAACTTGTTTACTTATATTGCTTGTTTTGTATTCTCTTGTAATTGTGTTAATTTTATTGATCATATTAGTTATAGAAGTCATATAGCTTTGTCTGCTTATAAATGCCTTATTTGTATTAGTACACATTATAGTTGATGTACTTAAATAAAGTAACCCTCCAGTTAAGTGTAACTCTAAACCTTGCAGTATTGTAACCTATTGCATGGGCCACTGAGTATAGAGAATATGTTTGCATCTTTATAGTTTAAAGAAAATGCTGCAATATCTCAGAATATTCTAGACCCTTCACCATTGTAGAACACAGAAGGTTCCCCCATGTTTCTATACCACCCCTTAATATTTAAGAGAAGAAGGGATATATGTGTCTTACAATGGAGAAAGTTATGAGAATAGGAAGTTTTTGTGGGAATTTCCCCTTGTAATCATTACTTAGTATATAGTCAAACTACTCACAATAAAAGATTGAGGACACGTCTCAGCTAGAAATTTATATCAATTATACAGAGAAATATGAGTTTTGGGAGTAGTATAATTATAATGGTATTGATGGTATATTTTCTACTTACAATGGCTCTTATTGGATTTATGTTATGAAAGCAAATTTATTTTTCCCTTTATTAACTGGTATGGTATTTGCTATTTGAGTTTTGTAATTCCAATATACCAATTTTGTAATTATATACACAATGTTTTCCTGGTTTGAAATGACATAGGATAAGTTAAGCAATCAAAGGAAATTGTGATGCTTACAAAAAAGTGCAAAAGTTTTGTTGGGCATAATTGTGAATGAATTTCTCTCAAATATTCTCACATAGATTCATGTTATACCGTAGTATTAGGCTTACATTCGGCTAGATTACAAGTTTTGTCGTTTTTTTCCAGCGTACACTTTAAACAACGCTGGTATTACAAGTTTTCTGAATGGCTGCGTTAGCCTCAAAAAAGTGGGCGCTGAGCAAATTTAGCGCCACTTCTACCTGTAATACCAGCGCTGCTTACGGTAGTGGTAAGCTGGCAAAACGTGCTCGTGCATGATCTCCCCATAGGAAACAATGGGGCTGAGCTGGCTGAAAAAAAATCTAACACCTGCAAAAAGCAGCGTTCAGCTCCTAACGCAGCCCCATTGTTTCCTATGGGAAAATACTTTCTAAGTCTACACCTAACACCCTAACATGAACCCAGAGTCTAAACACCCCTAATCTTACAATTATTAACCCCTAATCTGCTGCCCCCGACATGCTCGCCACCTGCATTATATTATTAACCCCTAATCTGCTGCTCCGGACACCGCCGCCACCTACATTATACCTATGAACCCCTAATTTGCTGCCCCTAACATCGCCGACACCTACATTATATTTATTAACCCCTACTCTGCCGCCCCCAACCTCGCCGCCACCTAAATACAATTATTAACCCCTAATCTGATGACCGGATATCGCCGCCACTATAATAAATGTATTAACCCCTAAACCGCCGCACTCCCGCCTTGCAAACACTAGTTAAATTTTATTAACCCCTAATCTGCCCCCCCAATGTCGCTGACACCTACCTACAATTATTAACCCCTAATCTGCCGACCCCAACGTCGCCGCTACTATATTAAATGTATTAACCCCTAAACCTAAGTCTAACCCTAACACCCCCCTAACTTAAATCTATTTTTAATAAATCTAAGTAAAATTACTATAATTAAATAAATTATTCCTACTTAAAAATAAATACTTACCTTTAAAATAAACCATAATATAGCTACAATATAGCTAATAATTACATTGTAGCTATTTTAGGATTTATATTTATTTTACAGGCAACGTTGTATTTATTTTAACTAGGTACAATAGCTATTAAATAGTTAATAACTATTTAATAGCTACCTAGTTAAAATAATTACAAAATTACCTGTAAAATAAATCCTAACCTAAGTTACAAATACACCTAACACTACACTATCAATAAAATAATTAAATAAATTAACTACAATTATCTAAAATAAAATACAATTAAATAAACTAAACTATAGTACAAAAAAACCACTAAATTACAAAAAATAAAAAAAAATATTACAATAAATTTAATCTATTTACACCTAATCTAATCCCCCTAATAAAATAAAAAAAGACCCCCAAAATAATAAAATCCCCTATCCTAAACTAAATTACAAATAGCCCTTAAAAGGGCCTTTTGCAGGGCATTGCCCCAAAGTAATCAGTTCTTTTACCAGCCCTTAAAAGGGCTTTTTGCGGGGCATTGCCCCAAAGTAATCAGCACTTTTACCTGTAAAAAAAAGAAATACAATACCCCACAACATTACAACCCACCACCCACACACCCCTACTCTAAAACCCACCCGATCCCCCCGTTAAAACACCCAACACTACCCCATTAAAGATCACCCTACCTTAAGCCGTCTTCACCCAGCCGGGCACCGATGGGGCAGAAGAGGACATCCGGACCGGCACAAGTCGTCATCCGATCCGGACAGAAGTCTTCATCGAATCCGGGCAGAAGAGGTCCTCCAAGCGGCAGAAGTCTTCATCCAAGCGGCATCTTCTATCTTCAATCAATCGGAGCGGAGCGGGTCCATCTTCAATCCAGCCGACGCAGAGCCATCCTCTTCTTCCGATGTCCTAACACTGAATGAAGATTCCTTTAAATGACGTCATCCAAGATTGCGTCCCTCGAATTCCGATTGGCTGATAGGTTTCTATCAGCCAATCGGAATTAAGGTAGGAAAAATCCGATTGGTTGATTTAATCAGCCAATCGGATTGAAGTTCAATCCGATTGGCTGATTGGATCAGTCAATAGAATGCAAGGTCAATTCTATTGGCTGATCCATTCAGCCAATCGGATTGAACTTCAATCAGATTGGCTGATTAAATCAACCGATCGGATTTTTCCTACCTTAATTCCAATTGGCTGATAGAATCATATCAGCCAATTGGAATTCAAGGGACGCCATCTTGGATGACGTCATTTAAAGGAACCTTCATTCAGTGTTAGGACATCAGAAGAAGAGGATGGCTCCGCGTCGGCTGGATTGAAGATGGACCCGCTCCGCTCTGATTAATTGAAGATAGAAGATGCCGCTTGAATGAAGACTTCTGCCGCTTGGAGGACCTCTTCTGCCCGGATTCGATGAAGACTTCTGGCCGGATCGGATGAAGACTTGTGCTGGTCTGGATGTCCTCTTCTGCCCCATCGGTGCCCGGCTGGGTGAAGACGGCTCAAGGTAGTGTGATCTTCAATGGGGTAGTGTTAGGTTTTATAAAGGGGGGATTGGGTGGGTTTTAGAGTAGGGGTATGTGGGTGGTGGGTTGTAATGTTGAGGGGGAGGTATTGTATTTCTTTTTTTTACAGGTAAAAGAGCTGATTACTTTGGGGCAATGCCGTGCAAAAAGCCCTTTTAAGGACTGGTTAAAGAGCTGATTACTTTGGGGCAATGCCCCGCAAAAGGCCCTTTTAAGGGCTATTTGTAATTTAGTTTAGGATAGGGAATTTTATTATTTTGGGGGGCTTTTTTATTTTATTAGGGGGATTAGATTAGGTGTAATTAGATTAAATTTATTGTAATATTTTTTTATTTTTTGTAATTAAGTGTTTTTTTTGTACTGTACTTTAGTATTTAATTGTATTTTATTTTAGATAATTGTAGTTAATTTATTTAATTAATTTATTGATAGTGTAGTGTTAGGTGTATTTGTAACTTAGGTTAGGATTTATTTTACAGGTAATTTTGTAATTATTTTAACTAGGTAGCTATTAACTATTTAATAGCTATTGTACCTAGTTAAAATAAATAATAATAAATAAGTTGCCTGTAAAATAAATATAAATCCTAAAATAGCTACAATGTAACTATTAGTTATATTGTAGCTATCTTATGGTTTATTTTATAGGTAAGTATTTACTTTTAAATAGGAATCATTTATTTAATTATAGTAATTTTATTTAGATTTATTAAAAAATAGATTTAAGTTAGGGGGGTGTTAGGGTTAGACTTAGGTTTAGGGGTTAATACATTTAATATAGTAGCGGCGACATTGGGGGCGTCAGATTAGGGGTTAATAATTTTAGGTAGGTGTTGGCGACATTGGGGGGGGCAGATTAGGGGTTAATAAAATTTAACTAGTGTTTGCAAGGCGGGAGTGTGGCGGTTTAGGGGTTAATACATTTATTATAGTGGCGGCGATGTCCGGTTGGCAGATTAGGGGTTAATAATTGTAGGTAGGTGGCGGCGACGTTGGGGGCTGCAGATTAGGGGTTCATAGGTATAATGTAGGTGGCGGCGATGTCCGGTCGGGGCCTCTGTTTAGGGGTTAATAGTAGTTTATGGGTGTTAGTGTACTTTGTAGCACTGTAGTTAAGAGTTTTATGTTCCAGCGTTAGCCCATAAAACTCTTAACTACTGACTTTTATATGCGGTTGGAGTCTTGGAGGTAGAGGCTGTACTGCTCACTTCTTCCAAGACTCGTAATACCAGTGTTAGGCAAATCCCATTAAAAAGATAGGATACGCAATTGACGTAAGGGGATTTGCGGTATGGAAAAGTCGTGGAAGAAAAGTGAGCGGTACACCTGTACCTGCCAGACTTGTAATACCAGCGGGCGTTAAAAAGCATCGTTAGGACCCCTTAACGCTGCTTTTTAAAGCTAACGCCAAACTCGTAATCTAGCCGATTGTTATTAGTAGATATACTAGTTTTCTGTGCCTTTTATATAGTTGTTTAATTTTTATATACTGCTAGATTGCGAGTTTTGCGTTAGGCTTAAAAAGTAGCGTTGGCCGGTCCTAGCACTGCTTTTTAACGCCCGCTGGTACAGGTGTACCGCTAACTTTTTTGGCCAGACTTGGAAATACCGCAAATCCACTTATGTAAATTGCGTATCCTATTTTTTCAATCAGCCAATCGGAATTGAAGGGACACTATCTTGGAACCGTCATTTAGTAAGAAGACTTCATTGGAAGAGGATGCTCCGCGCCAGATGTCTTGAAGATGGACCCGCTCCGCGCCGGATAGATGAAGATAGAAGATGCCATCTGGATGAAGACTTCTGCCCATCTGGAGGACCACTTCGCCCGGCTTGGATGAAGACTTCTCCCGGCTTCGTTGAGGACTTCGGTCTGGCTGGATGAAGACTTCTCCCGGTAAGGTGATCTTCAAGGGGTTAGTGTTAGTTTTTTTTAAGAGGGTATTGGGTGGGTTTTAGAGTAGGGTTGGTTGTGTGGGTGGTGGGTTTTAATGTTGGGGGGGGATTTGTAATTTTTTTTACAGGTAAAAGAGCTGATTACTTTGGGGCAATGCCCCGCAAAAGGCCCTTTTAAGGGCTATTTGTAATTTAGTGTAGGGTAGGGGCTTTTTGGGGGGCTTTTTTATTTTGTTAGGGGGATTAGATTAGGTGTAATTAGTTTAAAAATCTTGTAATTTGTTTATTATTTTCTGTAATTTAGTGTTTGTTTGTTTTTTGTACTTTAGATAATTTTATTTAATTGTATTTAATTGTATTTCATTTAGGGAATTAATTTAATTATAGTGTAGTGTTAGGTGTTAGTGTAATTTAGGTTAGGTTTTATTTTACAGGTAAATTTGTCTTTATTTTAACTAGGTAGTTATTAAATAGTTAATTCCTATTTAATAACTATTCTACCTAGTTAAAATAAATACAAACGTTCCTGTAAAATAAAATAAACCCTAAGCTAGATACAATGTAACTATTATTTATATTGTAGCTAGCTTAGGCTTTACTTTATATGTAAGTATTTAGTTTTAAATAGGAATAAATTAGTTAATGATATTAATTTTATTTAGATTTATTTAAATTATATTTAAGTTAGTGGAGGATATGGTTAGGGTTAGACTTAGGTTTAGGGGTTAATAAATTTAGAATAGTAGCGGCGATTTTGGGGACGGCAGATTAGGGGTTAATAAATGTAGGTAGGTGGCGGTGATGTTAGGGATGGCAGATTAGGGGTTAATAATATTTAACTAGTGTTTGCGATGCGGGAGTGCGGCGGTTTAGGGGTTAATATGTTTATTATAGTGGCGGCGACGTTGGGGGCGGCAGATTAGGGGTTAAGAAGTGTAGGTATGTTGCGGCGACATTAGGGAAGGCAGATTAGGGGTTAATAAATATAATGTAGGTGTCGGCGATGTTGGGGGCAGCAGATTAGGGGTTCATAAGTATAATGTAGGTGGCGACGGTGTCCGGAGCGGCAGATTAGGGGTTAATAATATAATGTAAGTGTTGGCAATGTCGGGG
The DNA here is from genome assembly GCF_027579735.1 of Bombina bombina. Taxonomy (NCBI): domain Eukaryota; kingdom Metazoa; phylum Chordata; class Amphibia; order Anura; family Bombinatoridae; genus Bombina; species Bombina bombina. The sequence continues at coordinate 498,126,873 of NC_069502.1, forward strand.
CGGCAGATTAGGGGTTAATAAGTGTAATATTAGGGGTGTTTAGACTCGGGGTTCATGTTAGGGTGTTAGGTGTAAACGTAAATTTTATTTCCCTGTAGGAATCAATGGGGCTGCGTTAAGGAGTTTTAAGCTGCTTTTTGGCAGGTGTTAGACTTTTTTTCAGCTGGCTCTCCAATACCAGCGTAAGCAGCGCTGGTATTGCAGTGTGGTAATGAGCAAAATTTTGCTCAACGCTCACTTCTCATCTGGTTTGTAAAAATTCGTAATACTAGCGCTGTCTGTAAGTGAGCGGGGAGCATAAACTGCTCGTTAGCACCTCATAGCCTCTAACGCAAAACTCGTAATCTAGCCGAGTGTATGTTATTCTGTTAGAATAAAAGGTGGATTATAAGAATATATATATAACATCACTGACACCATTTTGCCTCTACTTCTACATTTTGGTTTAGACTCATTTTTAGATGAGTTCATTATATTTCATTATAAGGTAGTTATTATACTTTGAGAATAATATGTTGATGTTCTAAGATGAACACTTTATCTCAATAATTTGTCAGAATGGCCTTGCTATGTCCTGGTGATGCCCCCGGGTATACTTTTATCTAACACTCCTCGCTCATTAAAAATACTCCTTATTTTTACTATGAAGTTCATTTGTTTAACCCCATATTCTGTAACCATTGTCTATAAAAGTCTGTGATGCCTTATAAAAAACAGAACAGTGATTGGACTTTACTTGCTGCCTGTCTAAATTCTGTTCACCGAGATATCTCGTCAAGTAACCCATTCAGTTCCAGGTGAAGGTGTAGAATACTCCTAAGTGTCAAGTGATATCCTCGGCTATAAGATAACGCCTAACAGAGGTTGTGGTGGTTTATGGGTTAATATATTAGGGGGTTGTTAGGTCTTTAGGTTATGAAAGATTATGAGTTAATAGTGTAGTCGGGTTATGTTATGCTGGGGGTGAGGGCGTGTAAAGGGTTAATAGTTTAGCATTACATTTATATACAATGTTAAAATAATATACATTTTCATGTATAATGCATATTATTTTAATAATTGTATAGAAATTAAGCTGCTTTTTTTTGCATGTTCTTTTAATTATTTACAACATAATCAAATACAGTAGCTGAAAAATTATAGTTTTACATAACTGCATCTAAAATCTAAAGTTTCTTCTACTGACTTAAATAACATAAATATATATTTACAATTATATATCTATGTTTTAAATGACAAAAAGAACACACACACAAAGCAGTTTAATTTCTATACAATGAATAAAATAATATACATTATACATGAAAATGCATATAATTTTAACATTGTATATACAGTACATGTATTGGCATAGCTAGTATTTTTGTTGTTGTCTTTATTAGTCAGGTATAGTGAAGACATGATGTGGATGTAGGTGTTCTGTGGGAGTTAGCTGGGGGTTCCAGGTGAGTAACCTGCATTGTGATTAGGATGCATCTCGGTAGTGTGATATATTCCAATCTCTGAAGTGGAGGATATGCGTGGGGTTTCAGCCATGTTTGTTTTACCACCTTTTCAGTGGAGAGACTTTACAGTGTGAGGCAGGTAATGTAGGTGTAGTTACAGTTAGGTTAAACAGGCATTATTTGAAGTATTCCTACACAGAAACCGTTTTTGATTTCAGTGAGTGCATTGTCTGTGCTGTGCCGGAACACTTCAAATACAGACCCCCAGGCGGATAAATGTGTCTACAAGTAACAATGTCGGAGGAGTTGAGTAGAAACCAAAATCCCCATAATTTCCAATGGTAGACACACTTGCCAGCACTTCTTGGACCCGCCCCTTTTATTCAAATATATACCAGACCTAGGGCCAAGGCCAAAAAGCAATTTTCCTGACGGTCTGGAGATGTTTTGAAAATCAAGGCCATAGACACTTATGTCTAACTCTTATGTAAACTTACAGGAAAACATAACGAAAATAGTCCAAAAATACTAATGATTACCTATCTCTCCTTTTATCAATATTGCACAGTTTTTCTGCAGTTTTACAATACATTTATATACTAAATAGTGTTTTTTTTACTGAATTTAAACCTTGTTTTTCAATGGTCAAATTCCTCCTATCACTTGCCTTATTTGGAGCCAATGCCGACTTGATAGATAAGACTTGCCCCTGTCATGGTGTTAGCAACATCTCCATTGTTTTGCAGTTCATTATCTTTGCAGTCAAATTAGGGACATATATGTGTCAGGGTTAGGCTTTTGAAATCTGCAGTGTGCTCTTAAAATTCTCAGACATGACCTCCAATTTTAAGATTTAAATAGTAGGAAAATGTGGCAAAATAATTAATAAAGGTATATTACAAAGTTGTTGTGCTATGAAAAATTAAATACTTTACCTCACAATCTCAAAGTGTGTCAAGTCCCTTTAAGTCACTTAAAAATGTTTTATGTGTTCACCAAGGGCTAAAATGAACTTGTAATAAAGATATTTTAATTTGATGTTGAATAAAATGTTAATGAAATATTTTATTATTTTGGTTAGAGACAAGAAGTGGACAAAAATCTTTGACTTACACATTTATATTAAGGGGCATATATATCAAGCTCTGTATGGAGCTTGAAGACCCGTGTTTCTGGCGAGCCTTCAGGCCGCTGCTCCATAACCTGTCCGCCTGCTCTGAGGAGGCGGACAGAGATCGCCACAATTCAACCCTATCAAATACGATTGCGTTGATTGACACCCCCTGATAGTGTCCGATTGGCCGCAAATCTGCAGGGGGGCGGCGTTGCACCAAAATTTCACAAGAGCTGCTGGTGCAATGCTGAATGTGGAGAGCGTATTGTCCTTCGCATTCAGCGAGGTCTGTCGGACATGATCCACAATGTCGGATCATGTCCTACAGGCCTTTCATAAATAGCCCCTAAATGTGAAATACTTGAAAGTCCCTACAAACTTTTTAGCAAAAGAGAAAAATGTCACAAACATATTGTATTTTGCTCTACCGTACAGAGCATGTGCTTTGTTCTTTTGGCTTCTGTGCACTTCATGTATTCCTTTGGGTAGAGAAAACATTTTACACTTGCAAAAGAACTGGCAAGCTCAGGTCTTGCATTTGAATGACTCCCAGTGCATTCGATCTACAATTTGAAAGTCATCATTTCAGATTGAAAAGAGGTATCAGTTGGGAAAAATTATCATCGCACCAGGTTGAGGTCATGCAAGAAATTCTTATGTTACCAATGATATATAAAGTGTCAGAATCATTTGATCCAAGCATAAAAAGCATTGCAATTTACAACAGAATTCACAATGTCTTATGTACCTTAAGGGGATTTTTAAAGCTTGAAATATGTATTCTTTGTCCTTCATTGAGATGTATCATCTTTTTTTTTTAAGAAAAAAGAAAAGAAAAACTACAACAAAAAAAGTTGAATTCCCCAGACTTTATATGAAAGGGAGATACTCAAATGTTGAAGTACTTGAAAATGACACAGCATAACTGTAATAAGTTTGCTAGAAAATATCACCTGAACATCTCTAACTAAAAAATGGAAATATTTTACCTAAAAAATATCCTCAGTAGCCACATTCCATTGTAAAGGGACATTAATCAGCCAGTCAGGATGCTAGTCCCAGGACTTGCAAGGGAGCATGCATCTGGCATATGCAGGCACAGTCATGTTCTTTCTCTCCTCTGTTTAAAAAAGTTTACTATGAAATCTTATGAGATTTAAGTGATATCTCATGAGATCATAGTAAAACAAAGTGTGACATTAGCACCTATGAAGCTGATTGGCTTTTTCTTTTTAAATAACATGCAGCTGACAGTAGCTGAAGAATAACTGTTCACAAAGCACTTATTATTGAGAGATGAAGAAATGTTGAGATAAAGGGGCCAATTTATCATCAGTCTGTCCAACATGATCTGCTCAGCGAATCATGTCTGACAGGCATCGCTGAATGCCGACAGCATGCGCTTTTATTTGCAATGCCGCCCCCTGCAGATTCACGGCCACTAGCAGGGGGTGTCAATCAACCCGATCGTATTTGATTGGGTTGATTGCTGTCCACCGCTCAGAGCAGGCAGACCAGTTAAGGAGCAGCGGTCTTAAGAAGGAACGCGCGGAAACAGGGCATCAGGGGCCGTTCGGCCCTTGATAATTCGCCCCCAAAATATCTTCTTTTTTTTACATAGAGAGGTTCATGTGATATTTTCTAGTTAGCTTTTTACAGTTATGATGCATGACCTGCAAGTGATTAAGCATATGAGCTTTATGTCCCTTTAAAAATCTGTTTTGTAAAGATATTTATACTCACGGAGTACATAAGCCATTGGTAAAACATGCCAAATACTGATTGAGAAGTAAACACTTATACAAAATGGTTACAGCACTTTTTCAAATTTAAACTAAAGAAATTTGATAGATGTTCCTCCTAAGCAATTATAACAGTATTTAATAATATGGAAAAGAAAATGTATATTTGTCACACTGAATGGTTTCAGATCTAAGACAAGACAACCAAAGTAAATACAAAATTTTGTTTTAAATGATAATTTTATTTATGTAAGGAATTATGCAATCCCAACTATCCATGTATGAAAACAAATTGCCCACTTAGGCCAGATTACGAGTGGAGCACAAACGTGATAAGGGGTTAATCACAGGTGTTTGCATTTTTTGGGTTCATTGTTCGTATTACAAGTTGAAAGTAAATGAGATTGCTTGAGTGCAAATGAAGTTAATGCTCGTTGGGTTAGCAAGTCCTCAGATCTCTGGTTAACACTTTCGCGAAAAAAATAATCTATATGTATATCTATATCTATCTATCTATCTATCTATCTATCTATCTATCTATCTATCTATCTATATATATATATATATATATATATATATATATATTTGTGTACATATGTATTTATATGTGTACATATGTATTTATGTATTTATATGTGTACACATGTATTTATGTATTTATATGTGTACATATGTATTTATGTATTTATATGTGTACATATGTATTTATGTATTTATATGTGTACATATGTATTTATGTATTTATATGTGTACATATGTATTTATATGTGTACATATGTATTTATGGATTTATATGTGTATATCTCCCCTAGTTTTGAAAACTTCAAGCTCTCCCCTAGTTTTGAAAACTCTACAGTTCTGGGCTGCATACAGCCTACACTAAGTTCACTAACCTTTCTTTATATCGTTTACTCTCCTCCATTGCTATCCCCTTGAACCCCCTTTAGCATGTAAGCCTATGAGCCTAGCTGTTTGTAGATCACCTTCTTTAGAGCTGAACAGTGGGACTCTTGGCAGGGCCCTCAACCCGTCTTATCCCTATAAATGTTTCCTTGTATTCCGCCTATGTTTATAGCGCTGCAGAATCTGTTGGCGCTCTACAAATAACCGATAATAATAATAATAATAATAATATATATATATATATATATTACAGACATATATACACATATAAACACATAAATACATATGTACACAAATATGGACATATATATATATATATATATATATATATATATATTTTATTTTTATTAATACACATATAGTTAGTGGGTATATAGAGCCTTTGACCCAATATATTTTTTACACTTATTTAACCGTATAGACGTACTTTCTAGCTGTGATTCTTTTTGATTACCATATTTAATCACTTTAGTTATTTATATATCACACCTTAAACCATTTGAGTGCTAAGCTCTTTGCCACCTGGGTGCTAACCTTTTTTAATTTTTTTTTTAATTTTTTGAAAAACATTTTTTTAACTTTGTTTTTTTTTCAGATCCCCAAGACTTACACTGTTGGAAAGGTTAGACGATTACCTTTCCAATGGTGGGTCTTGGGGGTCTTTAGCTGCTTAGATGCCTGAGATACAGGCTTCTAAGAAGCATGCCCCTGCTCCTATACTTAACATTGTTAAGTATAAATAAAGTTGCACGGTGACGTCATCACGTCATTGCGCGTGATGTCATCGTGCATAACGGGAATCCCCAGTGATGCCTGTCACTATGCAGGCCCGATCGCCAGGATAGGAGCGGTGGGAGCCCCCTGATCTCCCTCAAGGTGGGAGAGTGCTAGCGACGTCTCTGAGCCGCTGTTAGCACTAGAGTAGAAAATTCTGTGACGGCTCAGAGCCGTCGTTAGCACTCAATTAAATACCCATAACCCAGTACTCAAATCATTCCTAGTTTGAAATCTAAATGGCAGAGCAAAGGCTACAATCTCCTGATTGGATTAGAATGCGGAACCCTCATGTGATACGATATTCACATAATGACTTATTGACCACATCATTTGAATATACAGTATTTAAGATATGTACAAGGATAGTTATATAACGTTTTAACTTAGGCTGAATTGAGAGGCTAACAAGATGAATCTAGGCGTCTTTCATTTAGATTTCTCAGAAGTGGTTGCGCTATGACATCACTCTAATGGGCGTGTCTTTTTAAGTACGCAAAGAATTGACACGCCACATCTCTCAGTTCAATCTAAGATGAGGAGTAAGTAAGTTACAAAGAAATCTAACGCATTGAAAACTTAAAACATCGCAACGTTATATATTTAGTGGGGATAACACATTAGGTATTAGTAACTAAATAACAATTAGTTTTCAGATACGGTGTGAAAAATGTTCACACATACACTGTTGATGTTGAAAACTTTTGATGTTAGGTTTGACATACATCTCTGAATATATGAATTCTCCTATGAAATCTGAATCTTTTTTTTTATTATATTTTATTCATGTTTGTAATGACATACTTTGTATTTGACTTAAAAATTGATGCCATATTGTCATCTAACTGACGAAATTAGGGTTACTATTGCACCTGATTTAAGCGATGATGTCAGTAAAATATATGAATCTGATTGGATGACATTGTGCATAAATAGACTGTATTGTATGCACTATATGCCTGATGAAACGGCGTGGAGATGCCGAGAAACATGTTGCAGCATTTGTGCACTTTTTTTTAGCATTGTTTTTTAACTGTTTGAATTTTATTTGCTTTAAATATATACTTTTTATAATCAAAATTATTGGCTTACTTTCAATGTTTTGGGAGTTCCTAACAAAAGACACATCATCTTGATTGCATTGGGAGAACCAGGCTGCTGGACTATAGTGAGCTGGCTCACTAAGATATCCCAGTATGCTATTTTAGCACTTGGTTGTGCTTATGAACTTGTGAGTATATAACCCCTAATCTTTAAATAGGATAATATACATAACTCTATTGCACTAGGAGGCGCCCTCTTTCTTTGTCTGTTTTTAGAGTTAAATCTTCAAGTTTAAAACTGAAAGGAACAGCCATGGCAGGAGTGCAGTGTGCTGAGACACTGAGAGGTCTCAGTTAGGCATATTCGATGCCATTTCATATTGTGAGTATATTTCCTTTTGATTTCATTAAGAAAATATAATATTGGCTACACTAGGAGGGGCCCTTCTTTTCCAGTTCTTGTTGTTCCAGTGTTATACTGTGTATTTACTGCATTTTTTTTCACACTCCAGTGTTCTGCACATAGCAGAATAGGTTCTATTTATTTATAAATAGATATTCCTATATATATATCTGTATACATTTTCCTCACAATTTTACTTAGTTAGATGTATAAATCCTCTGTTCACGTCACATAGATCAGAGTTATATCTACTAATTTGTGAATTTGAATACCTATTATTCTGCTACATAATTATATATTAAAGTGACACTAAACCCAATTTTTTCTTTCATGATTCAGATAGAGCATGCAATTTTAAACAACTTTCTAACATACTCCTACTATCAATTTTTCTTCGTTCTCTTGCTATCTTTATTTTAAAAGCAGGAATATGATGCATAGGAGCCGGCCCATTTCTGGTTGTGAACCTGGGTTATGCTTGCTTATTGGTGGGTAAATGTAAGCCTATGGTGCTGAACCTAAAATGGGCTGGCTGCTAAGATTTACATTCCTGCTTTTAAAATAAAGATAGCAAGAGAACGAAGAAAAATTGATAATGCAATCAAGATGATGTGTCTTTTGTTAGAAACTACCAAAACATTGAAAGTAAGCCAATAATGCTCTATCTGAATCATGAAAAAAAAATTGGATCAGTGTCCCTTTAAGCTTGTACCTAGCTAATTGACAATTTGCATGTTTACTCAGTTAACATAAAATCAGGAAAAAAAATACACTAAAAATAATTACACTTATGATGATAAAAAAATGTGTCCCCCAAGTGTTATGTCCAACATGCCCTTAGTCACAAGAGTGTCTGAATGAATTGAGGTGGGAATCCAGTACAAATTGTGTAAATTTCCAAAATACAATAAAGATGAGAAAAAATGACAAAATGAAAAAATAAAAAATGTGAAGAATGAAAAAGAATGAAAAGAGTCTTGATAAAGGCCTGATAACAGGCCGAAATGCGTTGACATTCAACTGGTAAGCTTCTTTTTAATATCCTAACTAGGTGTTTAAGCTGTTTTGCACTATTGTTTCTTCTGTTTCCCAAAGGTACATTCAGGATTTTTTTTCACCATCAGATGGAACTTCCCTAATAGGATATATAGGAGGACCAACGGTTCACCACGTATCTTTGGATACCTACTACATTAAGAGTTTATAATTATTTTTTCTATTTTTCCATTTTTTCACATTTTTAATTTTTCACACTTTTTTCACCTTTTCACAAAATATTCATTTTTATTTTTATTTTTTATTTTTTATTTTTTCATTCTTTACATTTTTTATTTTTTATTTTTTTTATTTTTTCTAATCTTCATTGTATTTTGGAAACTTCCACAATTTGCACTGGATTCCCACATCAATTCATTCAGACACTCTTGTGCCTAAGGGCACGTTGGACATATCACTTGGGACATACATTTTTTATCATCATTTTTAAGTGAGATCCCATACCATATGCACCTTAGACGTTATTACCAATAAGGGTTGTCTCCCAGGAGAATATACCAATACCATTATCTAACATATGTTGCTTTTACTAAGGTGGTTTCTATTTTCATGTGTTTGTTAACTCATGGATCCATGATTATACCATTTTTAAGTGTAATTATTTTAAGTGTATTTTTTATTTTGATTTTATGTTAACTGAATAACCATCACTATTATCTGTATATAACCACTTCACCTCAGCCTTTTATTTAGGCATTCACTTCACCCATCTTTGAGATTGTAACCCACTAGGTTTACTAGGAGACCCATTGAAGAGAGTCGCAGGTGTAACCATTAGCACTAGGTCTACTATCTTATAACATAATTGACAATTTGCCAAAGAGTTATCCGATTGGCTGTAGGATCAGTTAAATAGATCTCTTTGAGTAGAGTTCAATGTTCTCTGATGAAGCGCATGTGCGCACGCGCAAAATGTGTCAGAACATCATTCATTGCCTTTCCTACACTGTTTGAATATTTATCTTGTTGGCTTGAATACATTGTGACTTCAGCAAAACAGCTCTCAGGTCTTTACCTGCTTTTTTGTTTCATATACTGTATATATGAAAAGATGAGCACAATCTTACGACTTTTTCAGCTGCCAGGGTGCACTTTTAAAACATATCCAAGGTTCCATCAAAGAAAAAGGCACTCACTGGTCTTAATGAAAAATTAAACTTTAATTCATCATATTAAAAAAGATATAACGTTTCGGTGTGCAGTCACACCTTTGTCAAATGTCAAAATTGAATTCCAAATCATGGACCCAAAAAAAGCATATAACATTACATACCTCCACCTGTCTTATATGCTGTCCCTAATCATGCATTAAAATTGTCAGTTCCGCCGTACTGGCTCCTGGGGACGTCATCACGCAGCGGACGTCATCGGCTTTCATTCAGTTACCATGGTAACATATATGAAGGTAAACCTACTCCTATCGTCATGTGTGGGGATGAATCAGTGCTTAACATATACGACATCCTGAGTGCCATATGATCAGGGTGAAATAGAGCTCAATATGAAAACTTGCACAGCGTACCTAGGCTATGGCATAACACAATTGTCGTAAATATAAAGTACAAAACACCATGTATTCATAACGATATAAGAGTGCATGTGAATCACAGCCACACATGACATGGCATGGTCCACAATGATCCCAAAGCACTTCCTATAAAGCACTGATATCATCCCACCACAAAGAAGATAGTTGTTACCAATAAAATTATTAAAATCATACCCAACACATATCATCACAAGAGAATATATGGGAACAAATACTAGCAACCGCATTTACACAGAGCAACCATCCATCATAATGTTGTTCCTAATACTGTTATTATTAGTAAAAAAACACACAATCCCAAATCACTCTTACATGTTATACAGCTTCCAAAAGTATAGTAGCCATTCTTTGAGGTTTTTAAACACAAATCTTTATTGTAACATGCACTTGGATCCGTATTTACCAACAAATCCCTCAGATTATCTGCTCTTCGATATACCATTCGTGGTGGCTTCATTCTTTCAAATGGAAGAGTTAGATCTGATTCGAGGAGGGACCAATGTTGTTGTACCGACTTCCTCAGTTTTCCACTCATGGGGGTATATGTGGTGACAAAATTTAGTTGTTGATTGTCCACGATAGGTTCCTTCCGTTTGTCTTCACTTGGCACACCCAGATACATTTCCTTGGTTGTTTGCATCATTTCACTGTCGTAGCCTCTTGTAATTAATTTGTTCTCCATTTCTGTCAACTGTTTCATTATAGTGGGTACCTCACTATTGTTACGGTTGACCCGCGTAAGCTGAGAGGTAACTAACCTCATTTTTTGATGTCTGGGATGGAAGCTTCTGGCTTCCAATAAGGAGTTACGGTCAGTTGGTTTCGTATATAACAACGTACCAAAGAAGCAACAATCACAGGCATCAACCTTATATATGTTTAAATCCAAAAAGTGTATCACAGTTTCACTGTACTCCAATTTAAATCGTATAGGACAGTCCATTGAGTTCAAACATGACACTCACTGTTCCAACTCAATTGTACTCCTCCCCACACCATAAACACATCATCGATATAATGGCATGGTCCACAATGATCCCAAAGCACTTCCTATAAAGCACTGATATCATCCCACCACAAAGAAGATAGTTGTTACCAATAAAATTACTAAAATCATACCCAACACATATCATCACAAGAGAATATATGGGCACAAATACTAGCAACCGCATTTACACAGAGCAACCATCCATCATAATGTTGTTCCTAATACTGTTATTATTAGTAAAAAAACACACAATCCCAAATCACTCTTATACGCTCTTCGCGTCGCCATGAATATAGGTAGAAACCCGTGGGTACCCACTAGAATGTGCATCCATGTGGATCCCTATGGGTGATGATATTCTGCCTTAAAATGTCTGAGTCCAGTTATTGATCATTTGGTATAAAATGGTGCAAAGTCCAGGAAGGTATTCAACCCTTTCTGTATCAGGGTGTCCAAGGTGTGGATCCACTTGGTTTCAATCTGCAAAGCCTTTCAGCTCTATTGCCACCTCTCACCAGTGGGGGGACATGATCAATTAACATCGATCTAAGGCTTGAGACGCCATGATTGTGTCTGACGAAGTGGCGTGCCACCGGTTGTTCTGAGTCCCCCTTGTTGATGGCCTCCCGGATAACAAAACAATGATTGGTCATCCTATCTCTAAAACTTGTCACCATTTTTCCAATGTAAACCAAAGAGCATGGACTGATTAACATGTACACAACATGTGTACTTGTCCATCTTAACCTGTGGCGAATAGTGTAACGTTTATTAGTATGGGGGTGTTGGAACGTTTGCCCCCTCATCATGCTGTTACATGTTATACAGCTTCCAAAAGTATAGTAGCCATTCTTTGAGGTTTTTAAACACAAATCTTTATTGTAACATGCACTTGGATCCGTATTTACCAACAAATCCCTCAGATTATCTGCTCTTCGATATACCATTCGTGGTGGCTTCATTCTTTCAAATGGAAGAGTTAGTTCTGATTTGAGGAGGGACCAATGTTGTTGTACCGACTTCCTCAGTTTTCCACTCATGGGGGTATATGTGGTGACAAAATTTAGTTGTTGATTGTCCACAATAGGTTCCTTCCGCTTATCTTCACTTGTCACACCCAGTTACATTTCCTTGGTTGTTTGCATCATTTCACTGACGTAGCCTCTTGTAATTAATTTGTTCTCCATTTCTGTCAACTGTTTCATCATAGTGGGTACCTCACTATTGTTACGGATGACCCGCGTAAGCTGAGAGGTAACTAACCTCATTTTTTGATGTCTGGGATGGAAGCTTCTGGCTTCCAATAAGGAGTTACGGTCAGTTGGTTTCGTATATAACAACGTACCAAAGGAGCAACCATCACAGGCATCAATCTTATATATTTTTAAATCCAAAAAGTGTTTCACAGTTTCACTGTACTCCAATTTAAATCGTATGGGACAGTCCATTGAGTTCAAACATGACACTCACTGTTCCAACTCAATTGTACTCCTCCCCACACCATAAACACATCATCGATATAATGTACATAATATCTGATGTGGGGGTGAACAAATGGTTTCATATCAATTTGTTCATACCATGCCATGTAAAGATTGGCATATGTGGTTGCCATGTTTGAACCCATGGCTGTCCCGGAGATCTGCAGGTAATAATCTCTCTCAAATCTAAAAAAATATTTTCAAGACATAGGGTTAACAATTCACAGAGAAACTCAATGGGAGGTCCTTCATGGATGGGATTACCGGTCACCATGGACCTGACAGCCACCACACCACCATCATGAGGAATGGAAGTGTACAGGCTGTCCTCATCCATGGTGACAAGGATGTGGTTTGTCTGCAATCCTTCAAAATTATTCAGAATTGTAATTAAGCTTGGTGAATCTTGTAGATACGCAGGAGTGCTTTTCACCACTGATTGTAAATGGAAATCTAAATAAATGGCCAAACTAGACAATTGTGAGTCCCTGGCAGGCACTATAGGCCTGCCCGAGGGGTTCGCAAGGGTTTTATGTACCTTAGGCAATAGATACAGTATCAGAGTTTTTGGGTGGTCAGTGGTCAAATAATCCACCTCCTGTTCAGATAATATACCAGATTTATATCCCCTCTTAAGGTATTCATCTATTTTCTTTTTGAAGCTCATTGTAGGATTTCCTCTCAATTTAACATAAACTGAAGTATCTGAAAGCTGTTTTAAAGCTTCAGTTCTGTAATCGACATAATCCTGTATGACAATGGAACCACCCTTGTCAGCCGGGTGAATGATTATACTGTTATCACTTCTCAAATTTTTAATAGGAGGTCCCATTGGTCCCATTCCTGTTGTTGAATTTACGTAGAAAAGAAATTGATTATCATCTTCATGCTGTGTATCTTTCAGGGTATCACCGTAAAAAATACATTCCTAGAGGTTTTAGAATAAAGAATATCCCCACTTTTGGTAGACAGAACATGGAATTCTGCAGAAAGTGGTGCTCAATTTTGAATACATGTTTGTATGATCTTGTATTGTTGGTCATTGAGGAAGTCAGCAGACTGGAGCTCAAAATTAAATCTAAAATTGAGGCTACTAAACTGCAGGGTTACCATATATTGGTGGATGATAAAACACAGGAATGGATGACCAAACTAGAGGATCTGGTCTCTAAATATAGGAATGAATTAATTGCATTTAAGAACAAAAAACTGAACACAGTGGAAAGCGATTACAGGGAGAAACGCATCTATAGGTGGCTATATGGCAAGGATGAAGCCCCCAATAAATTTAAACGTAGGAACACACGTGCCAGGAACACTTTAAGTTTAGTGGATACTAGTGGAGGGGAGTCATCTGGTAATGAGAGTTCAGAGAACATGAGTGATAAAGTGTCATCAACTCAGCCACAGTCTTTTTCTGTGGTAGCTACAAGATCTTCGCCCAAACAGCCGATACCTATTAATCAAAAAACACTAGACGCCCACACCTCAGAAGAGAGAGACGCAAGTCGGGGAAAAAAAGCACAGAAAAAGAAATGAGTATAGTGTTTAATTTAAGTAGTAGATCCGTTGGTGACATAGAAACTTCGGTCTTAAACAGAGGGTTGTCGTTTGTGCCTACCCCTAGATGTGATAATTTCAACACTATTGTTGATATTCATAAGTTGCAAAGACAACTCAAGTTAAAAGAGCACTTTAAGGGTAGTGTAACAACAACATCCCCCAATTTTAAGAAACCATCTGCTTTTGAACCTACTAACACCCATCCATCTATAAAGAGTTTTACACGTATGTTATGCCATGGTGTACAACACACACAATCTTTGACCACTTATCCCAATTTGAATCAAGAAGAAAGATTAAAAATTTGAGAAGTGATAACAGTATAATCATTCGCCCGGCTGGCAAGGGTGGTTCCATTGTCATACAGGATTATGTCGATTACAGAACTGAAGCTTTAAGACAGCTTTCAGATACTTCAGTTTATGTTAAATTGAGAGGAAATCCTACAATGAGCTTCAAAAAGACAATAGATGAATACCTTAAGAGGGGATATGAATCTGGTATATTATCTGAACAGGAGGTGGATTATTTGACCACTGACCACCCAAAAACTCTGATACTGTATCTATTGCCTAAGGTACATAAAACCCTTGGGAAACCCCTGGCAGGCCTATAGTGTCTGCCAGGGACTCACTATTGTCTTGTTTGGCCATTTATTTAGATTTCCATTTACAACCAGTGGTGAAAAGCACTCCTGCATATCTACAAGATTCACCGAGCTTAAAGGGACAGTTCACCAACAAATTTTCTCCGCTTTAAATTGTTCCCAATGATTCATTTTACCTTCTGGAGTGTTTTAAATTGTTTACAAGTAGCTCCTTTACCCCTATTTTAGGATTTGAAATAGCTGATTTAGCCTGTGGTATCCCAACCTATACTGAAAGTTTCTATACTGGAGTATATTCAATTGAAGAGCCTAAGTAAACACAGTCAACAGAGGAGATTACACTCTCAGTGGCGGCATGATAATTGAGTAATAAAATGATTATTTTCCATTGTTCTCTCTAAATATTGAGCTCTGGTTTTCAAGACAAATATAAGATAAGGAAGCAAGTATGTGTACACAAAATGATAACATAATGAGATCTGATATTACCTGAAGCTCAACCCATTGTAATAGGCTGTGGTTTAAAAGCACAAAACCAGCTACTTCATATACACAAATAAACCGAAAATGCAATTTCTCATAAATTTTATACTCTGCAGCTGGTATAACAAGTCATTGAAAATACATTCATATAAAAACAATTTTACAGTGTACTGTCCCTTTAATTACAATTCTGAATAATTTTGAAGGATTGCAGACAAACCACATCCTTGTCACTATGGACGTGGACAGCCTGTACACTTCCATTCCTCATGATGGTGGTGTGACAGCTGAAAAGTGTGTGTTGGTATTTAAAGATGCTACACTCATTGAACTCTTAGACTAAACCCAATAATATGATTAGACCTCCTGACTAATCATTAGATTATAGTGAAAAATAGGTGTGTTAGGGTTTGCGCTAGCTAAAGCTTAAAAGAGTGTAAATTAAATTATTTCTTATAGAAATTATATCTGTGGATTCAATGTTTAACACAATAATACTAAGAAAGTGCAATTAATAAAAAGTTTAATACAATTCAATCATACAAAATAAAAATGGATGCCGGCATCAGTAATATAAAAACAATTGAATGCAATTTTATACAAATGTATCGAAATGTTTTAAAATCATTCCTAAAAGACAGATTGACAAAGGTTATATTTTAAGGAGAGAATAATGATAATCACCTTATATTTAGGTAATAAGTACTGGTATGGGTTTACGTTAATACACTGATAACTCGTGTATATTCGCTGTTGTAATGGACCGGGACTCTCTGTATTTCTGATGGTTAGGGTCTCTTATTTTAGAGATAGTTTCTGTTTATCGGTAGTTCTTTTATAATAAAAATAGATCAAAGTTCCGCCCGTAACTTTCAGTGCGGTTAGGTGTCCGTGTCCTGAAGTTAGATGTATACTCCTATACTGGCTTTCTGGTTTGTATTAGTTCAAAAAGCTGTTTAGAGTGTCAGCATGGTTGTAAAATCCTGATATTCCTGTGTGAAAGTTCTCCGTTGTGTGAGGTTAACTACAAGTGGTTCCGGAGCAGAATTGGAGTACGATGGTATGTTTGCTAAATCACCGCTGTCTTTTGTTCACAGCGTTAAGGTGTAAGAAGGAAAGTGATCAGATCATGGGTTAGGGATTACACTTATAGAACTGCACAAGCTTATGTTTAGTTCAAAGTACCCAACCTACTGCACTATATCCGACTTTAATGAAGATGTCCAAAAGTTATAGCGTTTCCAGGGAGTGAGCAAATATCTACGCGTTTCAGCCGCTTGGGCCTTTATCAAGATGCTCACCTGGAGAAATCACCTGGTTTAAGAATGTTCAGCTTTGTTCTGATTGGTGGTTCTTTGATTGATACATGTTAGATCATTAAATTGTGTAAATCTTATATTTTTTCTTAGATACATTTGTAATACCTTATCGTGCTTAAGTAAAGTAATTATTCTTACATAGAAAGCAAAGAGAGAAACATTTCATATTGACCTTATATTTTATAATATTTATAGCTTGAATCTCTATAATGATTAGCGCTATCGTGTGTATTTAACTCTTTGTGTCTAAAGTGAAGTTAGTGACCTTATATTTTATAATATTTATAGCTTGAACCCCTATAAAGATTAGTGCTACCGTGTGTATTTAACTCTTTGTGTCTAAAGTGAAGTTAGTGCGATATAAATAAGTGAAGTAATATATATGTAATATAATCTATATGTAATATAGTATCGCCTATGAGATTCCTCAATTGGTGTATTTGATGATCAAAAAAAGTTTATAGAAGAATGTCAAATGCATAAGACAAATTTATATATATGAAGAATGTCAAAATTATATAACTGAAAAATGCCAAAATTATATAACTAAATCCATAGAAAAATATATAGGAGAAGTTATATATAAAAAATATATAAAAAAATATATATAAAAAATATATATATAAAAAGATATATATATAAAAAAAATTCTATATATAAAAAATTATATATAAAAAATATATATTGTGATTCTAATCATTTGATTAAAAAATAGTTTGATTAAAAAATGGATAGGGATATTCATATGACTTTCTTAAAAAATTATTCAATAGGTAAAAAATTATTCTATAGATAAAAAATACACATTAATTTGACAAAAATTAATTTATTAAAATTAAGTAAATTATAAATTTATGCACATGTATTATATTTGCCCATATATATTGTATAAGTTTTATAAACTAGCATAATTAGGATGGTTATATAGTATAGTGGATATTGATTGTTACTCTATAATTATTTTTTAATTATTTTTTACCTATTTATTAGATTAGACAATTCAGATCTAGTTCTGAATTTAATCCAGAGGGATAAAGTGTTTTAAAATTAAAAATATATTCTGCTTCTCTTTTACATAATAATGTCGTGATGTTACCCCCTCTAATTCCTAGATTGAGTTTCTTTATCCCCCAATATTTAAAATCTTTGAGGTTCCCTGAATGTATTTCTTTGAAATGAGAGTAAAGTTTAGTGTCTTCCGATCCGTGTTCAATTTTTAGGATATGTTCCCTTATTCGGTTGCGTAATATTCTACTAGTCTGTCCAAAATATAATAGATTACAAGAACATTGTATACAATACACTATGTTCTTGTCTGCACATCTTAGGGTTTGTGTGATTTTAGCAGTAAATTGGTTATTTGGAGAATTAATTTCTTTAATTTTTGTGCTATATTTACATGCTTTGCATGTGTTACAGGGAAAATAGCCTCTCAATTCGTTACCTCTAAGGTCTCTATCCTTTACTGTTTTTGTTTCCTTAAATTCACTGGGTGACAATAGACTTTTAAGGTTTTTAGCTTTTTTTAAAAATTATATCTGGCTGGGCTTTAACTTTTCTACCTAATATTCTATCTTCTTTTATTAGATGCCAGTGTTTTTTAAGAATTCTTTTAATTTCCATATGTTGGGTGCTATATTCCGTTATGAATGGAATGAATAAATTGTCTGTATTGAAGTCATAATTTTTCTTTCTGTTTTTTGGTTTAAGTAGTGTATTTCTATCTAATTGTTCTACCTTAAGTTTGGTTTTCTCTATTGTTTTTGGATTATATCCTTTCTCTATGAATTTTTTAGTTAGTATTTGAGATTGAGACTTATAATTATCTATATTTGAGCAGTTCTTTTTGATTCTCATGAACTGCCCTTTAGGTATATTTGATTTCCATAAATCTAGATGACAGCTTTCATAATGGATGTAGTTGTTAGCATCTGTGCTTTTAAAATAGGTTTGAGTATGGATTTTATTAGATATAATATTCAATTCAATATCCAAAAAATTAATTTTTTGTTTACTGTATTCATGAGAAAATGAAATACCCATGCTATTTGAGTTAATATCTTCTATAAATGATTCTAGGAGTTCAATATCTCCTTGCCATATCATGAATATGTCATCTATATATCTGCAATAGTGCACAAGGTTCGCCCCCCATGGGCTATTATAAATATTTAGTTCCTCGAATAGTCCCATGAATAGGTTAGCGTAACTGGGGGCGAACCTTGTGCCCATTGCAGTCCCCTTTATTTGTAAAAAGATGTCATTTTTAAAAAGAAAACTATTATTATGAAGAATAAAGTTGATACAGTCAAGGATGAATTTATTTTGTAGAATGGGAAGCTCTTTATCTCTATCTAAGTATGTTTGTATTGCATCTAGCCCTATATTGTGTGATATGTTTGTATAGAGGGAACTCACATCGCACGTGACCAGGGTGAAGTTTTCTTGCCATTCTATATTTTCAATTTGATTTAAAAATTGTGTGGAATCTCGTAAATATGCTGGTAATTTGCTAACATATGCCTGCAGAAAGAAGTCTATGTATTGAGAAAGATTTGATGTAGTGGTGTGGCAGCTGTCAGGTCCATGGTGACCGGTAATCCCATCTATGAAGGACCTCCCATTGAGTTTCTCTGTGAATTGTTAATCCTATGTCTTGAAAAAAGTTTTTTTTAGATTTGAGAGAGACTATTACCTGCAGATCTCCAGGACGGCCATGGGTTCAAACATGGCACCCACATATGCCAATCTTTACATTGCATGGTATGAACAAATAGCCATTAAACCATTTGTCCATCCCCACATCAGATATTATGTACGTTATATCGATTATGTGTTTATGGTGTGGGGGGGAGTACAATTGAGTTGGAACAGTGGGTGTCATGTTTGAACTCAATGGACTGTCCCATAGGATTTAAATTGGAGTACAGAGAAACTGTGATACACTGGATTTAACATATATAAGGTTAATGCCTGTGATGGTTGCTCCTTTGGTACGTCGTTATATACGAAACCAACTGACCGTAACTCCTTATTGGAAACCAGAATCTTCCATCCCAGACATAAAAAAAAACGTGGATAGTTACCTCTCAGCTTACGTGGGTCATCCGTAACAATAGTGAGGTACCCACCATGATGAAACAGTTGACAGAAATGGAGAACAAATTAATAACAAGAGGCTATGACAGTGAAATGGTGTGAACAACCAAGGAAAGGTTACTGGGTGTGCCAAGGGAAGACAAGCGGAAGGAACCTATCGTGGACAATCAACAACTAAATTTTGTCACCACATATACCCCCATGAGTGGAAAACTGAGGAAGTTGGTACAACAACATTGGTCCCTCCTCGAATCAGATCCAACTCTTCCATTTCAGAGAATGAAGCCACCACAAATGGTATATCGAAGAGCAGATAATCTGAGGGATTTGTTGGTAACAAACGGATCCAAGTGCATGTTACAATAAAGATAGGTGGTTAAAAACCTCAAAGAATGGCTGCTATACTTGTGGAAGCTGTATAACATGTAACAGCATGATGAGGGGGCAAACGTTCAAACACCCCCATACCAATAAACGTTACACTATTCGCCACAGGTTAACATGCACAAGTACACATGTTGTGTAAATGTTAATCAGTCCGTGCTCTTTGGTTTACATTGTAAAAACAATGACAAGTTTTAGAGATAGTATAGCCAATCATTGTTGTGCTATTCTGGAGGCCATCAACAAGGGGGACTCAGAACAACCGGTGGCACGCCACTTCGTCAGACATAATCATGGCGTCTCAAGTCTTAGATCGATGTTAATTGATCATGTCCCCCCACTGGTGAGAGGTGGCAATAGAGCTAAAAGGCTTCTGCAGATTGAAACCAAGTGGATCCACACCTTGGACACCCTAATACCGAAAGGGTTGAATACCTTCCTGGACTTTGCACCATTTTATACCAAATGATCAATAACTGGACTCACGAATTTTAAGGAAGAATATCATCACCAATAGGGATCCACATGGATGCACGTTCTAGTGGGCACAAATGGGTTTCTACCTATATTCTTGGAGACACGAAGAGGGTATAAGAGTGATTTGGGATTGTGCGTTTTTTTACTAATAATAACAGTATTAGGAACAACATCATGCTGGATGGTTGCTCTGTGTAAATGCGGTTGCTAGTATTTGTTCCCATATATTCTCTTGTGATGATATATGTTGAGTATGATTTTAGTAATTTTATTGGTAACAACAATCTTCTTTGTGGTGGCATGATATCAGTGCTTCATAGGAAGTGCTTGGGGATCATTGCAGACCATGCCACGTCATTTATGGCTGTGATTCACATGCACTCTTATATTGTTATGAATACATGGTGTTTTGTACTTTATATTTATGACAATTGTGTTATGCCATAGCCTAGGTACGCTCTGCAAGTTTTCCTATTGAGCTCCATTTCACCATGATCATATGGCACTCAGGATGTCGTATATGTTAAGCACTGATTCATCCCCACACATTACAATAGGAGTAGGTTTACCTTTGTATATCTTACCATGGTAACGGAATGAAAGCCGAGTGGCGATGACGTATCATGCTGCTACCTCTGCATGATGACGTCACCAGGAGCGAGTATGGCAGAACTGATGATTTTAATGGGTGATTAGGGACAGCATAAAAGACAGGTGGAGATATGCAATGTTATATGCTTTTTTGGGTCCGTGATTTGGAATTAAATTTTGACATTTGACAAAGGTGTGACTGCACACTGAAACGTTATGTCTTTTTTATTATGATAAATTAAATGTTAATTTTTAACGAAGATCAGTGAGTACCTTTTTCTTTGATGGAACTATATATATATATATATACTGTATATATTTATATATAGGTATATATATATATATATATATATATATATATATATATATATTGTACCACATTACATATTTTCATGTCGAGTTAATGCACATGAGAATATGCAATCGGATTTGCACGCGAATTAGGTGATGGGTTTGTTTTTAAAACATTTTTCTCCATTGACTTCTGGGGGGAATAGGTTATAACATGCTCAGAAAACAGTTTACTTTCTACTCATAATACAAGCGTAAATTAACACGCGCAAAAAGCTTACTTCTAGTGCAGTTAATGTGAGCCAGGCTAGATTTTTGCTATCCCTGTTAAATCTAAACATAACTTATATATGACCCTACCAACAATGTGAAGTAGACTACAAAGGCTTAACAAGCAGCACAATATGCTGTGATCAAAAGAAGTTCTAGAAGAGATGAGAAAGAAAGTTGTTGAGATGTATCAGTTTGGAAAGAGTTACAACGCCATTTGTAAAGCTCTGGGACCTCAGCAAACCACTTTGGTAACCTTTATCTTAAAATAGAGAAAATGTGGAACACTGGCGAGTCACAAAAGCACCCAAGTCATCTAAGGAACTGCAGACCTCTCTAGCCTCAGCTAAGATCAGTGTTTAATGATTTACCAATAAGATACAGACTGGGCAAAAATTCAGTTAAATGGGAGGAATGCACGGAGAAAACCACTGCTAATGAGGAGAAACATTTCAAGCATTTTGGAATAATGTTCTGTTAACAGACGAGACAAAAGTGGAACCTTTTGGATGACACAGTTCTTGTTATGTTTGGCGGAAGTTAAAAGGATATAAAACCCAATTTTTTTCTTTCATGGTATAGAAAGAACATAACATTTTAAACAATTTTCTACTTTACTTCTATTATCATGTTTTCTTCATTTTCTTGTTATCCTTATTTGAAAAGCAGAAATGTAAGCTCAAGAGTGTGCACGTGTCTGCAGCACTATATAGCAGCAGTTTTGCAACAATGTTATACATTAGCAGGAGCACTAGATGGCAGCGCTATTTCCTGTCATGTAGGGCTTCAGGCATGTGCACGCTACCTACCTAGGTATCTCTTCAACAAAGAATAACATGAGAATGAAATACATTTGATAATAGAAGTAAATTGGAAACTTTTTAAAAATTGTATTCTCTATCTGAATTATTAAAGAAAATGTCTGGGTTTAATGTCCCTTTAAGTACCTACTGTGGTTTCCTGTAGTTTCTATATATTTAAGTATCTGAGGGCCTGATAAGCAAAAACTTGCTTTCATGGAGAAAATTCCCACAACATCTTAGGAATCTTTTTTTGTATGGTAATATAGTGGATTCCCCTTTAAATACACAACCCTTCTTTTTCCTAGATACTGAAACAGATTTAAGCGAGGTTTATAGGGGCTTTATTCTGAGAGTGACAGAATTCCTTTTAAGCCACAATTATTTTATGTTTGAGGGGGTTTTCTTTCTACAGAGGCGTGGAACAGCCATGGGGGCCAAATTTGCGCCCTCATACGCCAACCTATTTATGGGTTGGTGGGAGCTGTTCCACGTCTTTGCGGATGATAACCCTTTCATAAGTAATATCTCTTTTTATAGGAGGTTCATAGACGATCTCTTGTTCATTTGGCAAGGAGATGAAAATTCTATAAACAATTTTGTGCAAACCCTCAATACAAATGATATGGGCATTGAATTTACACATAACTGTCATGCATCTGAGATCGTCTTTTTGGATCTCCTGTTAAGGTTTGATGGCTTAACTGGAAAGGTCAATACTACATTACATCGTAAACCAATTGCAGGCAACTGTCTCCTTCATGCACACAGTAACCACCCTCCACATGTGTACAAAGGCATAGTCAAAGGGCAGTTCCTGAGGGCACGAAGAAACTGTAGCCTAGATCAAGATTTTGAAAAAGAATCTAAAGATTTAGTGTCACGCTTTGTGGAGAGAGGATACAATAGGAATATGGTTGATAAGGTGTCCAAGGAAGTTGCTACTCTGGATAGGGGGCAAATGCTTGTTGGGACCAAGTGGAGACCCGAACGTAAGGGCCTAAAATTTATCACCAAATATTCAAATCAATTTTCTGAAGTTTGCAACATTGTCAAAAAATATATGCCCATTTTATATGGGGATGAAACCTTGAAGCATATTGTTGACAAAGGTTGTGAATTTATATATTCTAAAAACTTGACAATTGGTAATATGCTCTCACCTAGCATGCTCCCAGACCAAGGTCCACGGAGTTCATGGTTAAATACTATGGGGACTTACAAATGTGGTAAGTCTCTTTGTAAACCATGTAAATACTTAAAGCAAGGGAATGGCTTTGAATCGTATGTAACTAACGAATCATTCACCACCAGGGGATGTGTAAAATGTTCTTCAACATTTGTAATCTATTTGGTTGAATGCACTCAACATAGATTACAGTATGTTGGGTTAACTACCCGGGACATACGCACTAGGATTAAGGAGCATTTGGGATACATCTCAAATGATATCCATTGTTCGGCACTCTCCAGACACTTTATTGAAGTACACGGGAAAAATGTTGATATGTTTAAATGGAATGCAATTGAAGCGATTTGCAAGCCACGAAGAGGGGGCAGCAAACAAAAAATACTTGAAAGACAAGAAATCTATTGGATCCATAGACTAAAAACATTGGTCCCGTGTGGATTCAATTCACAATTTGATGTAATCAATTATTGGGAATGATCCACCTATAATTATAAGCTTGAGTAGAGACCTGGTTTGATACTATATGTTTATATCCTTTATTTAAGTCAGTGTAGAGCAAATTTGAATAATAGGATTTCAAATTGATTTAACATATAAACATATGTCTTTATAATTTAGATATCTATGATAAAAGGAATATTGGATTATGTACTTTGTGCTAGTTTTTAGCATTATAGCTATTGTGTTATACTGGGTTATGTCTTTATGCAACTATGAATAGTATCATGCTTGTATGACATGTCTTCACTAAGCAGACAACTATAAGTATTCAGTTTAGCACTATATGTTGCAATTAATCTAAGCACATAGTATATAGAACACAGAGGTGTCAGCTAAAGTATTGATAGCACCTCTGTGCTTTACCATTCCTCACGTATTAACCATGAGTCTCCATTTTCTGCTAATTAATTAATTATTTTGTTTATCATATCTGTGACCTACAAATGAAAGTATGTTTGCTTATATCATGTTCATTTCCATTAACATTGCGAATAGGTTCATTAGTGTTGTACCGTATATAAAATGATAGTGATAGGCATTGCAATTATTAATTGAAATCAATTACAGTGTTTGTTTTTTAATTGTTTAAGGGGCGGAGTATTACCCTTTAAATAGCACACCCTCTGAGAAGGGGGATATGTCTATGATTACGGCCAGGCTGGCCGAAACATGTTAGGCTGTGCTAGCTGAATTGTTTTTACCAGAGGCTCTGCTGCACAGGGTCTTTTAACTGTGATATGACCTGCTGAAAATAAAGATTTGGATTTTTTACCTTTATGAGGACGTCTGGATATTATTTCATCTTTACTTCAATATATATATATATATATATATATATATATATATATATATATATATATTGTACCACATTACATATTTTCATGTCGAGTTAATGCACATGAGAATATGCAATCGGATTTGCACGCGAATTAGGTGATGGGTTTGTTTTTAAAACATTTTTCTCCATTGACTTCTGGGGGGAATAGGTTATAACATGCTCAGAAAACAGTTTACTTTCTACTCATAATACAAGCGTAAATTAACACGCGCAAAAAGCTTACTTCTAGTGCAGTTAATGTGAGCCAGGCTAGATTTTTGCTATCCCTGTTAAATCTAAACATAACTTATATATGACCCTACCAACAATGTGAAGTAGACTACAAAGGCTTAACAAGCAGCACAATATGCTGTGATCAAAAGAAGTTCTAGAAGAGATGAGAAAGAAAGTTGTTGAGATGTATCAGTTTGGAAAGAGTTACAACGCCATTTGTAAAGCTCTGGGACCTCAGCAAACCACTTTGGCAACCTTTATCTTAAAATAGAGAAAATGTGGAACACTGGCGAGTCACAAAAGCACCCAAGTCATCTAAGGAACTGCAGACCTCTCTAGCCTCAGCTAAGATCAGTGTTTAATGATTTACCAATAAGATACAGACTGGGCAAAAATTCAGTTAAATGGGAGGAATGCACGGAGAAAACCACTGCTAATGAGGAGAAACATTTCAAGCATTTTGGAATAATGTTCTGTTAACAGACGAGACAAAAGTGGAACCTTTTGGATGACACAGTTCTTGTTATGTTTGGCGGAAGTTAAAAGGATATAAAACCCAATTTTTTTCTTTCATGGTATAGAAAGAACATAACATTTTAAACAATTTTCTACTTTACTTCTATTATCATGTTTTCTTCATTTTCTTGTTATCCTTATTTGAAAAGCAGAAATGTAAGCTCAAGAGTGTGCACGTGTCTGCAGCACTATATAGCAGCAGTTTTGCAACAATGTTATACATTAGCAGGAGCACTAGATGGCAGCGCTATTTCCTGTCATGTAGGGCTTCAGGCATGTGCACGCTACCTACCTAGGTATCTCTTCAACAAAGAATAACATGAGAATGAAATACATTTGATAATAGAAGTAAATTGGAAACTTTTTAAAAATTGTATTCTCTATCTGAATTATTAAAGAAAATGTCTGGGTTTAATGTCCCTTTAAGTACCTACTGTGGTTTCCTGTAGTTTCTATATATTTAAGTATCTGAGGGCCTGATAAGCAAAAACTTGCTTTCATGGAGAAAAATCACACAACATCTTAGGAATCTTTTTTTGTATGGTAATATAGTGGATTCCCCTTTAAATACACAACCCTTCTTAGGGCCAGATTACATGTGGAGTGGTATTTAACACTCCCGCTCGCTTGCTAATTCCGCTAGAAGTAAGCTTTTTGCGCTAGTCAGGTAGGGCTTGCATTAAAAATTAATAGTAAAAAGTTTTTGCTCGCGTTAACCTGATGCATGCAAAAAGTCAAAGTAAGAATACTACGACATTAAAGGGACACTGAACCCAAATTTTTTCTTTTATGATTCAGATAGCGCATGCAATGTTAAGCAACTTTCTAATTTACTTCTGATTGGAACAGCCAATAGGATTTTAGCAGCTCTAATTCCTATTGGCTGATTGAAATCTTTCAGCCAATAGGAATGCAAGGGACGCCATCTTGGATTGCGTCACTTGCATTGTAGAATAAGTGTACGGCGGAGACCGTATGAAGAGGATGCTCCGTGCCGGATGTCTTCAGGATGGACCCGCTCCGCGCCGGCTGGATGAAGATAGAAGAGGCCGCCTGGATGAAGACTTCTTGCCGCATGGATTAAGACTTCTTGCCACCTGGATGAGGGCTTTGCCAGCTGGATGGATCCTTCAAGCGGGACTTCAAGAACTGTAAGTGGATCGTCGGGGGTTAGTGTTAGGTTTTTTTAAGGTTTTTTTGGGTGGGTTTTATTTTTAGATTAGGGTCTGGGCAGTAAAAGAGCTAAATGCACTTTTCAAGGCAATGCCCATACAAATGCCCTTTTCAGTGCAATTGGTAGCTTAGGTTATTTTAGATAGTTTTTTTATTTGGGGGGTTGATTGGGTGGTGGGTTTTACTGTTGTGGGGGATGTTTGTATTTTTTTTGCCAGGTAAAAGAGCTGTTATCTTTGGGGCAATGCCATTGGTAGTTTATTGTAGGCTAGGTTTTTTTTTTATTTTGGGGGGGCTTTTTTATTTTGATAGTGCTATTAGATTAGGTGTAATTTTTTTATTTATGATAATTTGGTTTGTTATTTTTCGTAATTTGTTGGGGATTTTTTGTTACTTAGTTTTTTTTTATTTGTAATTTAGGACTTTGTAATAATATTTTAATTGTATATTTAAATAATTTTAGTAGGGCTAGGTTTTTTTAATATGCAATTTAGTTTATTTAATTGGTAGTTTAATTTAATTTTAGTATAATAGTTAGGGTAGGTTAATTAATAGTTTAAAATTAGTTTATTTTAATTCTACAAGTAAGTTTTAATTTATTTGACGATAGGGATGTTGTAATTTTAATTTAAAGTTAAGGGGTTGTTAGGTTTAGGGGTTAATAGCTTAATTTTTTTTTTTTTGCGATGTGGGGGGCTGACGGTTTAGGGGTTAATAGGTTTAGTTAGTGGTGGTGATGTGGGAGGCCAGAGGTTTAGGGGTTAATAAGTTTATTTAGTGGCGGTGGTGTCGGGGAGCGTCGGGACAGGGGTTAATAACTTTATTTAGGTTGCGGCGGTGTCGGGGTTGCGGGATAGGGGTTAATAATTTTATTTAGGTTGTAGCGGTGTCAGGGAGTGGCGGGATAGGGGTTAAACATTTTAGTATAGTGGCAGCGTTTAGTGAAATGGTATAAATAAAGTTGGGAAAAAGCCGAATAGACAAGAGATCAATGACTGCCAGTTAACAACAGTCCGAAGCTCATTGCCCTGTACTTAGTGCACGTGTTTTTGACGTCTTTTTTTTATTTTTTTTTATTTTTTTATTTATTATTTCTTTATTGAAAAAATTTTACACAGTACATATATAATTTGCGGTACATTGACTTGTTTGACAATTACATATATGTAAGTTCTTGCTGATTACATCTTTGGTTCCAAAAAGAAATTGTCTAAAAATGACGGAAATTTCTATTTACCTAAAAAAACTAAACTAACTCCGAACTGAAATTAAGATAAATAAGAAATAATAATATAACAATAGACAATAAAATGAATTATGTCAGCACTTGTGTTAGTGTTATTGGTTTCTATTTTCCAATGAACAATTCCTGTTATTATTGATCTGTAATATTATTGATAACTCCATTACAAACTGTAGCCTAGGCATATGTAATATTAGTACATCTGGCTCCCTTATACGAGTCCCAAAACAGCATCATATTATAGTATATTTGCAATTTGTTATTTTTGAAAAAGAAGTATCTCTCTAGGGTAAGGAGACTTTGTACCCTCTCTCTCCATTCATCTATAGAGGGAGCCGTTCCAGTTTTCCAATGAGAGGCTATTAAAATTTTTGCTGCATTAAATAGAATCAAAGCTAACGATTTCTTTATTATGCAGTTTATCTCATTAAATGTGCTGAATAAACAAACTTTCGGTGTGTTCGTAAGGTTGCTAGATAGAACCAAATTCACTTCCCTTACAATTCTCTCCCAATAGTCTTGAATAATGTGGCATGACCACCATATGTGACCCATAGATCCCACTTCTAAGTTACATCTCCAGCACCTGTCTGAAGCTCTATTAAATATGTGTTTGAGTCTAGACGGGGTAAGATACAATCTCATCATAATCTTGTAGTTAGTTTCTATCCCTATGGTGGAGTGAGCCGAGTGGGCTATGTTAGTGAAAATAGTTGACCAATCCTTACTGAGGAGAATATCCCCCAAGTCTCTCTCCCACTCCCTAGTGTATTTGTGTGGCTTTGGGGAGGTAGCCTTTATTACTATTTCATAGATAAGTGAGATAAGACCCCTTGCTGGATATGGAGTATAACACATTTTTTCAAACTTGGTTAAAGGTCTTAATAGATTGTGCCTATCCCTGTGAGTGTTGATATAGTGATTCACTTGATGATATCTTAACCAGGGAGCAAGTACACCCCCTCCCCATGATTCTAATTCAGATCTAGGTTTTAATTTGTTTTCGTGAACTAATGCGGCTACTGGCATAATTCTCTCAAGGGATAAAATTGGGTTTATGTTAGATAGATTTCCAAATGGAAGATCTGGGTTTGCAATAATAGGAGTAAGAGGGGAAAATCTACTCGATATCTCATTACTAAGAGAGCACACTAATTTCCAATCAGAGATCGTGTTATTCACTGTTTGCAACGCCTCCCCCCTCTTAAAATATGAGGTGTTAGGTAACCAACAGGCGCCCCCTAGCTGTAAATTTCCTGATATGTCATGTTCAATATGAATCCAATGTGTAACGTTATCATTATTGAATCTACACCACTCTACAATCCTTTGCATAGATATTGCTCTTTTATATAGCAGGAGATTTGGAACCCCCAAGCCCCCCTGGCTTTTAGGTGTGTACATAGTTGATTTATTTATCCTAGAGGGTTTGTTTTTCCAAATATATCGATTTATTATTTTTTGTAGTTTAATGATGTAGACTTCAGTGTGAGGTAAAGGGATTGTCTGGAGTATATATAAAATCTTTGGTAGAAGAACCATTTTGGTAGAGTATATCCTACCTAACCATGAAGTCGTTTTGGAATGCCATGAGTCAGTCAGTTTTGCAATGTCTATAGTCAGTTTTTTATAATTTGTATTACGTAGAGAATCTATATTGGGTGTTATGCTTATGCCTAAATATTTGATAGATTTGGATTGGATATTGAAACTGCTGCTATTCCTGATTTTGGATAAAGTGTTATTGGGGATATTAAAGGGTAAAATATCTGATTTCGTCATATTTACTAGGAAATTTGAAACTTTCCCATAATCTGCTAATTCACTCTGTACAGATACAATGGATTCCACTGGTGATAACAATGACATGAGAATGTCATCAGAAAACATGGATAGTTTATACATTTTGTCTTTAATTGTTACTCCCTGGATGGAATCATTATGTCTTATTTTGGATGCTAAGACCTCAAGTGATAAGACAAAGAGAAGAGGGGACAGCGGGCAGCCCTGTCTGGTTCCGTTCCTAATTTCGAATAATTCTGACCGGGTTCCATTTATGTTAATCTGTGCAGATGGGAAAGTGTATAAGGCCATGATCTGTTTTATAAGTAAGGGGGGAAAATTAAATTTATTTAAGGTAAGTTCTAAGAAGGACCAGTCAAGCCTATTGAACGCTTTTTCAGCGTCTGTTGATAGAAGTATCATCTGGGAATTATGTTTATTTACATGGTCTATTATGTCTATGATCTTAATCGTGTTATCTTTAGCTTCCCTTCTAGGTACGACGCCTACTTGGTCGGGGGATATTAATTTTGGTAAAAATTTGTTGATCCTAATGGCTAGAATTTTGGCATATATTTTTAAATCTAAGTTGAGAAGAGATATAGGTCTGAAATTTGCAGGTTGATCATTTTTTTTTCCTGGTTTGGGTAAAACTGTGATACATGCTTGGAGCATGCTGTCTGGGAAGATACCTGTATCTTCTATCTGATGGAATACATTTAAGATATGAGGAAGTAATATGTCTTGAAATGATTTGTAGTAGAGGCCGGAGAACCCGTCAGGGCCGGGGGCCTTATCTGTTTTGAGTGTTTTAATTGCCTCCAATACTTCCGATTGTAATATTGTGGAGTTTAGCATTTCTTTCTCTTCCTCTGATAATTGAGTTAACTGGACCTCCTCTAAATATTGGGAGCATTGTGAAATGTTGGGTTCGTGTTCTATTGGGATATAAATTATATAGAGAATGGAAGTAGTTTTTAAAAGTCTCCGCTATCTGTTTGCTGTCCTCCACTACCCTACCATTCGGCTGTAGCCTAGGCATATGTAATATTAGTACATCTGGCTCCCTTATACGAGTCCCAAAACAGCATCATATCATAGTATATTTGCAATTTGTTATTTTTGAAAAAGAAGTATCTCTCTAGGGTAAGGAGACTTTGTAAAATCTGGATTGGATGAGACTCTTAAGCGCTTGTGCTTAATTACCCAATAAGGAAAGATAGTCTTACTATGTAGTTGGATTCAATGAGATCTATTTATTTTTAGAATTATAAATACATACAATAAAATTTAAAACAATAGAAATTGATTCTTAAAACAAATCTAACTGGTTGGCCAACCATACAGTGTGAATAAAATGTTATAATATGTTTTCCAATCCCTGTTACTTAGTGTGTTATACAAACATATCTGTATATTTGAATTTTTGAATTTTGGTTTAATTGCAGATATTTTTTATGGATTTGATATAGTGGACTTGTGAAGAAGTATGGTATCCACAAAGAATATTCGCAATATTAATTCTTAATTACCATATTTACCATATTCGTTTGTTTAAAGCTGAACATACATAATTAAAATAGCGTCAATGGTATCAACAATATAATTAAAATAGCGTCAATGGTATCAACAATAGTAACAAATAATAAAAGTGAAACAAAAATAAAGTGATACAGTAAAAATCGTATAAGTTATGAAAGATAAAGTCTTTCTGCCGTGATCGTTAGAGTAATTGTTAATTGCTTTTTGTTAAAAGCGCTGTTGTTAAGTCCTCCGTGGGGATAGTATGTGCGGGCGTGCTGCAACACGTTTTTATCTAATTGCTATATATATTGCGATTATAAGTCACTGTTAAGTAGTTTTGGTTATCTGTCCTTCACATTAACTTCCTTAGTTGGTGTAGGTATAATAAATCTTACCCGTTGTTTCTTTTGGGATACTTTGTTTCTGGTCTAGTTTCTTTTTGTACCCAATTCAATCTTTACTGTGATGAATGTGGATCGGAAGCCGGGATAGCCACTGCCGGTGTTGTAGTGGTTTCAGTATGTCGAGTTGGTTTGTCTCTGCGATTACACACACTTGAAGAAGTAGATGCTGGGGTATTGTGGTAGTGTGCTTTAACCGTTAATCCTTTTGTCAGATGGCTGGGCTTTTTGCCTGGTTCAGGTTTTCAAAACCTCTTGAATTGTTGCGAATGTGTTCTGTTTAGATCCGTACTCTATTTGTTTCAGAGTATCCGATCTGCAGGTGTCTACAGGTTTCTTTAGGCCCAATTATTAGGTAAGGTATTTCAGTTGTTCTTGGCGGTCCTTTGAAAGGAGGACTAGGTGCTTTGAAGGTTGTTCTTGAACGCTTCAGAATATCTTTCAAGCGTATTTGTTGGTCCGTGGTTTGATGTAGTCTTGGCGGTCCACTTCGAAAGTGGACTATGAAAATGTTCAGTGTAGCAAGGAGTAGGCAACGCGTTTCAGCTGATTAATACAGCCTTTATCAAGCATATCCTTGCAGTTGTAAACAGTGGGTTTTTGTATTCTGTGATTTGATTCTATTGGATCCCCTAGGTAGTTGTATCTTTACAATCTGGTGATCCTATTGGTTGTTGTGTCGGTGCTTTTGATTGGTCATTCCTTAGCATGTGACCTATTAATGGTTCAGTTTATCACGGTGATGGGGGAATTTTCACTTATTTGTATCAGATGACCAAGTAAATGCATAAAACGTTATGAAAACTTGTTCCAGTAGTAAACACAAATACGAATGTATTGTTATAATAAAAACATAAATAACTTTTTGTACGTCAGAGAATCTGTCCTTACAGGGTTTGTGAGTCAGTATAAGGTTTTTGGTATATGCCAATTTGAATATTTATTATGTTCTATTTAGTCCTTTAGTGCAAGAATTCATATTTTATTGTTGGTTCAATTCTAGGGTTGGTAAATTAGAGGTTTAGTCATTTGTTTTGATGATGCAATTTAATATAACAGTGGAATGGGAAATTTCAATTTTGCGTGTTCTTGTTTGATCTTTAGTAATCGTTTGTTAAAAAGCAGTTTTTTTATTAATAATCGTTATTTCCATTATTATTGCTTTGGTGCAAGTATATGAAACATGCATTATTGGTTCTGGAATTTTTATTCCTATTTTTGTAATTTATTTATTTTTAGTGTTCGTTCTTTTATAATCTTTTGTTGAAGAGCAGGTTAATCTTTTGGTATTCATCATTTCAATTGTATTGGTTCAAGGATATAAAACATCCATTATTAATAGTTGTGTATCAATCTGTTGGGTTTCTCTTCCGAATTTGGAGTGTTTGTTCTCTTTTAGCCTTTGTTGAAAGAGGGTATCATAAAACGATTTCTTAAAATTTGGTGAAATTTTGAATTGTTTATGAAGTGTTGTTATCAGATGCATTATTATTGGTTCTGGAATTTTTATTCCTATTTTTGTAATTTATTTATTTTTAGTGTTCGTTCTTTTATAATCTTTTGTTGAAGAGCAGGTTAATCTTTTGGTATTCATCATTTCAATTGTGTTGGTTCAAGGATATAGAACATCCATTATTATTAGTTGTGTATCAACCTGTTGGGTTTCTCTTCCGAATTTGGAGTGTTTGTTCTTTTTTAGCCTTTGTTGAAGGAGTGTGTCATAAAACGATTTTTTAAAATTTTTGGTGAAATTTTGAATTGTTTATGAAGTATTGTTATCAGATTGGGTTTTTGGTAAAACATGCATTATTATTGGTTCTGGAATTTTTATTCCTATTTTTGTAATTTATTTATTTTTAGTGTTTGTTCTTTTATAATCTTTTGTTGAAGAGCAGGTTAATCTTTTGGTATTCATCATTACAATTGTATTGGTTCAAGGATATAGAACATCCATTATTATTAGTTGTGTATCAACCTGTTGGGTTTCTCTTCCGAATTTGGAGTGGTTGTTCTCTTTTAGCCTTTGTTGAAGGATTGTATTATAAAACGATTTTTTTAAATTTTTGGTGAAATTTTGAATTGTTTATGAAGTGTTGTTATCAGATTGGGTTTTTGGTGTTGGCATGCAGGATTTTTTGTGGTTCAAGTATTCAAGAAACAGTTTAGACTGAAGTCTATATTCAGACCTTTTGGTCTTAAGGTTTGCATTTCGAAGATCCATTTTGCTTCTTTTTTAAGTAGGTTGTTTGCCTGGTTACCACCTCTTATATTTTGTTTAATTTTTTGTATAGCTGTGTAGTTGAAATATTTTAGATTGCTGTTATTGCAAGTTCTGAAGTGTTTGGGAACTGGCAGGTCTTTATTTCTTTCTAGTTCCGATTTTTCTATTGATAATATGTGTTCCCTTATTCGTTCTTTTATCATCCTTTCCGTTTCACCTATATATTGTTTGTCACATTTTGTGCATGTTATAAGATATATTATGTTTGTGTCTGTACATCTTATAGTCTCTTTTATTTTATATTCCTTGTTTGTGATGCTGGATTTGAATGATTTAGCTTTTTTTGCATGTCTGCATGCTTTGCAGAAACCGCAGGGATAAAATCCCTGTAATGTTTCACCTTGAACTCCTTTTTGGATTTTCGGTTTGTTAT
Organism: Bombina bombina; assembly: GCF_027579735.1. Lineage (NCBI taxonomy): Eukaryota > Metazoa > Chordata > Amphibia > Anura > Bombinatoridae > Bombina > Bombina bombina. The sequence goes on from NC_069502.1 coordinate 498,161,292, forward strand.
GTTTTATGGTTGGAGCTAGTGAACTTTTTAGGTTTTTGGCCTTTTTATAAATGAATTTTGGGTTTTGTGGTAATTTCTCTCCTAAGTGTGGATCTTGTTGTAGTATTTTCCAGTGTGATTTGATAATTTTTTCTATTTCACCTCTATCCTCACTGTACTCTGTGATGAAAGGGATGAACCATTCTTTAGATTCTTCTATAGTGTTAGTTTTATCTTTGGGTTTATATTTGAGTATGTCCTTTCTGTTGGTTTTTTGTACTTGAAGTCTTTCCACTTCTATTTCTTCCTCTGTGTATCCTCTTTCTATGAATTTCTCTTTAAGTCTCTTTGATTGGATTTCAAAATCTGTGTCTTTTTTACAGTTTCTTTTGAGTCTAAGGAACTGACCCTTTGGTATATTTTGTTTCCACCGCTTGAGGTGACCACTTGTTTCGTGTATGAAGTTGTTTGCATCGACCTCTTTGAAATAGGTTTTTGTGAGAAGCTCGTTATTTTCTATGCTAATTTCTAGGTCTAGATAATGTATTTTCTCTGTACTGTAGTCTGCAGTGAATTTTAGATTAAGTTGATTGTTGTTCATATGTTCTAAGCAGGTATTTAAATCTTGTGTTGTGCCTTTCCAGACAAAGAAGAGATCATCAATAAATCTTTTATACATGATGAAATTATTTTTGAAGGGGCTCTCTTGTAGGAATTGTGTTTCCCATATTCCCATGAACAGATTTGCGTAACTAGGGGCAAATTTAGTGCCCATAGCTGTTCCGCAAATCTGTTCATAGTATGTGTTTTCGTACATAAAAAAGTTATGGGTTAGAATAAATTCTATACAATCTATTATGAATTCTCGTTGTTCTTTTAACATAGTTGGGTCATTTCTTAAATATTTATTGATGGCATGGAGGCCATCTTCGTGTCTAATGGAGGTATACAGTGCCTGAACATCGCATGTCACTAGTATATATTCATCAGTCCATTTGAAATTATCTAACATTATTAATAGGTTTGTTGAGTCTCTTAAATATGAGTCTAAGTTTATGACGTATTTTTGAAGATATTTGTCGATATAGGCTGATAAATTTGACGTTAGTGAGTCAATCCCTGAAATAATTGGTCTGCCTGGTGGGTTAGTAAGTGATTTGTGGATTTTTGGAAGGACGTATATGACTGGAATAATAGGGTGGTTAGGGAGAAGGTAGTTGTGTTCTTTCTCATTAAGAATACCTATATTAGATGCTTTATCCAGAAGGTGTTTTAGAAATACTTTGTAAATGATGGTTGGATTACACCGTAATTTTTTGTAGGTGTTCACATCTTGTATAAGTGAATGTACCATTTCTTTGTATTTGTTTGTATCTAAGATGACTATCCCTCCTCCCTTATCCGCTGGCTTTATTGTGATTTCGTTGTTTTCTTCTAGTTCTTTTATAAGGTTTTTTTGTTTTAGTGTGATGTTATGTTTTATTTTCTTTTGTGCGATGTTGCTTATATCTTCTAAAATCAGTTTCTCAAAGGTTTCTATGTAGTTGCCTTTTTCATGTTTAGGATAAAAGTTTGATTTTTCTTTTAGCCCTGAGTGTATGAAGTTGTCTGTTTGGGTGTTTGTGATGTCATTAGTTATTTCTCTTTCGAGAGAGGTCTTCTGGAAATATTTTTTGAGGGTTAATTTCCTAATAAATTTGCTGGCGTCTATATATGTTTCAAATTTATTTAGTTTTCTTGTTGGTGCAAAAGAGAGGCCTTTATTCAAGATTTCTATTTGGGATGTATTTAGAGTGACTTTGCTAAGATTAAAGATGCCATTTTGCTTTATCTCATTCTTTTCGCTTGTTGGTTTTGGTATTGGGGCTCTCCTCTTTCTCCTCTCTGTTCCCCTCCCTCTGTTACCTCTTCTTCTGAATGGTTTCTTTTTCTTCTGGTATTTGGGTGTGGTCCTACCTCTAAAAAATGTTGTTCAGTAGTTACAGCGGAGTGTTCACCTTTTGTGATAGTATTTCCATTTTCTAAAGGGACATATCTGTTGTATGTGGGCACTGTCCAATTCTCTTTTTCAGTCCTGTTATTTTTATTTTTGTTGTTCCAACCATGGTTGTGAGTTGTGTTGGTTGTATACTCTTGGTTTCTATTGTAGTAATTGTGGTTTTTGTATTGTTCTCTGTAATAAGTAGGTTGGTGTAAATATTCTGTTCTATTTTCTCTGGAGTAGTCTGTTTCTTTCTTATTTCTCTGGTAGTAATTTTGGTGGTTGTGCTGTTTATGGTTGTATCCTGTTGTTTGCCAAGCGGGTCTGAAATTTTGTTCTCTTGTAGAGAAAGTTTCTTGGTTCCTTTTAAAAGTGTTATATGAGTTGTGGTTATATGGTTTATAGTTGATCTCTCTTTCATTGTAATTTTGATATCTGTTGTTTTGTGTCCTGTAGTCTCTGTAATCGCTATTATTATTGGTGGGATATTCATTTTTAGATGTATCACTATGTTGAGTGTCCTTAAATCTGTATTGTTGTTTTTCTGTAAGGGGCGGTTTATTTATCCCTGATGGGAGGTCAGTTTTGTGTTCTACTGTGGTTTTCATAGTGTCTCTTCTCCAACTGTGGCTTGTGTATTTATTTGAATCAGGGTTTTTTAGATGTGTGTCATAGTCCTCTCTGTCTCTTTCAAATTTATTTAGTTTGATTTTAATCAGTTCATCCTTGGTTTCCCTCATTAATTTCTTAAGTTGTTCTTCCTTTCTTTTGTATTCGTCTAGATCTTTAAATATTTGGAGTTTACTCTCTATTTCATTGATTTCATTTCCTAACTTTATTAGAATCTCTTCTCTATGTTCTTTAATTAATTGCATTAGTTTAGCAGATGCCTCATCTAGGATCTCAGCCCATTTCTTTTTAAATTCTTCAGATTCTGTTTTGAATGTGCATTCCTTTTTTATACGTAGTCCCCTAGGTATTCTTTTAGCGCTTAAATACTCATTAAGAAAGATGCACTCAGTTTTGTGTCTAATTTCCAGAATAAGCTTTTTTTCTAATAAATTCATAAATTCTCTAATTTTTTCTTTATCGCTGTTATTGACTATAGTTGGTATTGTATGATTTGTTTTGTCAAAGATGTTGTGTATATTGTCATATATAGTTGATCTGAGTTCAAAGATATCGGTTCTGTCTGTTTTATCATTTTCTTTTCTAAGAGATATAGGGTTTTCAGGTATTTCTGTTGTGTGTAACATTGTGCTGTTATTTTCCATCACTGCTGCAAGGTTTATTATAGAGATTATTTAAGGTGTATTGGTGTGTTGGGTTAATAAACTATGCGCTGTGGGGGTAAAAGCTAGGGAGTCTCGAAGAAGTAATCTCACAAACTTCAAAGTGGGGGTAAAATCTGGATTGGATGAGACTCTTAAGCGCTTGTGCTTAATTACCCAATAAGGAAAGATAGTCTTACTATGTAGTTGGATTCAATGAGATCTATTTATTTTTAGAATTATAAATACATACAATAAAATTTAAAACAATAGAAATTGATTCTTAAAACAAATCTAACTGGTTGGCCAACCATACAGTGTGAATAAAATGTTATAATATGTTTTCCAATCCCTGTTACTTAGTGTGTTATACAAACATATCTGTATATTTGAATTTTTGAATTTTGGTTTAATTGCAGATATTTTTTATGGATTTGATATAGTGGACTTGTGAAGAAGTATGGTATCCACAAAGAATATTCGCAATATTAATTCTTAATTACCATATTTACCATATTCGTTTGTTTAAAGCTGAACATACATAATTAAAATAGCGTCAATGGTATCAACAATATAATTAAAATAGCGTCAATGGTATCAACAATAGTAACAAATAATAAAAGTGAAACAAAAATAAAGTGATACAGTAAAAATCGTATAAGTTATGAAAGATAAAGTCTTTCTGCCGTGATCGTTAGAGTAATTGTTAATTGCTTTTTGTTAAAAGCGCTGTTGTTAAGTCCTCCGTGGGGATAGTATGTGCGGGCGTGCTGCAACACGTTTTTATCTAATTGCTATATATATTGCGATTATAAGTCACTGTTAAGTAGTTTTGGTTATCTGTCCTTCACATTAACTTCCTTAGTTGGTGTAGGTATAATAAATCTTACCCGTTGTTTCTTTTGGGATACTTTGTTTCTGGTCTAGTTTCTTTTTGTACCCAATTCAATCTTTACTGTGATGAATGTGGATCGGAAGCCGGGATAGCCACTGCCGGTGTTGTAGTGGTTTCAGTATGTCGAGTTGGTTTGTCTCTGCGATTACACACACTTGAAGAAGTAGATGCTGGGGTATTGTGGTAGTGTGCTTTAACCGTTAATCCTTTTGTCAGATGGCTGGGCTTTTTGCCTGGTTCAGGTTTTCAAAACCTCTTGAATTGTTGCGAATGTGTTCTGTTTAGATCCGTACTCTATTTGTTTCAGAGTATCCGATCTGCAGGTGTCCACAGGTTTCTTTAGGCCCAATTATTAGGTAAGGTATTTCAGTTGTTCTTGGCGGTCCTTTGAAAGGAGGACTAGGTGCTTTGAAGGTTGTTCTTGAACGCTTCAGAATATCTTTCAAGCGTATTTGTTGGTCCGTGGTTTGATGTAGTCTTGGCGGTCCACTTCGAAAGTGGACTATGAAAATGTTCAGTGTAGCAAGGAGTAGGCAACGCGTTTCAGCTGATTAATACAGCCTTTATCAAGCATATCCTTGCAGTTGTAAACAGTGGGTTTTTGTATTCTGTGATTTGATTCTATTGGATCCCCTAGGTAGTTGTATCTTTACAATCTGGTGATCCTATTGGTTGTTGTGTCGGTGCTTTTGATTGGTCATTCCTTAGCATGTGACCTATTAATGGTTCAGTTTATCACGGTGATGGGGAGACTTTGTACCCTCTCTCTCCATTCATCTATAGAGGGAGCCGTTCCAGTTTTCCAATGAGAGGCTATTAAAATTTTTGCTGCATTAAATAGAATCAAAGCTAACGATTTCTTTATTATGCAGTTTATCTCATTAAATGTGCTGAATAAACAAACTTTCGGTGTGTTCGTAAGGTTGCTAGATAGAACCAAATTCACTTCCCTTACAATTCTCTCCCAATAGTCTTGAATAATGTGGCATGACCACCATATGTGACCCATAGATCCCACTTCTAAGTTACATCTCCAGCACCTGTCTGAAGCTCTATTAAATATGTGTTTGAGTCTAGACGGGGTAAGATACAATCTCATCATAATCTTGTAGTTAGTTTCTATCCCTATGGTGGAGTGAGCCGAGTGGGCTATGTTAGTGAAAATAGTTGACCAATCCTTACTGAGGAGAATATCCCCCAAGTCTCTCTCCCACTCCCTAGTGTATTTGTGTGGCTTTGGGGAGGTAGCCTTTATTACTATTTCATAGATAAGTGAGATAAGACCCCTTGCTGGATATGGAGTATAACACATTTTTTCAAACTTGGTTAAAGGTCTTAATAGATTGTGCCTATCCCTGTGAGTGTTGATATAGTGATTCACTTGATGATATCTTAACCAGGGAGCAAGTACACCCCCTCCCCATGATTCTAATTCAGATCTAGGTTTTAATTTGTTTTCGTGAACTAATGCGGCTACTGGCATAATTCTCTCAAGGGATAAAATTGGGTTTATGTTAGATAGATTTCCAAATGGAAGATCTGGGTTTGCAATAATAGGAGTAAGAGGGGAAAATCTACTCGATATCTCATTACTAAGAGAGCACACTAATTTCCAATCAGAGATCGTGTTATTCACTGTTTGCAACGCCTCCCCCCTCTTAAAATATGAGGTGTTAGGTAACCAACAGGCGCCCCCTAGCTGTAAATTTCCTGATATGTCATGTTCAATATGAATCCAATGTTTAACGTTATCATTATTGAATCTACACCACTCTACAATCCTTTGCATAGATATTGCTCTTTTATATAGCAGGAGATTTGGAACCCCCAAGCCCCCCTGGCTTTTAGGTGTGTACATAGTTGATTTATTTATCCTAGAGGGTTTGTTTTTCCAAATATATCGATTTATTATTTTTTGTAGTTTAATGATGTAGACTTCAGTGTGAGGTAAAGGGATTGTCTGGAGTATATATAAAATCTTTGGTAGAAGAACCATTTTGGTAGAGTATATCCTACCTAACCATGAAGTCGTTTTGGAATGCCATGAGTCAGTCAGTTTTGCAATGTCTATAGTCAGTTTTTTATAATTTGTATTACGTAGAGAATCTATATTGGGTGTTATGCTTATGCCTAAATATTTGATAGATTTGGATTGGATATTGAAACTGCTGCTATTCCTGATTTTGGATAAAGTGTTATTGGGGATATTAAAGGGTAAAATATCTGATTTCGTCATATTTACTAGGAAATTTGAAACTTTCCCATAATCTGCTAATTCACTCTGTACAGATACAATGGATTCCACTGGTGATAACAATGACATGAGAATGTCATCAGCAAACATGGATAGTTTATACATTTTGTCTTTAATTGTTACTCCCTGGATGGAATCATTATGTCTTATTTTGGATGCTAAGACCTCAAGTGATAAGACAAAGAGAAGAGGGGACAGCGGGCAGCCCTGTCTGGTTCCGTTCCTAATTTCGAATAATTCTGACCGGGTTCCATTTATGTTAATCTGTGCAGATGGGAAAGTGTATAAGGCCATGATCTGTTTTATAAGTAAGGGGGGAAAATTAAATTTATTTAAGGTAAGTTCTAAGAAGGACCAGTCAAGCCTATTGAACGCTTTTTCAGCGTCTGTTGATAGAAGTATCATCTGGGAATTATGTTTATTTACATGGTCTATTATGTCTATGATCTTAATCGTGTTATCTTTAGCTTCCCTTCTAGGTACGACGCCTACTTGGTCGGGGGATATTAATTTTGGTAAAAATTTGTTGATCCTAATGGCTAGAATTTTGGCATATATTTTTAAATCTAAGTTGAGAAGAGATATAGGTCTGAAATTTGCAGGTTGATCATTTTTTTTTCCTGGTTTGGGTAAAACTGTGATACATGCTTGGAGCATGCTGTCTGGGAAGATACCTGTATCTTCTATCTGATGGAATACATTTAAGATATGAGGAAGTAATATGTCTTGAAATGATTTGTAGTAGAGGCCGGAGAACCCGTCAGGGCCGGGGGCCTTATCTGTTTTGAGTGTTTTAATTGCCTCCAATACTTCCGATTGTAATATTGTGGAGTTTAGCATTTCTTTCTCTTCCTCTGATAATTGAGTTAACTGGACCTCCTCTAAATATTGGGAGCATTGTGTGAAATGTTGGGTTCGTGTTCTATTGGGATATAAATTATATAGAGAATGGAAGTAGTTTTTAAAAGTCTCCGCTATCTGTTTGCTGTCCTCCACTACCCTACCATTCGGCTGTTTTATTGAATGAATGTAATGTTTCGCTTGTTTGATCTTGAGGGATCTTGCCAATAATTTACCCGGTTTGTTTGCCTCAGCATAATATTTTTATTTTAATTTGAGGGCAGTGGATTGCGCTTTTATGTGTAAGTGAGTCTTTAATTTGTTTCTATAAAACTCTAACTGTTCTCGGATGTTGTTGTCAGTGGGTTGTAACTTGTGTAAATAGTCCAACTGGGATATTTCTTTGGCTAAGTGTGTGTATTCTTCTCTGATAAGTTTATTTCTGTGAGCTCTTGCTTTTATCAATACTCCTCTTATATAGCTTTTATGGGTTTCCCAGACCGTAGATGAAGCCATGCCCTCTTGTACATTAATATGAAAAAATTCTTTTAACTCATTTGTGACTAGTTTGCTAGTCTCAGGATTTAATAGCAGCGTATTATCCAATCTCCAGTTAAATTCTCTAACTGGAGCAGATGGCCAAGTAATATTGCATTTCATCATGGAGTGGTCTGACCACGCTGTGTGCAAAATATTTACATCTTGAACTAGATAGAGTGTGAGGTGGTCTACTAAGATATAGTCTATTCGCGAGTATGTTTTATTTGGGGCCGAAAAGAATGTGTAATCTCTTTTTTCTGGGTTAGATAACCTCCATGGGTCATGTAAACCAAATGTCCTTAGAAGGGACCATACTGCCTTCAGAGATCTTTTGGAAGTGTGTATATTGCGGTTAGAACTATCTAAGTTGGGGGACAGTGGGATGTTAAAATCTCCCAGGAAAATCAACTGACCCACAAGTATATCTTGAATCAATGGGATAATAGATCTAAAGAAACTGGCTTGCTTCTGATTAGGGGCATAAATGTTAATTATGGTGGTTGGTTTGTTGTGGAGCAAACCGCTAATGGCCAGAAATCTCCCTTCCTTGTCTTTGCTTTGGTTTATAAGCATGAATGGGATAGACCTGTGGATCAAGATGCTTACGCCATTTTTCTTTGGATGGGCACTAAAGAAGTGATGTGAATAGTTATTGTGTAGATGTCATGGTAAATTACCTCTTTTAAAATGAGTTTCTTGCAATCCTATAACTTCACCTTTTTTGTGTATAATATCCCTAAATGCCAGGGCCCTTTTGTGAGGGCTGTTAAACCCTTTTACGTTTTGTGACAAAAAGCGTATTTTGGTATCACTCATAAATAATATATTTGAGCTGTGTGGCGTAGAAATCATTCATCAAATAGCACATGCTGACATTTCTAACTACTATAAATAACAAACATTCATAATTAACAAAAAGAACAAATAGAACAATTAGAGAAACTAGAACTGATCTCAAATAACTTTCTGGGGGGAATAAAACTGATAAGAATCCCATTAGGAACCCTTACCAGCCCAGTCAACGGTGGATAATGAAAAAACAAATGTGTAAAGTATGCATGTTCCGTTAAGATTATATTACAGCTGATAACAATAGCAATAATACGGTCAGTCTTGTTTGTTTACTAAACTAGGCACAATAGCCCAAAAGGATACTCCTAGAAGTCATTGCGGCAACAAACTCCATCACAGATTTAACCATGATAGTGTCTCTGTTAAGGTCTTCTATCATTTTTTCTGCTGCACCTTCTGCCATTCTGGACGTTGAGGTTTAGGGGGTGCTCCCTGTCCCTTCTTCTCTCCTTGTACCGAAGTGTTCTCTGTTTCCAATGCCACAGGAGGGATTTCTAATTTTCGACAACAGTCTAGCATTTCTGATGGGGCAGCACAGATCGCTCTCCTGTTGTTCCATGTTACCATTAATTGGAAAGGGTGGTTCCACCTGTACTTGATGTTCATGGAACGCAGGTGGGATGTCAGTGGAGCCAGTTCCTTCCTCTTTTGCAGGGTTCTGGTTGAGAGGTCTGCATACATCTGGATATGGACACCCTCGAATTGTATCGGTTGTTTATTTCTAGCCTCTTTCATGAGTTGCTCCTTCACGGAGTAATTGGTGATCCTGACAATAATGTCTCTTGGTGGGGCCCCCTCTGGAGGAGAAGGTCTTAGAGCTCTGTGAGCTCTGTCAATCTCAACAGGTGGAGGTTAATCTTGATTGCTAATAAATGAGAAAAGAGATTGTAAATACATAGGTAAATCTGCTGCTTGGATTTTTTCAGGGACGCCCCTTATTCTTATATTCTGCCTTCTGGATCTATTTTCTAAGTCATCCAGTTTATTTTCTAATTATTGTATGGTTTCATCTTGCATGTCTAGTTGTGTTTTCATTTCTGCGGCATTAGAATTAAATGAGCTCCAATCATCTTCAAGCTTTTCCACTCTGCTGTTCATATCTGTAATGTCTTTTTTTAAATCTGCAATCTCATCTTTAATGCATTTTTGAACTTGAACTAGTAATGAAGCAAAATCTTCTTTTGAGGGTAGAGAGGTCAATATAGATTTAGGGACACATATGGTTGCATGTTCCTCATCTGAATCAGATTCAGAGGGGGATGAAACATGTGTGTTCTTGGGAGAAGCAGACAGAGACATGTCAGTTAATTGTGAGTTAGTTGCTTTAAAAAAATGATCCACTGATGGCGTAGATGCAGCGCTGGGTTTGGCGCGCTTTTCTTTATCTTTTGGATGCAGTTTTCTGGGTGGCATGCCTATTCAGTAATGAACCTTATATATATATTGTAGGTTTGCCCCCAGGACAGGTTATTATTTATAAATGTGAGGATGATTAGTAGAGGTAGCCCTTATTTCGAGCGTGTGAGTGACCGCTGTGTTATTAATGAAATCTAGAAGTCAAAACGTCATATTCTGCACTAAGCAATTATAGCATTCTGGTTAGGGCATAAAGTAGGCACAACAGTTCAACTCATGATGACCTCGCTATATTGTGATTAAAGGCTTTTCTCACCCTGAGTAATGTATCTCATTACCCTCTCTGTCGGTTCTTTTTACATAGCAGTTATGAATGCAGCTTCCCTGCTGTTTTAAGATGGTGTCAGGTATAAGCGTGTTCTGCGTGATCAAAGCCTCATGTCTGATAATGTGCATCTCTTGGGATGTTTTGCCTATAGCGGAGTTCTGTCCTGCATGCACATGGGTCAAAGGCAGCTATGACTCACCACATATGATTAACTTAATGCTGCTCCGGCTGCTGATTACGCCATTAATGTAGGCCTTGTATTGCTGTGCCGCTTGAATCCTCCAAACTGTCAGTTTTGACGTTAGACCTTGGTCCGCTGCTGCCCTTCTGACCGGACTGCTTCCCAGTGGTCAGGACATCTGTTGTGATGGTTACTGCTGGGCTTTATAGACCGCTAACTGGGCTGATGATCCGGAGCTCACTCAAAGTGCGGCCATCTCCTGTGAGCGCCGGCTCCGCCCCCTTTGACGTCTGTTTTTTATAAATAAGGAGAGCGTATTGAGATCCGCGACCGCGATGTTAGGCGAGCGTATTGATGCCAGAAAATGCAACATAGTTGATGCTTTGATAAATATCCCCCCTAGTCTTTTTTCACATCTAACCGTTGAGTCTTGGGGGCCTATTTATCAAAGGTCTTGCGGACCTGATCAGACAGTGCGGATCAGGTCCGCAAGACCTCGCTGAATGCGTAGAGCAATACGCTCTCCACATTAAACATTGCACCAGCAGCTCACAAGAGCTGCTGATGCAACGTCGCCCCCTGCTGACTCGCCCCCAATCAGCCGCCAGCAGGGAGGTGTCAATCAACCTGATCGTACTCGATCGGGTTGATTTCCGGCGATTCCTGTCCGCCTCATCAGAGCAGGCGAAAAGGGTTATGGAGCAGCGGTCTTTAGAAACACGGCTCTTCAAGCTCCGTTTGGAGCTTAATAAATGGGCCCCTTGTGGGCCAATTTATCAAATGGCGGGCTGAAATGATTTGCTGTAGAGAACCATGTCTGCCTGACATCGCTAAATGACGACAGCATACGCTGTCGGCATTTAACATTGCACAAGCGTTTCTAGTGAAATGCTTGTGCAATGCCGCCCCTTGCACATTCCCGGCCAATTGGCTGCTAGCAAGGGGTGTCAATCATCCTGATCATATCTGATCGGGATGATTGCAGTCTGCCACCTAAAAAGTGGTGGATGAGTTAAGGAGCAGTGGTCTTATGACAGCTGCTTCTTAACTTATGTTACCGGTGAGTCTGAAATATCGGGCGGAGAAAGCAGTATCCGCTGCTTATTAAATCTCCCCCATAATATATAATTTAAAATTAAAGTAATTGTAAACAGAAAAATAACATATTTTTGATGTGCCGAACGGACGCCCCGCCCACAACTTAGCTGATTGGTGCCCATGTACGAGAAACACTGAGAATTATCGAAAACTCATGAAGTTCGTGTCAGCAATTGTACACACATGAGGGCAGACACTGGTTACAAATGGTAGCATTTTTCGCTATTTTTTACAAAATCACAAAACCATGCGTGCAAAACTGCGGGCAACAGCTAGTAAATACATAACTAACACCTGAGTCCTCATATTTTTGAGCCCTTATAACTTTTTTGTACAATATTTTTTTTTATAATTTTTATTAGATAGTGTAATTATAACTGTACTTTGTAATGTCTTTTTGATGTGTTTTAGGGCAATTTTTTGTTTCGCAAAACAGTTAACCAGAGCTCTGAGGTTGCAATATCCTGGCATGTTAACTTCAACTGTGCTAAAGTGATTGCGTTTACTTTAAACTTGTAATACGAGTGCTACAACCGACTCTCACAAACAGCCGCAATAAACCCGATATTGCTCACGCTTGACTTTTAACACGCCACTTGTAATCTGGCCCTTAGTGAGATAAACTCTTAAAGGGCCACTAAACCCAAAATCTTTATTTCATGATTCAGATAGAACATACAAATTTAAACAACATTACAATTTACTTCTATTATTTATTTTGCTTCATTTTTTAGATTTCCTTATTTGAAGAAAAAGCAATGCACATGGGTGAGCCACATGAGGCTTCTATGTGCAGCAACCAATCAGCAGCTACTGAGCATATCTAGATATGCTTTTCAGCAAAGAATATCAAGATAATAAAACAAATTAGATAATAGAAATAAATTAGAAAGATGTTTAAAAATGCATTCTCTTTCTAAATCATGAAAGAAAAAATGTGGGTATCATGGCCCTTTAAGGTAAAATATATGTTTCTAAAATTATTTGAGAAACCTTGCCAAGCTGACGAGGCTACTTAGATCATCTTGCCTGTCGGAGAGCTTCAGATCGTCAGGCCCTTAGTGAGCAACTATCCCTTGGGTTTTGTATAATACTTACATGTCATATTTACCTATTGGATCATGCACACAGGCTTGTATGGAGTTAACTTCCTGAGTCACTGGATGTAAATTCAGCTTTCTGTGAGTGCCAGATGAGCACCCATAGCTAAGAGTTTTGCCAGTCTTGTATTTTGCTTCACTTTGTATTGTGTAATGTGCACTGGTATTATGAGTGAGGTGCAATGCGAACGCAACCTCATGAGAGTGCTCTTCCATAGGCTCCAATTGGGGCCTCGTTCTGATGCCTTCATATATGGTGCAGCGAAGGTTGTAAGTCGCTCAGCGATAGGCAGCAATTTTAAAATATATACAGTATGTATAACACATTAACACATAAATATATATGTATAACACATTAACACATAAATATATATGTATAACACATTAACACATAAATATATATGTATAACAAAGTGAATCATGTCTTCCCGATATATGATAAATTGGCCCCCATGGGGCCGATTTATCAAAGTCTGGCGGACATCGCTGAATGCTGACTTCATACACTGTTGACATTTAACATTGCACAAGCAGTTCAGATTCACGGCCAATCGACCACCAGCAGGGTGTGTCAATCAGCCCGGTCGTACGGATTGATGGTCCGCAACCTCAGAGGCTGCGGACCAGTTAAGGAGCAGCGATCTTAAAGGGACAGTCTAGTCAAAATTAAACTTTCATGCTTCAAATAGGACATGCAATTTTAAACAACTTTCCAATTGACTTTTATTATTAAATTTGCTTTGTTCCCTTGGTGGCATTTTTGAAAATCTAAACCTAGGTCGGCTCAAACTGATTTCTAAACCGTTAAAAACCTCATCCTAGCTCAGAACATTTTGAAAGTTTTTACAGTTAGAGAGTACTAGTTCATGTGTGTCATATAGATAACATTCACCTAGATTACGAGTTTTGAGCGCTATAGGGAAAGTAAAGAACGCCACAAAAGTTGTGTTATTTAACCCCCTATAGCACTGCCATTACAAGTTTAAAAAAACCCGGCTTATGTGGCCGATTTGGCTGCATTGAGCTCCATACCGCACACAAAAGCAGCAGTGTTTTGACGTGCTTGTGCACGCTTTCCCCATAAACATCAATTGGGAGAGCCGGCAAAAAAAAGTCTAACACCTGCGATTGCGGAAACAAAAGCTCCATAATGCAGCCCCATTGATGGCTATGGGGAAAAAGAAACTACAGTTTAAACTAGGGTTGCACCGATACCATTTTTTTAAGTCTGAGTACAAGTACCGACACTTGTTTTCAAATACTCGCAGATACCAATTACCGATACTTTTTTTTACTGTCATGTGACAGTTTACCAAGCACAATACAGACTAACTATTTAAGATTCCTTCTTTATAATTATGAAGGACTGTAACTCAAAAGACATTATGAAATAATAAAACTGTTTTATTTGTCACAAAGTTCACAGAACATGTTTATAAATAACAATATTACAAAAAATATATTAATAACAACAACAATAAATAACAAATATAAAATTACAACCAACCAAAAGTGCAATACAGTAAAAAAATATATAATCATGGGGAATGGGCTATGATTACATTTGACTGGCAAGCTTTACCAATGATCTCATTACATGTCCTACTCCATTAAAGTCTATAGAATTGGAAATGTGAACAGAGCATTGGTAAAGCTTACCAATCAAATGTAATCTAAATCTAGTCCTATAATTGTCCTATGAGTGCTCTTCCTGCAATTATATAATCTAAGGGTATGGATGTTCCTCAGAGTACAGTATGTTTTGAACATAATTGTGCAAGATGAGAACTAGCAGTAAAAAAGGCAATCAAGCAATACGAATATTTTTTCAAAAGTTAGTGGTAAGTTCTTTTTAAGGAACAGAACAGAAGCATCTCTGCATTTTCAGCTCTTAGTCTGAGTCTGTTTTTGCTATCAGTAAGAAGGTTTGACTCTAAGTTGAACAGTCTTTCACTTTCCACACTACTGCATGGGGCAGAAAGATATTTTTGGGTCATTTTAGCCAGTGCTGAAAATCTCAGTTTATTAACTGCCCAGTATTTCAGGGGTTTATCTGAACGAGGTATAGTGATCTCTCCTACAATAATTCAAATAACAACAATTTGTATTGGCAGAATAATAGTAAACAATTTTTAGTTTAGTCTCTACTCCAGCTTAAATTGAAATGAGAACATGCAGTTTGATAAAAAGTCACAAGATAGCATTTGGGTAGGAAGTGGAGGTATCAGTTTAAGTATCGGTGCATTTACACGAGTACAAGTACTCATGCAAACATTTGGTATCGGTACCGATACTAGTATCGGTATCGGTGCAACCCTAGTTTAAACCTAACACTCTAACATAAACCCCAAGTCTAAACACCCCTAATCTGCTGCCAATGACATCACCGACGCCTGCCTACAGTAATTAACCACTAATCTGCCGCTCCCGATATCGCAGCCACCAAAATAAAATTATTAACACCTAATCTGCTGCTCCCGATATTACAGCCACTATACTTAAGTTATTAACCCCTATTCCGCCGCACCCCAACATCGCCACAACTATATTAAAGGTATTAACCCCTATTCCACCTCTCCTGATATCGCTGCCACCTAAATAAACCTATTAACCCCTAAACCTCTGGCCTTCCACATCACTACCACTAAATAAACCTATTAACCCCTAAACCGCCAGCCCTCCACATCGCAACAATCTAAATTAAACTATTAACCCCTAAACCTAACCTAACCCTAACGTAACCCTAACTGAAAATTTAGCATTATGGGCCACAATGCTGCTATTTGACTCATAACGCAAAACTCATAATCTAGGTGAATGTGCTCACTCCCATGGAGTTATTTAGGACTCTATTTAGGACTCTGATTTTTTTTGCACTGATTGACTAAACTGTATGTCTGTCAAAAGCACTGAGATAAGGGGGCAGTCTACAGGCAGAGGCTTAGATACAAGCTAATCAAAGAGGTAAAACATGTATTAATATAACAGTGCTGGTTATGCAAAACTGGTAATACTGGGAATGGGTAATACAGGGATTACAGGCAGTACTATAATATAATTAGAGGGTACTGTCATGTTATCAGGGGCAGTACTATAATATAATTAGAGGGTATTGTCATGTTATCAGGGGGCAGTACTATGATATAATTTGAGGAGGGTACTAAAAAAAAGGCTGTTTCCCACAAGCCTTTTTGAGTAAACTGTCCCTTTAAGTATTTACCATGGACATAAATTCTTACACCTATTACCTATCTGCATTAAGGTTAGATTAAAATTATAATATGCCATTATACCAAAATTCAAAGGCAGCAATGTATTACTAACATTGTTACATTTATATCTGTCACTGAGGTTCTGAAACATTATTCATTTAAATTACATTTGCCTATTTCACACATTAATGGAAGAGTAAAGTCAAAATTACATCTTCATGATTCATATAGGTCATGCAATTTTAAACAACTATCCAGTTTACTCCTACCAGCAAATATGCTTTGTTCTCTTGCTATCATTTGTTACATAGAAAACCTAGGTAGGCTCATAAGAGCTCAGGAGCGTGCATGTGTCGTTAGCAGTCTAGGGCAGCAGTGCTTGCAACAATATATACCATTGCTAAATAAACATTGTTGCAAACAATGCTGCTATATAATTTTTAAGACATCTATCTAAAACATTAAATTATATTTTGGTTTTACTCTCCATTTAAAGGGACACTAAACCCAATTTTTTTCTTTCATGATTCAGATAGAGCATGCAATTTAAAGCAACTTTCTAAGTTACTCCTATTATCAATTTTTATTCGTTCTCTTGCTATTTTTATTTGAAAAAGCAGTAATCTTAGCTTATGAGCCTGGCCCATTTTTTGTTCAGCACCTGAGTAGCGCTTGCCAATTGGTGGCTACATTTTTGATAATAGGAGTAAGTTAGAAAGTTGCTTAAATTTGCATGCTCTATCTGAATCATGAAAGAAAAACATTTGGGTTTGGTATCCCTTTAAGGTTATCAAGCTGGTGACAGAGAGCATAGTGTAATTCTATCTATGTCATTCTATCTATGTCACACATCATTTTGGTTGATGTCTTAAAATAACCTTATAGTTTCAGAAATATGGCATGAATTAGACATTTATGGAAGAATTATTTTTTTTTATTCTAACATGGCATAAAGTCAAATATTTCTGAATTGTTACCTACAGGCAAATTTTCTAACTAGTCAAATTTTTGCATTCAGTAAAAACATTATTCTAATAATGACAAATTATTTCTACCAGGACTAAAAACATACATCATTGACAGTTTTAGAAGATCTGCATTTCCTACATTCTGATTGGTTAAATATGAACAAATGTTTATGTAACAAGCTTTTCTTCTACAGGCCTTTTCGAGACCAAGAGGGGAGCAGTCCAAAAGGTATTCATATAAAGTGTTATACAGTATTATATACCTTATATAAGGCTAAGTAAATGACCTGAAGGGAGAGGCACAGGCACACAGAGCATGATTGCTGTGAAGCCACAAAAATGTATATCAATCTGGACATTTTAGCTGTCTCCTTCTGGGAGGTGGCTTTTGCTGCTGATTATTTACCTTCTCTTATAAGGTCTATTTCGATATCCGGAACAAAAATATTTTCAGGAAAAACCTTCTTCAAATTACCTGCATATTGCTTTAATAGTTTATGGGCGTCTGTAGGAAAGGTTCTGGGGTTGGGGGCAAAACAATAAAATGCTCCAAATATAATAATTTCAGTGGTAAGATGTGCAGCGAAAATGAGTTTCTTACTGTACTCATAAGCTGCACAATCATTTTAAAAATGGTAGTTAATTGGCATAAAAGAGTAACTCATGTTGGTGCTTATGTTTCAATATAAGGATCAACATTTCAGGGGGCATTTGCCCTCCTTGCCCTTCTCCAGACATTTGTGACACTAATTCTACTAATAACATGTAGTGTTCTTATGTATATTTATTTATTATTTATAGTTGGTAAAAATAAGTCAAACAAAATGCAATAGTGTGCACTAAAAATATGTGTGACTTTACTTAACAATTACCAGGAAAGTTACTGCATCCTTTATACAAGCCTTTGATATAATAACACAACAGACATCACCATTAAATAACGACCAATAAAGCATTTGCTGAGCAACCATGGAATTCTGGAGCGCCACACAACGTTGTGGAATGTTTGGGAAACCCAGTATCTACAGAGTATTTTAATTATGGTTAAAGCATGGACACCTATGTATATATTTGATCTTGCGGAGTGCACTAGACTCCTGGCTTTAGAATTGCAGTTCAGTGTCATCCTCCTCATCTGTCCATATTTCTGGTTTTCCTTAGAAACCTAGCCTAGGTTTTGCAGGAACTAATTATAGATTAGCATTTACTGCTGCAATACCCTTCTTTTTACACAGTGCCCTAATACTCACTACACTTCTGCCAGACATAGGGACATATGTAGCTTTTGTGATGCCCTAGCAGTGGGAAATCTGATGGCTCCCAGAATTCCCACCCATTACAATTTTAGCTCATATTTGCTTCATATATTTCTCACACATAATGGCCTGAGATGCTTGTAGGGATCATCCACCCTAGTAAACTTCAACCAATAACTAGTCTGTAATAAAATGTATAAATAAAACATGTGTAGAACATAGGAGAGGTAAGGCATCAAACCATAGAACTATCCCTCAGAATTTTCTGTTGTCCAAGGCACAGGTCTAGTTTTCATAGGCCAAATTAAGCCCCTGGTCAGGCAGTGTTATCTGGGTTTACTAACTTACCCTCCCCTCCTTAGTAAATTACCCACTCAGTCATGCGATCACACAGACTTTTAAATAAATATATTAAAATTAAAAAATGGTCTACTGGTAAGCTAAGCAATCAAGTAGTGTGAAAAACTTAGATAAACCATTACAAATGCTATGTCATAACAAACTTAGGTGATGCACTTTAGATGCGAAGTACACAGGTCCTAATTTGCACATATAAAAATAACTTAAAGGGACACTGAACCCAAATTTTTTCTTTCGTGATTCAGATAGAGCATGCAATTTTAAGCAACTTTCTAATTTACTCCTATTATCAAATTGTCTTCATTCTCTCTGTATCTTTATTTGAAATGCAAGAATGTAAGTTTAGATGCCGGCCCATTTTTTGTGAACAACCTGGGTTGTTCTTGCTGATTGGTGGATAAATTCACCCACCAATAAACAAGTGCTGTCCGGTGTACTGAACCAAAAAATAGCTTAGATTCCTTCTTTTTCAAATAAAGATAGCAAGAAAACGGAGAAAAATTGATAATAGGAGTATATTAGAAAGTTGCCTAAAATTGCATGCTCTATCTGAATCACGAAAGAAAAAAATTGGGTTCAGTGTCCCTTTAAAGAATGGGAAAGCAGTTTTTCTGTAATTGGGAGTGATATATAGTAGAAGTATGGAATGAAAAAGTGGGAAACCCCATACAAAAAGCTGGTGTGACCATATTGAAATTTTCTTACTTAAATGTATATTAAATTATTGATATATCTATATTTATTTATCTATCTATTTATATATCTATATATCATGTCTGTCAGCACAATGGGTAGTTTGCACATCAGGAATACAACACTTTAAAATCCTAGTATGAGAAACATATTGTGACCAATTAGTGTTAACTGTAAATAGTTGTGTGCACTGCGCAAGCAATTACTGTTTAGCATTTAGTAGAATTATTGACTTTCCATCTCTCTAGGAATTGTGGGAGAAGCACAATATTCAGAAGTATTTCACAGCAAAAGAAAACAAAAAAATAATAATGATCATATCAGTCCTGTTTTATTTTGATTTGTAAATTCAAATTAGTGAATTAAATAGAATTATATTTTGAGCTTAACAGTTTTTAAATGTTGTTGCAATGATTGGGAGATTGACTCTACTACTCTGTTCTGGAGATTGACTCTACTTCTCATTGGATTTGACAATGTACATCATTTACTAAGTAGCAGGCGGACAAGGTTTCCAGTTAAGGAACCTGTTCATCTGTGTTTGAGGTGGGCTTGCAGTTTACAGGCTTGCGTGAGTGAACCTGCACCTCAAGGGCTCCAAAAGCTTGATAAATAAATAGAGCCTTGAGACCCTTACGGTTGAATAGCCGCGCGTTACAAGAACCCAATATATAGATAGATAGAGCCCTATGGACATACTAAAAATATAAGATGTAAGTTTCATCTTTGTTATATTTTAAAATATATAAAGTTTCATTAAACAGGGTATAGAAGTTGCATATATATATATATATATACTGTATATATATATATATATATATATATATATATATATTTAGTTGCATTTTATTTATGTTTTCAATATATATTTGAATAGTCCCAATTCATATGTCAGATAATTTCCTGTAAATAGTCATAAGATGGATTTGCTTTCCATAACGTTTCTTAGCAACTCAAAATCTCAATTGTGTTCCAGGACCTGAGGCAGGGCACTGGTGCTAAATGCTAATGTGCAATTGCATGGAGACCTGTCTTGGAAATGAAATGTATCTTTGGACCCTTCGGCTACAGGCTTTTTGTCAGAGAATAAAACACTTTTTCCATAATAGACAGAACAGTCTTCAAGCAGTACTCTGCACACATACAAGCATCATTAAAATGGCTTTTGCCAAGTTTATTTAAATTTTGACTGAAACAAGCAAACTACAGCTGTAATACAAAGAAATAAGCAGTTACAGGGCATACTACAATAATTCTAGGTTAATTATCAATTATTATTGAGGCTGAGATGTTAACATAGAGCAAACACAGAATAATAAGCCACTTTTCAGACATCACATTCCCAGGTTTACTATTTTGTACACAGGTTAAGTAAATAACATTTTATATTGAAAAAAAGGTATAATGCAATATTAATCAGCGCTATAAGCAGAAAAAAATTGCTTTAAAGGACACATTAACTAATAAAGTAGTAGAACCACCATTGGTCAGCAGGTGCAGTGGCACCAGGGCCCATTAGTGCAGGTTGCCAGTCTATCTATCTATCTATCTATCTATCTATCTATCTATCTATCATCTATCTATCTATCTATCTATCTATATATATATCTATCATCTATCCTCAAAATCATAATACAGAGCAGAATGTATATTGTTACTATTGCTTACTTCTGAGATCCTATCATCCCCATAGCTTCCCACACAAGAAAGTCTGACTGCAATTCCCTCACTGCAAAACACCCATGGGAATCCAAACACAATCAAACTGGCCCCCTTTGCCTGCCCCTTTTCTCTACATTGCCTCAATTCACTAAATTTATCCTAGCTATGACCCTTCCGTCTGACACTGCAATAGGGCTGCATCAGTTAGGATTAATTGTAGTTAGTTTTAACTGATTTGGGAAGTCCAGGTTAAGGAAGATAATGGAGGAGAAGTTAAAATGGTGTCTGGGTTGAAGAGTGTAGAATGATATAGCTTTTTTGGGGGGGTCACAGGTTTACTGGGCAGAAAACTCATACCAGTGCTATCGCAGTATGGGTCAAAAGTGATAAACTGTAAGAAGCCACTATTATGTGAGCTGTTTTTAAATAATAGTGATTTGAAGGCTTGATACTAGGAAAAGCATGACATTTTGTTCTATCCCCAGTATCACACTTTGGTTGCAGGGAAAGTATACAGGTATTTATACTTGTGCATCATCAAAAGTAGCAGTAGATAACCAAACAGGAAAAAAAAATTTGTTTTTGTTGTATGGTTACCTAGCAATAGTGTGCTAGTCAAAATAACAAAATAAAATTAACCACCTATAATTCATTTTATCCTAGTCAGTGATTTTATAATGCCAAATATTTATGCCATAAAAAAATAAACACATTATATTATTTTGCTAATGGCCTGTGTTTTTGAAAAAAAATAAATGTTAAAATATATATTCCGTCCTTAAAATTTATAAATTATGTATCTTGGTACATTAATCCTTATACTTAAATCATAAATTACATTTATATATTATTTACATCGTAATGAATGAGTAATACCATATACAGTTTAAATATTTATTTTAAAATTAATTAACCTATTTAGATCTTTATTAAACCCTATTACCACATATGGCTTAAAGAGCGCTTAAACACCTCTGTAATAAAAATGTGCTTTGTCCCAGCTGACAAAAAGCAAAATCTGTAACATATTTTTCAAAATACTGTGAATTGTCTAAACCAGCTATTTGATTTTCAGCATTTGCAGGTTACAGAATCTGCATTTTGGCCTTTCTTGTGAGTGTGGGACACACAAGATTTTTACACAAATGCAAGAAGTATTTAATGTCTTTCGAAATAGCTAATTTATAAGTTACACGCCTATTATAAGCAATTTAAATCTAAACTACCATGAAATATTATATGGATTCACTTTTACATTTAAAATAATTCAGCCTGTTTGCATCTTAAAAATGATAACATTACCATATATGGTTTTAGTGTTCCCAAGTGGCAGTTCATAACCTCTTCAAAGTCGCTTTAAAAAAATAATAATAGTGTAATGAAGATTGTGCAGCACAATTTAAACACAATTATTGCCACCATTTATTAATCATTGTGTGAACAAGGTTCTCATAGAGAGAAACTGTTCGCAAGCCTTCTGGGCCACTAGAATAGCATCGGATGAGAGAAATGAATTGCTTGTGCAACCCCGCCCCTGCTTTCACGCAACCAAACTACTTAAAGGAATTTTAAACAGGGCACCGTTTGTAAACGTTTGTAAAAAGAAATATGTTGAATTAAAGCAAACATAAAAAGAAAAAGACTGTTTAATTAACAGCAAACAACGTATTTGCTTAGTACTCATATGCTAAATCACTTTAAAGTGATACAGCATAACTGTAAAAAGCTTACATGAAAATAGCACCTGAACATCTCTTTGTAAAAAGGGAAGATATTTTACCTCACAATTTCTTCAGCTGACCAGAGTGCTCTGTGAAAAGTTATAATTCACTGCAGCTGCAAGTTGAAACCCGCCAAAAAAAGATTTAAAAGTAAACGTCCTTAAACTGAATAGGAAAATAAAATGAATGTGCCTGCACATGACAGATGCACACTCCCTAGCAAGTCCTGGGACTAGCATTCTAATTGGCTTCTTAAAGTCTCTTTACAGTGGGGTGTGAATACTTAGGAAATTTTTATGTAAAATATCCTCCTTTTTTTACATAGAGATAGTCCTAAAAAGAGGAAACAAACAGAGGTGCCAATATCATCAAGGTAAGGCGACAATAACATAAGAATCAGTCCCACTTACTTGAGGTTATACGAGCGATTGTGCTAAAGATGCAAGCTGAGACTTCTGAGTTGTTCGGTTGACTCCCCTCACAACAGCGATGGTTAAAACGCCCAGCAGAGGTGACGATTTACATGCAGGCTCTCCAAGGGTAATCCAATCACCTTCGATCTCCTTCCCGGTATTTCCAGATACAAATAATCCTGTAGATCAAAGGAGGAAGGAACCGGGGCAGAGAGGTAAAAAACCAAAGTGGAGAAGCGGTAGAATAAAAACATTTATGAAAAAAGCACAGCGGCGCAATTCTCGGCGATCAACGCCATTTCATCAGGCTGTATTAATACAAACTACCGCTATAACATTTAAAAAGCTCACACTCCAATCAGAAGCACTTTTTTTTAATAAAACAATGAATCAGACTGTTTAAAATTCCTTTAAGCATCTTCATAAATGTGTCTCACACATAAAGTTTTAATATTTATGCTTCTCTGTCCTTCTCTCCTGCACTTCCTTCATATTGGAATTCCTCAGGACGAAAATGCATGCCTTGCATAGAAAAGTAAAACATAAAATAAAAAGGAAAGTATTCACAAGAGCGTATGAACTGTCTCTGTTATTTAAAAAAAAAAAACAACTTTGCATGAAGTCCCAGTTTTCAACCTTTGGGTGAATGAAACAGACTTTGCTAGGATAACTGATAAGTTGATAAATGGATCCCCAATATGTACACACACTCACACACCTCTCACATTTTCTGGAATATAAATCATATAAATCACTCAGTACTCTTAATGTGGCCTTTTCTCAAATGACCCAATATAAAATCGTATTCTGTTCTCACAAAATGGAATACGTGTAAAAATGCATGCAAAGGCTGCAGTTTTAAATATATTATGATCATTTTATTATAACCCAAAGGAAAAGGTTGATGCATTTCATATATATATACAATTTTACAAAAGGATCCCACACTCACTGCTTCAATCCAGCATCCGGGGTGCACTTAAACCATTGATATATAATAAATAAGAAAGGCACTCTCCGTATAATTAGTATAATAACTTTACTAAGATGAATGTTTTCGGGGTCACCCCCGTCCTCAGACCTTACAAAACAAGTGACATAGTGAACTATTTAAGTGTTTACCTGGTTGCGATCCTGCCAGAGCCTGTGGCGTCTTCATAGCGCAACTGCGCATGCGCAAGAGTGTGTACAGAGGCCCTGGAGGTTCAAAAGAGTCACCAAGTCAAACGAAAAAATAAAAATAAAAACAACAATTATTACATAAATTTAAAAGCACAGAGCACATAGCAACTATAGTGGTTGCTAATAGACAAAAAATTGTTGATGGTGTAGTGTAAATTTAAATGATGTAGTGTAAATTTAAAAGAGATATCTGGCAACATAAGTAGAGAGTGGCTGCGTGCAGAGGAAACATCTGGACCTCACATAACATTCTTAGTAAGAGCAGCAAAATCACTCAATATGCATTCATAAAGAAACCCTAATTGTTATAAAACAAACTAACTCAATCCACAAACAGTTAATATCACTGTTGCGATATCTGGCTAATGTTGCTAAGCAACCATAATAAATAATACTCATACATCAATTCAGTGTCCATCTCGATGCTATGAGATATTGAAATGCATGTCAGTAAAATCCCACTGCCAACAACCTATTCTCAGGCCATAATATACCGCCAATATGATGTAGAATATGGTCCGGTCCATAACTACTGTTGCTAAGCAACCAAACATGTTCACATTCACCAATCGGGTGTTCCAAATCAGCATGGACCTAACAACACTAACCATGCACCTTAGACACTGCCAAAATGGCACTCCAATTCATATAGTCTCACTAACAGACTGACTCCAGGAACGTAAGCGCCCATCAGCTTTTCTGTTTTTCGCAAGTAGAATAAGATTTGATGAATTAGCTATCAAAACAAAGAGGTAACAGCCAGAACAGTTATATAACCAACTGGTTAAACTGGAGAAAAGAGAAATTGATTTGAAACTACATGGCTGTTACCTATCCGATTACCATAGGAAATCCTTTATCCCTAAGGGATTCAGGGTAAAAAATGTCCCCACCATTGGGCGTAATAATGCCATCTTTTGCGTCAAATGGTGTTGGATTTTGAACAAATGTTCACTGGATTTAATTCTACTCGTGATAGATGAAGTAACAACATTACTTAAACAAGTAGAAAATGAAGTACATGTCTTTGAAACACAGCATCATGATAAACTGTTGGGTGATGTAGAGGAAGATTGGCTATCTAAAATCAAAAACTAAGTAGACCAATATGAAAATGAACTAATTTCTTTCAAAGAACGCAAATGGGAGGCTGTAACCAGCAATTACAGGGAGAAGAGAGTTTATAAATGGCTATTAGGCCCAGAGGAAAGAAGATTTGTCTTCAGGAATAGAAGACCTCGGGTTTATAAGCCTAGGAATTTAAACACTGTTGAAAGCTCAGATAACAGTTCAGACCCTGAACAGGGTGACTTGGTAGAAATGGGCACTACTACAGGCTCCCAACCCATGACCACCCAGTCAAAAAATGCCTCCAGGGGAGGCCACACCCCAGGAGAAGTGGTCACAGGCGTAAGGAGAACTGCCAGGGGGAGACCACCACGGCAATGGCGCCGGGGGTGGAATTAAGTAACATAATCAACATCAGTTCTCACCAATTGACAACCACTGAGAGAGTGATATTGGAGAAAGGACTGAGTTTTGTACCCACGGCTAAACTTGATAGGTTTGATTTACATGTTGACCTATACAAGTTTAACAGGAAACTTCGCCTTAAGGAACATTTTGGAAAGACCGATTACCATATGGAGAAATTCAGGAAACAGAGTAAATTTGACCCGAAGTCATCAAATGCAAGTATCAGTACATACACACGTATGATAAAGGAGAACTTTGAATGCTCAATGGATATGGAACATTCCACAAGGAACAACTTTTCAAGAACTGAATGGAAGGCTCTGAAGGAGTTAAAGGAAAACCACAATCTGGTGATCCGCAATGCGGACAAGGGGGGTGCATTGGTCCTACAGGACTATAAGGACTATAGAGACAAAATAGTGTCACAGTTGGAAGACAAGATGGTATATCATATACTAACACAGGATCCCACCTCTGATTTAAAAAAACCCCATTGATAAGTATCTTGATACACTATATTCAACTAATGTTGTATCTAAAGCTACATATGAATTTCTGGTGGTGGATTTTCCGATAATTCCAATTATCTACACCCTACCCAAGGTCCATAAGGACCCAGTGAGGCCTCCAGGATGCCCAATCGTGTCGGCAAGGGGTTCAATACTTCAAACACTTGCAATATATGTGGATGCCATCCTGCAACCATTTGTGAGGCAGATGGGTTCTTTTCTTCTGGATTCTATAGAGATGGTGAAAATACTACGGGAGATTGAAGGATTAACTGATGATGATATGCTGGTTACCCTTGATGTAACCAGCCTCTATACAGTCATCCCGCATGAGGAGGGTATGGCTGCGATCAAATCTACTCTCCTTAATTCTCCCTACGTGGGTCCACCTGTCGATGTGGTATTACAGCTATTGGAGTATTGTCTCAAGATGAACTATTTCAAGTTCGAAACAAAATTCTATCTACAGACTTCGGGCACAGTGATGGGGTCCAATGTGGCCCCATCCTATGCCAATCTGTATATGGCGGAGTTTGAGACCCTGGGTACTGCACTATTCAGGGATCCACGGGTATTAACTTTCCGTAGATACATAGACGATCTATTCCTGATTTGGAGAGGGGACCAACAAGGTCTAATTTCTTAGTTTGATGAACTGAACCAAACTAACAACAACCTCAAGTTCAAGATTACCCACAACAAGCAAACAATTGATTTCATGGACTTAAGGATATACAGATCTGGTGATGGACTGAAGACTACACTATACCAAAAACCCACGGACAGAAATTCAATCCTCCAAGGAACAAGCTGTCACCCACCATTTTTGAAAAAGGCTTTGCCCAAGTCACAGTTCAAGAGGGTAACACGAACCAATAGTGACCAAGAGAATAAATTACTACAACTGGAAGAGATGAGGACGAAATTTGAACAGCGAGGCTATAACAGACAACACCTGACCATGGCTTTTCTGGAAGCTAAAACTATCTCACAGAATGAGGCTTTAAAGAAAACTGTACCTGAGACACCACCTAGGGAACGGCTGATACTGACGACCACCTTCACTCCCGATAAGGTTACTCTATCAAATATACTACGAGAACATTGGGATATCATTGCAACTGATAAAAGACTACCTTGTGAATCCATGGACTTACCGATTGTTGGTTATAGGAGGGTGGCCTCCCTAAGGGATCATCTGATGCGACCCAATAATAGACTGAGTTACAAGTCTAAAACATGGTTAGACACCACCAAAAATGGGTGCTTCCGGTGTAGTGGATGCACCACATGCAGTGGGATGACCCAGAGTAAATTTTTCACACATCCGTGGACTAATAGAAAATTTACCATCAGACACAGAGTCACATGTACTACTAACTACATCATATACATGATCCACTGCCCATGTGGCAAATTCTATGTCGGGAAGACACAAGATGATGCCCGCACCAGAATGGCCAACCATAGGTCGGCCATTAGAGCAGCGTTAGAGAATGGCAAATCTGACCAACCGGTAGCCAGACATTTTCTGCAAGCCAAACACAAAAATACTGATCTACGATTTATTATCATAGACCATGTCCCACCCCTTACAAGGGGCGGTGATAGAGGTAGGTTGCTACTACAGAGGGAAAGTCGATGGATTTTCACACTTGACACTCTGGTACCTAAGGGACTTAATGTTCATTTTGACATGCAATGTTTTCTGTGAAACACGATATATTGAAGAATAATTGTGTATCCTTGGAAGTTCTGAGGTACATGGTGGAACATTGTCCAATCTGGAAAATAATTTGAATTTGAATTCGAGACTGATTATATAATATCAGGTCTTTTGGCCTATGTAGATATAATGATGGTATATTATATAGTATATCATATATCTATGAATTTGACTATAATATATTGCTCTGTTGGATGAGGCTTGTACCTTTGATTGTTTCAAGTATGCAGTTCTGAATTTTTGATACAGTGGTGATACTAACAAGTCTATATCATCCAAGATTGGATATGATTGTGATATAATTTTAAATTATTTTGATCATTTTTGATTGTAGTCCAGTTTATGGATATTAGTGAAAGTTTGTGGGTTATTTAATCCCTGTTAGTATTTTTCAGTGGCAAGTTATGCGATGAAACATATTATATAGTGATACAATAGAGCAATATGTTAAACTTTTTGATTTTTTTGAATATAAGTTTCTTGATATCTTGTTGTTTCATGATTTGGGTGTTAACTGTAAAAAGCTCATTGCCTATATATAGTGGACAGGACTCACTGTCCATAAAAAGGTACATCGTGTTGTACTGACAGGGAGTGAACATGCTTACCTAGGTTTAAGTCTAGTGACATGTTTCATTGATCTGGATAATATAGTATCTATGGGGAGACTATATGAATTGGAGTGCCATTTTGGCAGTGCGTAAGGTGCATGGTTAGTGTTGTTAGGTCCATGCTGATTTGGAACACCCGATTGGTGAATGTGAACATGTTTGGTCGCTTAGCAACAGTAGTTATGGACCGGACCATATTCTACATCATATTGGCGGTATATTATGGCCTGAGAATAGGTTGTTGGCAGTGGGATTTTACTGACATGCATTTCAATATCTCATGGCATCGAGATGGACACTGAATTGATGTATGAGTATTATTTATTATGGTTGCTTAGCAACATTAGCCAGATATCGCAACAGTGAAATTAACTGTTTGTGGATTGAGTTAGTTTGTTTTATAACAATTAGGGTTTCTTTATGAATGCATATTGAGTGATTTTGCTGCTCTTACTAAGAGTGTTATGTGAGGTCCAGATGTTTCCTCTGCACGCAGCCACTCTCTACTTATGTTGCCAGATATCTCATTTAAATTTACACTACATCATTTAAATTTACACTACACCATCAACAATTTTTTGTCTATTAGTAACCACTATAGTTGCTATGTGCTCTGTGCTTTTGAATTTATGTAATAATTGTTGTTTTTATTTTTATTTTTTCGTTTGACTTGGTGACTCTTTTGAACCTCCAGGGCCTCTGTACACACTCTTGCGCATGCGCAGTTGCGCTATGAGGACGCCACAGGTTCTGGCAGGATCGCAACCAGGTAAACACTTAAATAGTTCACTATGTCACTTGTTTTGTAAGGTCTGAGGACGGGGGTGACCCCGAAAACATTCATCTTAGTAAAGTTATTATACTAATTATACGGAGAGTGCCTTTCTTATTTATTATATATATATATATATATATATATATATATATATATATATATATATATATACCATAACATGTTGTCATAGCAAAATATTAACACAACTATTAAAGCATCGATTTGGCAAAGAGAGTAGAATAGGACAAAACTTGTTTGAATATGTGTAATTATATATATGGCTCTGGCCCTCAGGGATATAGGGCTAATATGGGGTTATATACATGTGTGGTGATTTTATTAGATCCCAAATCTTTATGGGGTTACTAATATGTATATATCTCTATTTAGGGAGCCCAATATCCACATCTAACCATGAAATGTTTATGGGTATTTGTCATCAGGCAACAGTATTGGTTTATCACTTTTTAACTGCTTGGGGTATCATGAGAAATTGTTATTTATTCTATAGTGTATTATAAAATATATGTAGGACATGGGTAGATGGTTAATTGTTAATTGATCACAATTGCTGAAACATGTGTTGTGAGGATACTACAGGCTCATTTTAGATTTAAAAGCCAGTGCTTCCATTAGTTGAACAGATGCCTGAGGAAACAGCTAGCTGAGCTGAGAAACGCGTTGCTATCTGTTACAACATTTGCTTTTATATCAACTTGGGTGAATTCAAACACCCTTTGTTTTTAACACTCGCAGCTAGGGAAGCGCTCAGACACAAACAGCGTGTCTAGTCCGATCACGTGACGCTCTTCAGCCTGGTTGATATAGTTAAAGAGGGTGTCTGTTTTGTGTCTCACAGGGCCCAGACCCTAGGGAGCATACTGTCTCCCTCTATGTTGCCACGGCAACATTTACAAAGAAATTGGCTTTCTATCAAACCTGGTTTCTTCAAATGTGGCAGTAAGAGATGTAAGTCTTGTGCCTATGCATCTTTTGGCACTAGTTTTACATCCAGCAACAACCACAAGATATTTGAAATTCGTGAACATATGAAATGCAATTCTTGCTATGTCATATATCTTTTGACCTGCAGGGGATGTTTCAGGCAGTATGTAGGACAAATGACACGTGCGTTAAAGGATCGCTTTCTTGATCATTTACGCTCTATTGATGACCCAGAGTCCACTACCCCATCTCCCTGCATTTCCAAAGACACCACAATTCCGATAGTTCATTGCTGACATTCCAAGCAATCCAATTGATCTCTAGACACCCAAGAGGTGGTAATAGAGGTATTGCTCTCAGTAAAAGAGAGGTATATTAGATTTTTCAGTTGAGCACCAGAGTGCCGGCAAGTTTAAATTTTGATTGGGATGTAAAATTATTTGTAGATCAATAGAGTTCTCATTTTCTATCTTTAATATAATTTTCTCACTTTATTTAGTTTTTTGCTTTTTGTTTCAGTATTAGTAGAATTCGTATATTAAATTTAATGTGGCACTATTTTATGCGAAATTAGCAGTGTATTCAAGTTTATACTTCTGTGTAACCATTTATTTTCATTTATTATTTTTTTTGTTTTTTTTTACAGGCAAATAATATTTGTATATTCTTGCATTTACATTATTTGTGTATTTTTATAGTGCCTAATTGATCATATGTATACGTTAGTCATATATCTTATATGCACATATTTTTCTGTTAAGACATCGTAACTCCAGTGACATGTTCTGCCCACATTTACTTGTCTTTAAGGATTGGCTATACAATAATTAGCCCTTTAATTGCTGTGATTGAACAACAGCTTTGTATTTAAGGCACTGCATTGTGGGTATCAGACATGGTCACTGAGGATTACTATGTAGCAACATAAGGAAAACGCGTCTGACCTATTTTATTTCCTATCCTGCTGCCTGTCTTTTGCTGTTATTTCCTGACGTGTTGGAGTACTTTGCCATTAGGCATATTTGGCTTGTTTAGCCCTTTTTCCACATGTTCTAAATAAACAGGTAACTACTTGGCATATATTACTTTGTTGAGTCTCATTGCTACCGGGTGCGCTGGACTTTGCTGTTCTTCCCTTTGTTTTTAACACTCTTTTAATAAATATATGTTGTATTATATCGAAGCCTGAGCCTGTTATACCTATTCAATCACCTGGAATCCCTGGATCCCAACATTCTATTGCAAGATCAGTGTCACTGGGCCACTGTGAGTCCCCAGCTTGCGTCACGTAGAAAACTTGGTGGTGCTCTCCTTGTGAGTATTATTTCAGTACAAGATCTGTGTTATTCCACCACCATCTCAGTGTTGCACTAGGAGGTGCCCTCTTTTTTGTGATTGTTTTTCACAGATTCCTGATTGTTGTCGACTATTCATGAGAGCAGCTGCCCACATCTTCCGAATCAGTTCCATTTAGAATTAAAATCACTGTTGAATATTACAACCATTGATGAATACATCTGGACAATCCGGAACACCTGAACTTGTGATATAAGCTCTTACAAAGACTCAGTTAAGATATTTATCTAAAACTGCATGTTATGATTGTATGGTTGTATTATATGTTATCTATCAACATCTATTATATGATTATAGATTGAATTATAAACATTAGTCTATTATAGTCATATCACCTATATAATCATATCACCACTAGATAGATCCACACTCCCATAACTATTATATTATTCCATTGTTATTGTTATAGCACCCCCTAGGGTTGGACAGCTCAGTGTCACAACAGTTGTTTGCATTTTCTGGAATGTGTGCATTATATTTTCGGTATTTTTGTGTACTTATTTGTGTGTTTTCATATATTGCCTGTGTCATTATTTGTATTATTGTCATTTGTGAACACTTGCGAACTGGAAACATACTGAAGTCTAGGAAGATCTTCTACCTTTGCTAAAAAAATCATTTATGTTTAATATTAACAAGATTTAAAGTAAATTGTGTGCAACTAGCTATACAGACACTAAGGGCGATATTGTTTTTTTTTTGTGGCCACTTGTACGCAAATTAAATTCCGCTTGTATTACAAGTTGAAAGAGAATGTGAATGCGTGAGCACAATCTCGATTTATGCTAGAATAATTATCGCAATAACGCTATCTAATAAAATTATTACAAAAATAAATTGTATTAAAAAGTTATAAAGGCTCAAAGATATGAGGTCTCAGGTGCTAGAAAAAAAAGGACTGCACAAAGCTTTAACATAGAGATACTATATATATATATATATTTTTATATATATATATATATATATATATATATATATAGATAGATAGATAGATAGATAGATAGATAGATAGATAGATAGATATACAGTCATGGCCAAAAATATTGGCACCCCTGCATTTCTGTCAGATAATGCACCACTTCACCCAGAAAATTGTTGCAATTACAAATGTTTAGGCATTCATATGTTTATTTCTTTTGTTTGTATTGGTATGACAAAAAAAGTGGAGAAAAAAAGCCAAATCTTACACATTCCACGCAATTTCAAAAATGGACTGGACACAATTTTTGGCACCTTCAATTTAATATTTGGTAACACACGGAAAAAATACCTGAAATCAATCGCTTACTGTAAGCATCAATTAGTTTCTTACACCTCTCTACTGGAACCACTTTGGACCACGCTTCTTTCGCCAACTGCTCAAGGTCTCTCAGATTGGAAGGGTTTCTTTTCCCAACTGCTGTTTTGAGATCTCTCCACAGTTGCTCTATGGGATTGAGATCTGGACTCATTGCTGGCCAGTTAAGTACTCTCCAGCACTTTGTCTTAAGCCATTTCTGGGTGCTTTTTGACGTGTGCTTTGGCTCATTGTCCTGCTTTAAGATCCATGACCTCTGATGGAGACCCACCTTTCTGACACTGGGCCCTACATTGCACAACAAATTTCTTCGGTAGTTTTTAGATTTCATAATGCCATGCACACAGTCAAGACAATCAGTGCCGGAATCAGCGAAGCAACCCCAAAACATCAGTGAACCTCTTCCATGTTTGACTGTAGGGATTGTAATCTTTTCTTTAAAAGCCTCATTGGCTTTACCAAAAAGCTGTAATTTTGTTTCATCTGTCCACAGCACATTATCACAAAAGGATTTTGGCTTCCTCAGTTGAGTTTTGGTAAACTCCAATCTGGCTTTTTTATGTTTCTGTGTCAGCAGTGGGATCCTCCTGGATCTCCTACCATAGCGTCCCTTTTCATTCAGATGCCAACGTATAGTGCAAAGTAACACATTTGCACCCTGTGCCTGAAGGTCAGATTAAATTTGTCTGGAAGTTTATTGAGGTTCTTTATCCACCATTTGAACAATCCTTTGTTGCAATCTTTCATCAGTTTTTCTCTTTCGTCCACATCCAGGGAGATTAGCTACAGTGCCATGGGCTGTAAACTTCTTGACAATGTTGAGCACAGTGGACAAATGAACATTAAGATCCCTTGAGATTGCCCATGCTTTTCCGCAATTTTTGTTCTCAAATCCTCAGACAAATCTTTTCTGTGTTTTCCCTTCTTCCGACTCAGTGTGGCACAGAAAGGTTGAGTAAAATTTTCACCATTTTAACTGGTTGCCAGTGTGATTTCTATATTATCAGCACCTGTTAAATAATACATGTGAGTTTAATTACAAATTACAGTAGCATCACAAATTTGGAATGCAATTATTTCTTACAATTTTGAGACGGTGCCAATAATTTTTCCAGTCCATTTTTGGAGTTTTACGTGGAATGTGTCAGATTTGGCTTTTTTTCTCCACTTTTTTGTGTTATCCCAATACAAACAAAAGAAATAAACATAAGAATGCCTAAACATTTGAAATTGCAACAATTTTCTGGGTGAAGTGGTGCATTATCGGACAGAAATGCAGGGGTGACAATATTTTTGTTCATGTCTGTATATTTATATATATATATATATATATATATATACAGTTTATACATGTTCAGTATATATATATATATATATCTATATATATATATATAGTTATATATATATATAGTTATAAATATATATTTGTGCAAAAATCAATCAAATATATATTTAAACATCTCTTTAAGAATAATTAGAACATATTCTGCTAGGTGCAGAACATTGGATTATGAAATATGCAATATTATCTTTTTATATTGCGCTTTTAAATAAGCGTGATTGTGTTTGCACGACTTATGGGTCCATTGAAGTCTATGGGAGGAATGCAATTTTGCGTCTTTGACTTTCCAAAGTCTATTTGTTACTGCGACTTTGCGAACACGAGATTGCAAACTTTTGACTTTTAACTCATAATAGGAGCTTGAATTTTTAATGCAAACGCAAACTACCGCTCCATTCATAATTTGGCCCAATTGTTTCTTTTTCTCAATCAGATTACTGGGCTTTTAGTTATGGTAGGATTTGGTATATGTGAATGCTTTTTCAGGTTTGTTTATCTAAGTTTCTTTATTATTCGTTGTCCTGCGCATCTCATTTGACACACACCATGCTTCTCTCTATGGAGCTGGCACACACATTTTTGTACCATTTGAAATCTCATGTGTGGGTTTCATTAAGTTTGTCTGTCTTCAAGGCATTTGTTCAATAATCTTTAAAAGGCAAGCAGTGGATTTGATCTATTTTATTGTCAAGGACTGTTAAAACAACTTGGCATTTTTTGATTGTTCCAGTTATCTAGTTTTTAACCCCCTCCAGTTTGACATTTGCTGCTTACGCTGACCTTTGCATGCCTGACACTGATTCCTGTTTACCATTTCTGTACGTTTGCCAAAACTTATTCTGTCTGTTACTGGCTCCAGTTAATCTGATAGCTGTATTTATTAATATGCTGTATATATTTTTTTTACTATTCTGTTTATTCAAACTAGAATAACAATTTCTCAAGAAAGTTTTCATATTAATCTCAAAAGTGTTTGCTGGTTCATTGGTTGCAAACCAGAAGTGCTGATTGCACTGCGTTTTACTTGATTCTGGCAATACAGTTATTAATGAGTTTCATATTGATTAAATACACAAGCAAAAAATGCAGCGAATGTGCATTGAAGCGTGCCAAACATTTTAACACTGCTGATCTTTTTTTAATCATGCTGGTAGTAATATGTTGCAATTCATATACAAATGTATGGTGTATTGGTCCATGTCATGATTCTGTACTCTTAAACAGGATGAAGCCCAATGGCAGAGTTAGCAGGAAACTGGGCAGATTGTATAGCAGTAGACTGGAGACTCAAATATATGCAACAGTCCTTTTTATTAGGAGAAAGTTACACAGGCAAATAGCAAGTAATGTCCTGAAATAGTTTATACTGGGGAACAAGTACAAGCAATAGTTAACTGAAGAAAACTGTACAAACCAGTATAGCTGAGGTTCATGTGCAAGTTCAGACGGACAAGAACCAAGTACTGAAAGGCCCACATTAGCCAAGGACTGTAGTACATACTTGTGGCCTAAGCAAAGGGAAATCCTCTTCTGGGCAAAGCAAATGGAATGCCAGCTTCTGGGCTAAACAAAAGAAATGCCGCTCCTGGGCAAAGCAAATGGAATGCCAGCTTCTGGGCTAAACAAAAAAAAATGCCTCTCCTGGGCAAAGCAAATGGAATGTCAGCTTCTGGTCTAAACAAAAGAAATGCAGCTCCTGGGCAAAGCAAATGAAATGCCAGCTTCTGGGCTAAACAAAAGGAAAGGCCGCTCCTTGGCAAAGCAAATGGAATGCCAGCGTCTGGGCTAAACAAAAGCAAAGGCCGCTCCTGGGCAAAGCAAATGGAATGCCAGCTTCTGGGCCAAACAAAAGAAAATGCCGCTCCTGGGCAAAGTAAATGAAATGCCAGCTTCTGGGCTAAACAAAAGGAAATGCCACTCCTGGGCAAAGCAAATGGAATGCCAGCTTCTGGGCTAAACAAAAGAAATGCCACTCCTGGGCAAAGCAAATGAAATGCCAGCTTCTGGGCTAAACAAAGGAAAAGCTACTCCTATGCAAAGCAATGGAAATGTGAGCTTCTGGGCTAAACAAAAGAAAAGGCCGCTCCTGGGCAAAGCAAATGGAATGCCAGCTTCTGGGCTAAACAAAGGAAAAAACGCTCCTGGGCAAAGCAAATGGAATGACAACTTCTGGGCTAAACAAAGGAAACGCCTCTCCTATGCAAAGCAAATGAAATGCCAGCTTCTGGGCTAAACAAAAGGAAAGGCCGCTCCTTGGCAAAGCAAATGATATGCCAGCTTCTGGGCTAAACAAAAGGAAAGGCCGTTCCTGGGCAAAGCAAATGGAATGCCAGCTTCTGGGCTAAACAAAAGAAAATGCCGCTCCTGGGCAAAGCAAATGAAATGCCAGCTTCTGGGCTAAACAAAAGGAAATGCCACTCCTGGGCAAAGCAAATGGAATGCCAGCTTTTGGGCTAAACATAAGAAATGCCACTCCTGGGCAAAGCAAATGAAATGCCAGCTTCTGGGCTAAACAAAGGAAAAGCCGCTCCTGGGCAAAGCAAATGGAATGCCAACTTCTGGGCTAAACAAAGGAAAAGCCTCTCCTATGCAAAGCAATGGAAATGCCAGCTCCTGGGCTAAACAAAGGAAATGCCACTCCTGGGTAAAGCAAATGGAATGCCAGCTTCTGGGCTAAACAAAGGAAATGCTGCCCCTGGGCAAAGCAAATGGAATGCCAGCTTCTGGGCTAAACAAAGGAAAAGCCTCTACTATGCAAAGCAATGGAAATGCCAGCTTCTGGGCTAAACAAAGGAAAAGCCTCTCCTATGCAAAGCAATGGAAATGCCAGCTTCTGGGCTAAACAAAGGAAATGCCACTCCTGGGCAAAGCAAATGGAAAGCCAGCTTCTGGGCTTAACAAAGGAAATGCTGCCCCTGGGCAAAGCAAATGGAATGCCAGCTTCTGGGCTAAACAAAGGAAAAGCCTCTCCTATGCAAAGCAATGGAAATGCGAGCGTCTGGGCTAAACAAAAGGAAAGGCCGCTCCTGGGCAAAGCAAATGGAATGCCAGCTTCAGGGCTAAACAAAGGAAATTCTTCTCCTGGGCATAGCAAATGAAATGCCAG
Source organism: Bombina bombina (assembly GCF_027579735.1). Classification (NCBI taxonomy): domain Eukaryota; kingdom Metazoa; phylum Chordata; class Amphibia; order Anura; family Bombinatoridae; genus Bombina; species Bombina bombina. The sequence continues at coordinate 498,198,577 of NC_069502.1, forward strand.
CTTCTGGGCTTAACAAAGAAAATGCTGCCCCTGGGCAAAGCAAATGGAATGCCAGCTTCAGGGCTAAACAAAGAAAATGCTTCTCCTGGGCAAAGCAAATGAAATGCCAGCTTCTGGGCTAAACAAAGGAAATGCTGCCACTGGGCAAAGCAAATGGAATGCCAGCTTCAGGGCTAAACAAAGAAATGCTTCTCCTGGGCAAAGCAAATGGAATGCCAACTTCTGGGCTAAACAAAGGAAATGCTGCCCCTGGGCAAAGCAAATGGAATGCCAGCTTCTGAGCTAAACAAAAGGAAAGGCCGCTCCTGGGCAAAGCAAATTAAATGCCAGCTTCTGGGCTAAACAAAAGGAAATGCTGCTCCTGGGCAAAACAAATGGAATGCCAGCTTCTGGGCTAAACAAAAGGAAAGGCCCCTCCTGGGCAAAGCAAATTAAATGCCAGCTTCTGGGCTAAACAAAGGAAAAGCCTCTACTATGCAAAGCAATGGAAATGCCAGCTTCTGGGCTAAACAAAGGAAAAGCCTCTCCTATGCAAAGCAATGGAAATGCCAGCTTCTGGGCTAAACAAAGGAAATGCCACTCCTGGGCAAAGCAAATGGAAAGCCAGCTTCTGGGCTTAACAAAGGAAATGCTGCCCCTGGGCAAAGCAAATGGAATGCCAGCTTCTGGGCTAAACAAAGGAAAAGCCTCTCCTATGCAAAGCAATGGAAATCCGAGTGTCTGGGCTAAACAAAAGGAAAGGCCGCTCCGGGGCAAAGCAAATGGAATGCCAGCTTCAGGGCTAAACAAAGAAATGCTTCTCCTGGGCAAAGCAAATGGAATGCCAACTTCTGGGCTAAACAAAGGAAATGCTGCCCCTGGGCAAAGCAAATGGAATGCCAGCTTCTGGGCTAAACAAAAGGAAAGGCCGCTCCTGGGCAAAGCAAATTAAATGCCAGCTTCTGGGCTAAACAAAAGGAAATGCTGCTCCTGGGCAAAACAAATGGAATGCCAGCTTCTGGGCTAAACAAAAGGAAAGGCCCCTCCTGGGCAAAGCAAATTAAATGCCAGCTTCTGGGCTAAACAAAGGAAAAGCCTCTACTATGCAAAGCAATGGAAATGCCAGCTTCTGGGCTAAACAAAGGAAAAGCCTCTCCTATGCAAAGCAATGGAAATGCCAGCTTCTGGGCTAAACAAAGGAAATGCCACTCCTGGGCAAAGCAAATGGAAAGCCAGCTTCTGGGCTTAACAAAGGAAATGCTGCCCCTGGGCAAAGCAAATGGAATGCCAGCTTCTGGGCTAAACAAAAGAAAAGCCTCTCCTATGCAAATCAATGGAAATGCGAGTGTCTGGGCTAAACAAAAGGAAAGGCCGCTCCGGGGCAAAGCAAATGAAATGCCAGCTTCAGGGCTAAACAAAGTAAATGCTGCCCCTGGGCAAAGCAAATGGAATGCCAGCTTCAGGGCTAAACAAAGGAAATGCTTCTCCTGGGCAAAGCAAATGAAATGCCAGCTTCTGGGCTAAACAAAGGAAATGCTGCCACTGGGCAAAGCAAATGGAATGCAGCTTCAGGGCTAAACAAAGAAATGCTTCTCCTGGGCAAAGCAAATGGAATGCCAACTTCTGGGCTAAACAAAGGAAATGCTGCCCCTGGGCAAAGCAAATGGAATGCCAGCTTCTGGGCTAAACAAAAGGAAAGGCCGCTCCTGGGCAAAGCAAATTAAATGCCAGCTTCTGGGCTAAACAAAAGGAAATGCTGCTCCTGGGCAAAACAAATGGAATGCCAGCTTCTGGGCAAAACAAAAGGAAAGGCCCCTCCTGGGCAAAGCAAATTAAATGCCAGCTTCTGGGCTAAACAAAGGAAATGCTGCCCCTGGGCAAAGCAAATGGAATGCCAGCTTCAGGGCTAAACAAAGGAAATGCTGCTCCTGGGCAAAGCAAATGGAATGCCAACTTCTGGGCTAAACAAAAGAAATGCTGCTCCTAGGCAAAGCAATGGGAATGCCAGCTTCTGGGCTAAACAAAGCAAAGTCCGCTCCTGGGCAAAGCAGTGGGAATGCCAGCTTCTGGTCTAAGTAAAATAAATACAATGTTCTAAATACAAGCTGCAAGCAGCAGCAAAGGCAGTACTAGAGACAAGATAAACAAATAGGCATAGCAGGCAATAAGGTCCTGGAGCTGGGAAACTGCAACAGGGAAAGGTCAAGCAATAGAACTAACTGTGCCAAATGGAGAGACAAGGGCAGGGCAGTCCAAGGTTCAAAGGCAGGCATCAAGTATCCAACCTTAGGCAATGTCACCAGCAGGAAGACCAGCAACAAGCAGGAACAGGATATACTTTAATGTCACACAAGGAGTGAAGGCATTTTATTACGAACAGAGCTTATGGGATCCTGACTGTCCTTTTGATCTTTTAAAGAACAATCCTGATTTCATATAAATTAGCTTGTAATTTTGCTCATTTATATACATAGGGAACTTTGAAACTGAAAATATTGAATGTTGATATTGTCTAAATTTCATACCTGTTTTTAAAAAAACTAACAGTAATGCATTTTATTACAAAATCAGAGATAAAACATGCAACTCAACATAAATTATGTGTATAGGGATTTAAAAAAATAAAAATTTCTTTCTGTTTCAGCATTTAAAAGTAAACATTTTTCTTATTTTCTGATGCATATCTCTGATACTTTTCAAAATCTCCTTCCAAAGAATGCGGCATACACTTATTTAACTCTGGTGCTTACACGGTGAGGTCTGGTATCCTCTCATGATTAAAAAAAATCCAAATGCAACAAAACATACAATCATAAGATCATAATGTATTAATCATATGCCATATAGAATATACAACATCCCTTAATCAAGTTGCACAAACAATGAGTACATTTTATGCATATTTATAGCATAGACAGTGCCAAAACAATATCAGTAATATAAATACTGATAAAGGGCCAGATTACGAGTGGAGCGTGTGGTGGTAATTAGTACCAAAATATTAAACCAAAGGGGTTGTCCACTTTTTAAAATTATTTTATTGAAAGACAAATTATATAGGTATGAAGATTAACAATTATCTATAAACTACAAAATACAAAACAAATCTCAAGAAATGCCAAGAACTACAACATCCAGTCCAAATTATACAGGGCAACTTTATCTTAAACAAACCCAGATTAAGCAATACTGTAGTAAGCTATGTCAGTACGGTCAGTAAGCTATGTCACCCCATTCCCTCACTTTTTCTTCTCCTATGTTGCCCCGTTTTCTAGTTATACCCACTAGTACAGAAGAACACAGTGGGAGTGAAAACCTTACAGGGAAAATTCTCCCACCATGCTTTAGGAATATAATTCCTTCAGCGATATGAGCTCTTCTGTACTTTCCTAGGACTGCCAATTCCTAGTCTAACTTTATACGGTTCATTAAAAAAATTAATTTAAAATTATACATAGAAACACAAAATCCTATGCTAAACCCCATTAGCAACATTTGTCTTAAAATTGGGAAGAATTTAAAGATCATGTTTGAGTGCGTGAGTGTGGGTACAATAGATGGGTATGCGTATAGTAAAATCTTTATTAATAAAGTGCGAATTGTGCCTGTAAAACAAACGTTATAATCGTTCACTGAAGTTCTTTGTTGTCATCTTTTGGCATCTGGTCCTTGCTTTTGGCATCTGGTCCTTGCTTTTCCTTTACCAAATCTCTCTCTTTGAACCACTTTGTTTTTTCCAAGACCCTCAAATGAATGAAAAGAGATTAAAACCAGGCATATATTTACTTCACACTACAACACTCCATCTGCAGTAGAAACCACATTCACAGTTATTAACTTCAAGTTAGGATGTGACTCTATCATTGCATCATCCCACTCGCACCCTTACTTAAACTTATGCTGCTTGACTTATATAATTATTTACCCCTTTATGCTATATATTATTTTGGCCGAATGCCCCATTTTACATCTCCAATGTGATACATGTTATACTTATTTAAATTTGTCCAACTCCACCATCATAGCTTCATGGTAAGATCAGTCCTGAAGACACCTGAAAAACAACAATCTATAATATGTGTTATTGGGGAAAGCTGGAAGGAAAGTTGAGAAGCCTTCTGTCTGCATTGGTTTTCTTTCTGAAAGATAAGACTTCAGACAGTTTACATGAAAATGTTCTTGCATGTGGCATCCCAAAAGTAATTACAATGGAGGTATCTGTTATTGTTTTTTAGAATGAGAATGCATCAATTAACTATGCATTCTAAATATTGGCATATTTAAAACTTAATAATGAAAACACTTTATTATTAATTGAACTTAAAACTAAAGTACACGTTACATGATACAAATGCACTGCAAACAAATATGCTTATAAACAAAAATTAATTATTTAATTTGAGCACTCCTGTTCTGTCAGCTGTTTCTTTAGAAACCCAATTTCATCTATCATTCTCCTGTTTTGTTGTTTGAGTTCCCAATAACTTAAGTTGGCCTTATTGCTTATCTCATTTGGCCTCAGCCTCCAATTTTTATACTTATTTTCTCCTCTGTTAATATCGCTATTTACATTCCTGTCTCTCCAGATTGCTGTATTTGATCCTTTACTATTCTGATATTCCCAAACATTCCTTCTGTTACCCCTCTCTAATTCCTGCCTGTGAATATGCAGATTTTTCTCCAGTGACTGCTTCACTGCAGAAATTGCCTTAATGGTATATTGGTGATAATTCCACCACTTCTCAGCTCTAGTGAGCACCATATCTAAGTTTGTGGAGTTTGGATCTTACAGCTTTACAAACTCCTGACATTTTCTGGGGAGAGCTTCAAGTACCCTCTGTATGTGAGCTGGTGATCCCCAGACCATTTGGGTCTGTGGCTGGTGCAGCACACACCAGAATAAAACTCTTTTTGCTATTTCAAATGGCCCATCTAGAGGTCTCATGGTAATTTCACTAATCTCTTTTTCTAGACTAGTAAAATTGAAAAAGGTTTTAACTATTCTCCCAGCCTGATCAGATATGCTTGAGGTGAATCCTAATAACATGTTGGCATAGGGGCCCATGGCATCTTGAAGCTATTCTGTCCATTCCTGCATGTTCATACCTAATTTTATGGCTTTTTCAGATCCTTTGTGAAACCAATGTGAAAAGCTATTAAAGCTGTTTGTGGGGATTGTGCTCCACCATTTCTTAAAAATGTCTTTATCTGCTACAGTCATTGGCCTAGTCTGACTTGAAAAACCTGTAGGAACTTTTGGGGTGTTAAAATGCTCAGATATTATGACAGGGGCAATTGGAACAGAACTTGGGTTTTTAGTGGGACCCAGTTGCATATTATATTGTTTTGTCACTTGTTTTGGCTGTCTCCTTTGTGACAATAAGTGATCACAATTTACAATGTTCCCAGAAATATCACTATATATTTTTTCTTCTTGTTTTATTTTCATCTGTAACTCAGTAATTTTGAGTATTCATTTCTGCTGTGTTCTGTTAATTTTAATTGACATTGTAATTTACCAATCTGTATGGTGTTAGTTAAAGCAGAAAGCTTTATACAATCTCTGTCAGACTGTGTTGTATGTAACTTTAATTCAAGATATGTATTTTGCTCTGTCAAGTCTCCAATAATGTATGTTAGTCCCCTTATTGTTGAAATCACTGCCTGTGCTATCATACTTTTTATTTTATCATTATTAATCTTTTTAATAAATACTACCTGTGTTAGTATCTCTAAGACACTTTCACAGTTGGGGTTCTTAGCTTCTGGGATGAGGGATGGACCATTATATTTATGGATATAGCTTTTAAAGTAGTCACAAACCTCTTGTGAAATGAAGTTTTTCACAGGCATTTTTAGCAGATCACAGGTAACACCCGAAAAGAGATTTTTTTTTAAATATAGTTCTCTTTTAAAAGGTGTTTAAACCATCAATAATACTAACGTAAATAATTGAAGGTGATAAAAAGGGGAAAAAAATAAAAAAGTGAATAAAGTAAAGCAAGGAAGCCTTTTTACTGATATTTTCCCAAAACAATTAGCTAAAGCAATGGAAACATACAGTGTTAAATTGAGGAAAAACTATAATAATATTTTAAATTGTTATTGTTTAGAAGAAGAAGGGGGAATCCAATTAATCTTAATGTACATTTTAAGGCAAATGTATTAAGGCTTAAAACCCAGTACACCAGTTTGGTAAGTTTAAGCAAATTGCACTTTTATTTGGCTTTAGGTAAGTACAGGAAGTTTCTATAGAACTTTTTGAAATGCTAATTTCAACTGTAGTTTTGGTTCCATGATCTGCTCCAAACACTGGAAAATGCAAATTTTAACTTTTTGTTACTCAAAGCGTCAACTATGTTGCATTCGCAGGCATCAATACACTCGCCAAACATAACAGATGGGTTACACCTTGTTTTGTATTCCATAAAAACCTAATTAAAAAGCTGACTGCAATGTAACAATACCCACATAAGAGCTGGAACCAAAAAGGCACATTTTAACTGTATCTTTGGTTTCAGCCTCTGCTGAACACAGGATATATAAAACAGTAACTAAGAAGTGTCTACCAATGGTTGTTTAAAATGCAATTTATTTTTTTTGTTACCCAAACAAAGGTTATACCTTGTGTTGTATTCAATACAAACTTAATTAAACACTCTGAACCATCTGCTCACAAATAAGAATGAAGAAAAACAAAAGAAATTGAAAAAGAGCGGGGAAACGATAATACATAAAAAATAAAGAAATTAGAAAGTCTTAAATAACTTTTAACTTCTACTTAAGCTTTAACATATACACCAAGAGTTAAGCTATTTATTTTCAAACAAAGTTTCAAAAATAAATAATGAAATAGATGATTAGAGTTGGTTATGCCTTAAATTGCTGATGGCTTAGCATATTCCCCAAGTTAAACTATATTTTCCTAACTTTAAATTCTACACAATTTTCATACAATCTGAAACATTTGCTCACAAAAGTGAACATTCAAACAAAACCAAATTTGAATTGTACTAGACTATATATTTTAATTTCAAATCCCATGCAAATATGAGCAAACAAATTCCAGAATAATTCAGAATAAAATTCAATATTTAAAATAAAAATTAAATTACAAAATACACAATAGAAACTGGATAAGTAATATTTAGTAGATACAACACACTCTTGTAGCAAAAGTAGCCAAGGAGCCTGAAATATTCCTTAGTTTATTAAAAGGTAAATCCCTATATAATTTAATCTTCCAAAAAAAAAGATTTTATATGGAAATGTCTACACTTTGTGATTGTCAAAATGTGGTGGTAATTAGTACCAGAATATTAAACCAAAAGGGGTTGTCCACTTTTTAAAATTATTTTATTCGAAGACAAATAATATAGGTATGAAGATTAACATAGCAAATCGTGCAGCGTTGGCTAGCAATTAATAAATATATATGTGATCTTAGATGAATATGGGCTAGATTACAAGTGGCATGGTATTTTTTTTAGCGATCGTGAAAACACTACTAACGTTAAGCTTTTTGTGCTTTTTGGTTTGCGCTGGTATAACAAGTTGCAAAAAAACTTACACCTAGATTACGAGTTCTGCGTTAGCCTTAAAAAGCAGAGTTAAGGGGTCCTAACGCTGCTTTTTAACGCCCGCTGGTATTACGAGTCAGGCAGGAAAGGGTCTACCGCTCACTCTTTTTCCGCGACTCAAGGCTACCGCAAATCCCCTTACGTCAATTGCGTATCCTATCTTTTCTATGGGATTTGCCTAATGCTGGTATTACGAGTCTTTGAAGAAGTGAGCGGTAGACCCTCTACTGCCAAAACTCCAACCGCAAAAAAAAGTCAGTAGTTAAGAGTTTTATGGGCTAACGCCGGAACATAAAGCTCTTAACTACAGTGCTATAAAGTACACTAACACCCATAAACTACCTATGAACCCCTAAACCGAGGCCCCCCACATTGCAAACCCTATAATAAAAATATTTAACCCCTAATCTTCCGACCGGACACCGCCGCCACCTACATTATATTTATTAACCTCTAATCTGCCCCCCCAACATTGCCGCCACCTACCAACACTTATTAACCCCTAATCTGCTGACCAGATATTGCCGCCATTATAATAAATTTATTAACCCCTAAGCCGCCGCACTCCCGCCTCGATAACACTATAATAAATTTTATTAACCCCTAATCTGTCCTCCCTAACATCGCCGCCACCTACCTATAATTATTAACCCCTAATCTGACCCCCCCAACGTCGCCTCTACAATAATAAAGTTATTAACCCCTAAACCTAAGTCTAACCCTAACCCTAACACCCCCCTATGTTAAATATAATTTAAATAAAACAAAGTAAAATTTCTATCATTAAATAAATGAATCCTATTTAAAAAATAAATACTTACCTATAAAATAAATCCTAATATAGCTACAATATAACTATTAGTTATATAGTAGCTATTTTTGGATTTATATTTATTTTACAGGCAACTTTGTATTTATTTTAACTAGGTACAATAGCTATTAAATAGTTATTAACTATTTAATAGCTACCTATTTAAAATAATTACAAAATTACCTGTAAAATAAATCCTAACCTATGTTACAAATACACCTAACACTACGCTATCAATAAATTAATTAAATAAATTAACTACAATAATCTAAACTAAAATACAATTCAATAAACTAAACTATAATACAAAACCCCCCCACTAAATTACAAAAAATAAAAAAATATTACAAGAATTTTAATCTAATTACACCTAATCTAAGCCTTTTTGCAGGGCATTGCCCCAAAGTAATCAGCTCTTTTACCGGTAAAAAAAATACATATTATTATAGTGTTTGCGAGGCGGGAGTGCAGCGGTTTAGGGGTTAATACATTTATTATAGTGGCGGCGATGTCCGGTCGGCAGATTAGGTGTTAATAAGTGTAGGTAGGTGGCGGTGACATTGGGGGGGACAGATAAAGGGTTTAATAAATATAATGTAGGTGTCAGCGATGTTAGAGACAGTAGTTTTGGGGTTCATAAGTATAATGTAGGTTGCGGCGGTGTCAGGAGCGGCAGATAAGGGGTTAATAGTATAATGCAGGTGTCAGCAATAGTGGGGGCAGCAGATTAGGGGTTAATAAGTGTAAGATTAGGGGTGTTTAGACTCGGGGTTCATGTTAGGGTGTTAGGTGTAGACTTAGAAAGTGTTTCCCCATAGGAAACAATGGGGCTGCGTTAGGAGCTGAACGCTGCTTTTTTGCAGGTGTTAGGTTTTTTTCAGCCAGCTCAGCCCCATTGTATCCTATGGGGAAATCGTGCACAAGCACGTTTTTCCAGCTTACCACTACCGTAAGCAACGCTGGTATTGCGTGTTGAAGGTGAGCTAAATTTTGCTCAACGCTCACTTTTCTGAGGCTAACGCAGCCATTCAGACAACTTGTAATACCAGCGTTGGCTTAAGGGAGCGCTGGAAAAAAAAGGCTTGTTAGCACCGCAGGTCTTTATCGACAAAACTCGTAATCTAGGCATTAGTTTTTGCGTGTGCGGGCATGTATTCCCCCATAGAAACTAATGGAGACAAAAAAGTAGAAAAAAAAAATAACACCCTACTTACGCAAACCACTTGGCATTTTTGCATTCCCCATAGAAATCTATGGAGAAAAAAAAGTGAAAAAAAAACCACCCTAGCCTAATTACCCATAAACTGCAACCCCCCCACAACACAAGCTATCTAGGTTTAGGTTTTATTTAATTTTACAGGTACGTTTTTTTTAAAGGTAGTTAGGATTTTTTTTGTAAATTTAGGGGTATTTAATTTTGGTTAAGTTAGGGGGTGTTAGGTTAGGGGGTTTAGATGTTAGTTTATTACTTTGCGTTGTGGGCGGATGGCGGTTTACGGGTTAATAGTTTTATTTAGTGTTTGCGATGTGGGGAGATGTATAAGTGTATGTATAAGTGTACTTTGTATTGTATTTTTGTTTGTGTGTTTTGTGCCACTTTTTTTTCCCCAGAAACCAGTTAACCACAGCTCTGTGATTGCGGTAGGGATTTTCGCTCCACTTCTAAATATCAGCGCATTAAAAAGGGCTTGCGAAAACGTGATTGCGGTAGTGCAAAACCGTTTGCACCTCACTTTTAATCTAGCCCTATATGTGCTGTGACTAGATTTTTTGATGCCTGTTGAGGTGTCACCTGCAGGGTGCATATTCACGTGCTGGATAACTTATGTGTTTGTTTGACATTTCAAATGTCATTGCGCAAAAGTGCTAGATAAACAGCCTCGTGATTGACATCAGGGATCAGTTCCTGGAGGGTTGGGAAAGTGCAGATATTTACAATTTAAAACACTGCAAAAACAGTATATTTTTTAATTATTTGCATTCAAATATTATTTTTTATACTCTTTAATTGAGTTTTCTGATGGATTCTTGTGTGCTTTCAATATTAGTTTGTGTTGTTTTTGTTATTCAGTTTTGTAATGTATATTTTATAACTGAATAAATCTTTTTTCCTATTGTCTGCTTTAGCATTAACTGAAATGTTTGAATTTCCTATAGCCCAATTTTTTTTATTAAATTAAGAAATTTGATAAAACTTTTAAATGAGTTACTGTGAGTAAAATAACAACTTTACATTTGTGTTATCAATTACAGAGGATAAGAAATAGAAGGATATCTTCTTCATGTCTCATTATTTTGATTTGAGGGCTCAGTAGCAACAGCATTGCAAATACTGAAAACCCCAAGAGAAGATAAACAGATTGATAACAAACACATAAAACTGCCAAAAGCTGCAAAACAGAAAGCCCAGCCTGTGAGCTCTGTTGTCTGTGCTGCTCACACAATATACACATTTCAGCTAGTATCACATTTCTTATATGTTATTTATGGGCGGCTACTGATAATGTCAGAAATAAATCCTGTGAATACTTTACAATAACCCCCACCCTCAAATGCTGGCATATTTGTTATGTCAGCTTCTGACAAACTTAAGGGACGCGCTAAAAACATGAAATATTGGGCTTAATGAATCCAGAATCTCTCTTTAGAGCTTTTCTTAGCGTACATGAAATGTTCTGAGGTAGCTGGATAGGTTTAAAGGGATATGAAACCCATTTTTTTTATTTCATGGTGCAGATTCAGCATGCAATTTTAAACAGCTTTCTAATTTACATCTATTATAAATAATGTTTCATTCTCTTGATATCTTTTGTTGAAAAGCATGGACGTAGTATGCTTAGAAGCCTGCCTGTTTCTGGAGCACTATATAGCAGCAGTTTTGCAAGAATGTTATCCATTTGCAGCAGCATTATTTCCTGCCATGTAGTGCTCTAGATGCATACCTAGGTATCTCCAACACAAATTAACATGGGAACAAAGCAAATTTGACAATGGAAGTAAAGTGGAAACTTTTTTTTAAATGATATGCTCTGTCTGAATCACAAAATATTTTGGAGGTTTTTATATCGTTTTAATCTTTAAGGATTCAGTTTTTTCTGGCCTTGTATTCCGAGAGCTATCAAACTAATGTGTGTAGAGGTCAGTGTTGCCCATTCTCACATCTACAACAATTCTCCGTTTGGGGGTTGCACAGAGTTGCATCATTTCTGAGATATAATCAATGTGTTTTTTGTTTTTGTTTTAAATAATTAATATTGAGGTATGAATGGTGATAGGACACCTTTTTATGGCATCTTCTTAAATGTAATAGAAAATGATGAAAAAGTAGATTTGTGTTAGCACAAGGCTAAATGGCACAACATGTTTTCTAGAAACTATAGTCTTTAAGAATTGAATACATTATTATTCTTACTATTGGTGTCCGAATCTGATTTTAGTAAATGATTTTGATTCGGTGCTCCTGCAATAGTAATAGTCATTTTAGCTGAAATGTATTCTTTACGCTCTACCTGGCAGATTTGGATGCTTTGAACAACGGATAAATCACATATGCTGCCTCTGTGACCATGGAAAATGCAAATAAAATTGATCTGGGATATTTAGAGGCAGCCCTGACTAAAAATGATTATTTTGTAAAACTGAACAAATATTGCCAATTTTATAACTCAAAAGTACTGAACATATTTTATATAAATACTTAATGATTATATGGAACATGAATACTAACTTTCATATACATAACTAGAAAAGTATTTGACATTACATGGTCAGATTTAAACTATATTGACAGAGAACAAAAAGATAGGGTATCCCATTGGAACAATGTTATTTGTCACTTTAAAATGTGTACTAAGAAGATATATAGCAAATAGTAAAGGTCATCTCCTCTTCTGAAATGTCTGGTAAGACCATAGATGGACTGGTTAGATAATAGACTGATGAATTGCAACGACAGATATCAAAAAGAGATGTGGAAATCCCATCTATCTTTGTTTTTAATGCAGGGGCAGAATTCCCAGAATGCCATTTCATTTGGACAAGGACTAAAAAGAATACTAGCCAGCAGTGCTTAAAGGGGTAGAAAAGTAAAATAATGAAATATGCATGGGTGCATCCAGTTTGAAATGGAAGCATTTTTGCAATATACTTCCATTAGCATAAAAATGCTTCTATCAAAATGTTTTACTGTTTTTCTGCAGCACGCGCACATATCCTATGAGTGCAGTGCGTCAGCATTCAAACACAACACCTTCTCAGAAAGTTAACAGTAGCTTGAATGACATAAATTACGTCTTCAGAAGCAATACACACCACTGCAAGCTTTCTGAGAAGGTTTGGTGTTTGAGTGCACGGGCCCTCACAGGATATGTGCGTATGCAGCAGAAAAGTAGGAATATATTTTACTAGAAATATTTTTGCCAATGGTAGTATAAGGAAAAAAATATTATATTTTAATTTGAAATGCACCAATGCACATTTCATTTTTTACCTTTCTATCCCTTTAACATAAACCCATAAAATAGGAGGGATTACAGAAAATTTTATCATGTGCAGCAATTTTTCATAGTCAGAGACATAACAGTAACAGATGTCACATGAAGTAAAGCAATATGCAAAAAAAATGGACTTTTAAAATGTTAAAGAATAAAAATAATTCCTTTTACTTTAGAATTTGTACCAGTAAACAGAAAACAATCTGCATCACTAGTCAAAATGTATTAAAGTGTCTACTCAGAGGGCAGTGATGCAGGGGAGGAGCAAGACTGCAGTGTGTAAAATTACTATAAACAGGAGGAGAGACACAGAAAACACTCAGCTGATCTTACTGTGTGATTATGCACAGCACCGGACTGGGTAAGCTGTTCGGGGCAAATGGATTTTTGTATTATTTAGTCTGACAGAAATGTTCATATTTTTTCACTGTGTGTAGGAAGTGGTGTATGTTTAAAACTCATGCTAAAATTAGTAAGCTGCAGACAATACAGAGCGATGAAATATAAAGATTACTGTCAGACTAAGTAATGCAAAGATGCAAACAATAAATAATCTACAGTAGTAGCCAAGTAATTCCCCCTCTTTTACAAGGAACCAGCACAGCTCTTTACCTAATGTGGAGATGCTTTGTGCAAGTGTTTTTTTCTAATTTGTGTTAGTTTAAACAATGATCATTCAGTGAACATGCAGCAAGGAGTCCATGTTTAGACCTGCTCTGAGTGATCAAGCAAAGTACTTGCTGCACACACAGCCTCACCAGCAGCTACTTCCCATTAACTTGTGTCACACATGACCCGCTCAGCTGCAGCCCTTCAAATCTCCTGGAGGGGACATTTCCAGGGACAAAAAAATATATCCAGGGACATAGAACAAAATCCAGGGACTCTCCCTGGAAATCAGGGTTTGTTGGCAAACTATTGGATAGATTGCGAGTCTTGTGTTAGCCTTAAAAAGCAGCGTTGAGAGGTCCCAATGCTGCTTTTTAATGCCCGCTGGTATTACGAGCATGGCAGGTACAGGTGTACCGCTCACTTTTATTCCGCTACTCGAGCATACCGCAAATCCACTTACATCAATTGCGTATCCTATCTTTTTAATGGGATTTGCATAATGCCGGTATTACGAGTCTTGGAAGAAGTGAGCAGTACACCCTCTCCTGTCAAGACTCCTACCGCATTTAAAAGTCAGTAGTTAAAAGTTTTATGGGCTAACGTCGTAACATAAAACTCTTAACTAAAGTGCTACAAAGTACATTAACACCCATAAACTACCTATTAACCCCTAAACCGAGGCCCCCCCCCCACACATCGGAAACACTTAACTAAAGTTTTTAACCCCTAATTTGCCGACCGGACATCGCTAATATATTAACCCATAAACCGCCTCACTCCCGCCTTGCAAACACTAGTTAAATTTTATTAACCCATAATCTGCCATCCCTAACATCACCCACACCTACCTACATTTATTAACCCCTAATCTGCCGCCCCCAACGTCACCGCAACTATATTAAATTTATTAACCCCTAAACCTAAGTCTAACCCTAAGTCTAACCCCCCTAACTTAAATATAATTTAAATAAAACTAAATAAAATAACTACAATTAAATAAATGAATCCTATTTAAAACTAAATACTTACCTATAAAATTTACCCTAAGATATATACAATAGGGTTTATATTTATTTTACAGGCAACTTTGTATTTATTTTAACTAGGTAGAATAGTTATTAATTAGTTATTAACTATTTAATAACTTCCTAGTTAAAATAAATACAAATTTACCTGTGAAATAAATCCTAACCTAAGTTACAATTACACCTAACACTACACTATCATTAAATTAATTACATAAACTAACTACAATTAACTACAATTAAATTAAATAAACTAAAGTACAAAAAAAACAAACACTAAATTACAGAAAATAAAAAAATAATTACAAGAATTTTAAACTAATTACACCTAATCTAATCCCCCTAATAAAATAACAAAGCCCCCCAAAATAATAAAATTTCCCTACCCTATACTAAATTACAAATAGCCCTTAAAAGGGCTTTTTGCGGGGCATTGCCCCAAAGTAATCAGCTAATTTATTTAAATTATATTTGTTAGGGTGGTGTTAGACTTAGATTTAGACTTAGGTTTAGGGGTTAATAAATTTAATATAGTAGCGGCGACAATGGGGGTGGCAGATTAGGGGTTAATAAGTGTAGTTAGGTTGCGGCAACGTTGGGGGGGCAAATTAGGGGTTAATAAATATAATGTAGGTGTCGGCGATGTAGGGGGCAGCAGATTAGAGGTTCATAAGTATAATGTAGGTGGCGGCGGTGTCCGGAGCGGCAGATTAGGGGTTAATAATATAATGCAGGTGTCAGCGATGTCGGGGGCGGCGGATTAGGGGTTAATAAGTGTAAGATTAGGGGTGTTTAGACTCGGGTTCATGTTAGGGTGTTAGGTGTAGACATCAATTTTATTTCCCCATAGGAATAAATGGGGCTGCGTTGGAAGCTTAACACTGCTTTTTTGCTGTTTCCTATGGGGAAATCGTGCATGAGCACGTTTAGCCATCTTACCGCTACCGTAAGCAGCGCTGGTATTGAGGTGAGATGTGGAGCTACATTTTGCTTTACGCACAACTTTTTGCGGCTAACGCCGGGTTTGTAAAAACCTGTAATACCAGCGTTGTCTTAAGGGAGCGGTGAAATAAAAAGGCTCGTTAGCACCGCACCCCTGTTAACGCAAAACTCGTAATCTCGCCGTATGTATATTTATTTTAATAATTTTAGTCTTTCATCAAATACCTTAATGGATATCAGTAGATCTATGAGAAAATGCTCCATGCAGAGATATTGCATGTAAAAAGATTAAGAAATATATTAATGAATGTTAGTAATAACCAAGGGCACAATAAAAAAACACCAAAAACATAGATATGTCAATAAATTCCAAGGTGAATTCAGCTATACTTGATAACTTTTAGCACTTGTTTGCTTATAACAGTTTATGATTTTGACTTTTTGGCAACTTGGTGCTGACAGTAATTTCACTATTAGCTTGTGTTCCCCCTGATTCCAATGACCTATGAATGATCAGATTGTGAAATGCGGTCATTGATCTACTCACCTCACTAGATGTATTGACATTCTTTTAGAGATTGTGCTTCCTGTGTTTTGTTGTCATATGACAGTCTGATTTGGTTGATATGATGTCATATCATCTGTCCATTCTTCAGCAGCACAGAATACATTCTCTCTAACTCAATATGATTGCACATTTGCACTGAGTTGTACATGAGTTTAAATTCTTAACCCATATTTAATCTTCTCCTTTGAACTTATGAGTGACCCCTTTTGCTGCCAGTTCTCACTGTTAATTCTTTATACTTGATGCAAAAACCTAGGGAAGACTATGGTTTATATGAATAAAATCAAAAGGAGTGCCAGAGAGAGAAAGCAATACAGAGCACACTATGCACATACATAGATTATATCTTACTAATGTTTCGCTCACCTTTATCATGTTTGCATCTCTGTGTATAATTTTGACTACCATGGAGTTATTTTCACTATATCAAAATATGCAATGTTTGCTTCATGTGCACCCTTTGCATGTATATTTCAATTTCAATATGTGCCCTTTACAAGGAGGAAACAACGTTTAAATGGTTGAAAGTGTAATTAAAATAAGGATGGTTAGATAATGACAGCCCCCCATTAGATATAGGGGCATATTTATTAAGCTCCGTATGTAGCTTGAGGCCCCTTGTTGAATGCTCGCCAGAAACAGAAGTTATCAAGAAGTTATGGAGCAGCGGTCTAAAGACCGCTGCTCCATAACTTGTCCGCCTGCTCTGAAGCGGCGGACAGAAATCAACCCGATCGGATTCGATCGGGTTGATTGACACCCCCTTCTAGCGGCAGATTGGCTGTGTATCTGCAGGGGGCGGCATTGCCCCAGCAGTGCACAAGAACTGCTGGTGCAATAATAAATGCCGACAGCAGCGATGTGCAGCGGACATGATACGCTACTTCGTATCATGTCCGCCCGCACATTGTTAAATATGCCCCATAGAATCAAATGCTTAACAGATGTAGGGACATTAAAATAAAAAATATGAAACTGTGGATCTGAAGATGCCTCATGCTGGGGAGTTGGGAGGGTCAAAATGCTTTATCCAGGAAATGCCATATCATAAAAGCGCTGCTCTTAAACCTGTCCGACACCTAAAAGGTGGCAGATTGAAATCATCCCCATCCGATCAGGATGATTGAAAGCCCCTTCTAGTGGCCGATTGGCCACGAGCAAGCAGGGGGCAGCATTAAACAAGCATTGTTAGTTGTTGCAACTTATAGTACTATGCTTATGGCTTTTAGCACCTGGCATAGTTGTTATTTAATAATTTTCCTTAGCTTGGATCGCCATTGAATTTATAATTTAAAAAAAATATGACATTTACATTAATTTTAGTAAATTAAAACTAAGCATTTGTTTTTTTAGTATATTAACATCTGTTTTGTTTTTCAGGGAAAGAAGGATATTGGTGAACGGCTTGTTACTAATCTCCAGCACCCATAATTGCTGCGTGCACTCATGCTGCCTTCTCTATGCTTCTGTCTTGGTGTCAGTCTTGCAGAGAGGTGACAGGGAACCAGAATGTATGGTTAAGGTTAAATGAAGTTAATAAATTATGGGGAGTCATAATAAGATGTTACTACATTTGCCAATGATAAAGGGGATTTGGTAATAATTTACATGATCTTACAAGGCCATTACCGTACAGCCCACTTTACTTATAGGTTTTTAGAGAGGTGGGAGCTTAAAATGTATTCTGATGGATCCCCACCACTACTACACGAGTGAGACTTGGCTTTGTTATACTAGACCAGGCTGTTGCTAATCCCGAAAATATATATTTGTATCAGTTTCTCTAATGCACAAAATATTGTGGTTATGAGAATTCTGTATTAATCACCTTCCTAATAACAGATGCTATTAAGCAGGTGATTAATATAGACTTGTCATAACTAATTTCCAGACATTTTGCCCAGTAACAAAATGTCTGTGACAAATTTTGTAAGAATACTAATAAACCACATACATAATTGAAAACATCAGCAGATACAGTGGATATTTAAATATTCAGATAACCATAGCCTACAATTATAATGCATTTCCCAGCTTACATGTGCAGTTTATTAACAAATTATATAATAATTTACGGCTAGATTACGAGTTTTGCATTATGGTTAAAAAGCAGCGATATCAGGTTATAACGCTGCTTTTTCATTACCGCTGCTATTACGAGTCTTGCAGGTTTAGGGGGACCGCACACTTTTTTGGCCATAACGCAAATCAACTTACGTAAATTGCGTAAAGTCTTTTTTTAATGGGATTTTCATAGCGCCGATATTACAAGCTTTTTGTGGGAGGCCAAAAAGTGAGCGGTACACCCTATACCGTCAAGATTCGTAACGCATTCTAAAGTTAGTAGTTATGAGTTTTACGCTACAAAGCTGTAACATAAAACTCATAACTAAAGTGCTAAAAAGTACACTAACACCCATAAATTACCTATTAACCCCTAAACCGAGGCCCTCCCGCCTCACAAACACTAAAATAAAACTATTAACCCCTAATCTGCCGCTCTGGACATCGCCGCCACTATAATAAACATATTAACCCCTAAACCGCCGTACTCCTGCATCGCAAACACTAGTTAAATATTATTAACCCCTAATCTGCAGTCCCTAACATCGCCACCACCTACGTACATTTATATTTATTAACCCCTAATCTGCCGCCCCCAACGTCGCCGCCACTATACTAAAGTTATTAACCCCTAAACCTAAGTCTAACCCTAACAAAAAAAATTTCATTAAAATAAATCTAAAGAAAACCTACTATCATTACCTAAATAATTCATATTTAAAACTAAATACTTACCTGTAAAATAAACCCTAAGCTAGCTACAATATAACTAATAGTTACATTGTAGCTAGCTTAGGGTTTATTTTTATTTTACAGGCAAGTTTGTATTTATTTTAACTAGGTAGAATAGTTACTAAATAGTTATTAACTATTTACTAACTACCTAGCTAAAATAAATACAAATGTACCTGTAAAATAAAACCTAACCTGAGTTACACTAACACCTAACCTTACACTACAATTAAATAAATTACCTAAATTAAATACAATTAACTAAATTAAATACAAATACCTAAATTACAAAAACAAACAAACACTAAATTACACAAAATAAAAAAAGACATTATCAGATATTTAAACTAATTACAACTAATCTAATAGCCCTATCAAAAGGCAATCAGCCAATAGGAATGCACAAAATATTGTGGTTATGAGAATTCTGTATTAATCACCTTCATAATAACTAATAATTGCATCAGCCAATAGGATTTTTTCAACCTTAATTCTGATTGGCTGATAGAATTCTATCAGCCAATCAGAATCTAAGGGACACCATCTTCGATGACATCACTTAAAGGAGCCTTCATTCGTCAGGAGTCGTCGTAAGAAGAGGATGCTTGGCACCGGATATCTTGAAGATGGACCCGCTCCGCGTCGGATGGATGAAGATAGAAGATGCCGTCTGGATGAAGACTTCTGCCCGTCTGGAGGACCAATTCGCCTTTATTTTGTGTAATTTAGTGTTTATTTTTTTTTGTAATTTAGGTATTTGTATTTAATTTAGTTAATTGTATTTAATTTAGGTTATTTATTTAATTGTAGTGTAAGGTTAGGTTTTAGTGTAAAGTAGCTTAGGTTTTAGTTTACAGGTACATTTGTATTTATTTTAGCTAGGTAGTTAGTAAATAGTTAATAACTATTTAGTAGCTATTTTACCTAGTTAAACTAAATACAAACTTGCCTGTAAAATAAAAATAAACTATTAGTTATATTGTAGCTAGCTTAGGGTTTATTTTACAGGTAAGTATTTAGTTTTAAATAGGAATTATTTAGCTATTAATAGTAGGTTTTCTTTAGATTTATTTTAATTATATTTAAGTTAGTGGGTGTTAGGGTTAGACTTAGGTTTAGGGGATAATAACTTTAGTAAAGTGGCGATGACGTTGGGGGTGGCAGATTATGGGTTAATAAATGTAGGTAGGTGGCGGCGATGTTAGGGGAGGCAGATTAGGGGTTATTAATATTTAACTAATGTTTGTGATGCGAGAGTGCGGCGGTTTAGGGGTTAATATGTTTATTATAGTGGCGCGATGTCCAGAGCAGCAGATTAGGGGTTAATAAGTATAATGTAGGTGTCGGCGATGTCGGGGGCGGCAGATTATAGGTTAATAAGTGTAAGGGTGTTTAGACTCAGGGGGTTCATGTTAGGGTGTTAGGTGTAAACATAAATTTTGTTTCCCCATAGGAATCAATGGGGCTGCGTTACGGAGCTTTATACTGCTTTATTACAGGTGTTAAGCTTTTTTTAAGCCGGCTCTCCCCATTGATATCTATGGGGAAATCGTGCACAAGCACATACAACCAGCTCACTGCTTACTTAAGCAGCGCTGGTATTGGAGTGCGGTATGGAGCACAAGTTTGCTCTACGCTCACTTCTTGTCTGTTAACGCCGGGTTTATAAAAACCTGTAATACCAGCACTGTAGGGAAGTGAGCGGTGACAATAACATGCAAGATAGCACCGCACCCCTCATAACGCAAAACTCGTAATCTAGCCAATAGTTAGTGCCAGAGTTTAAACTTTAAATCAAAACAATGTGATAATTCCCAGGTTTTAGTTTTTGTTTAAATAAAAAGATTGACTGTAATTATGATTGTATATTTAATAAAAATGTTAAAATAAAGCTTTTTATATTGATATTAAAACTAAAAGGAAATGCTTGTTTGTGCACAATGTAACTTTAAAGTTTAATTGCTAGCTGATAATGTGATCCCCCACAGTTCTATTAACGGACAGGGAAACCTCCACAGACATACACATACCGGCCACTTTATTAGGTATAGCCCTGCTGTGCACACAAATGGTTTGTTCCACTATGTTGCACGTCACATGGCCAGAGTTTTGGTATAAATACAGCAGAACAACCTTCCTATTATCAGATAAGCGTACAAACCGCAGCGAGAATGGGAAAAAGCAGTGATCTAATGGCATGATAGTAGGTGCAAAACGTGCCGGACAAAGCATATCTGAAACGGCAGTACTCCCTAACTTTTCACGTACCTCAGTTTCAATGGTGTATCGAGAATGGTGCAATGAACAAAAAACAGCCAGTCAACGGCAGTCCAGTGGAAGAAAAATACTAGTTGATGAGAGAGGTCAGAGGAGGATGGCTAGACTTGTTCAAGCAAACAGACAGGCTACAATTTTGTGAGTCATATCAGAATTTGAGCCTTAGTGCAGAGAAAAACATATCACAACGCACTACAAGGCGCACCTTGTTATAGATGGGTAACAACAGCCGGTGGCCACGCTGCATGCCTTTGTTATCAGGGAAGTACAAGAGAGCATGCCTTCTGTGGGCACAACAACACCAGCACTAGACCATAGAAGACTGAAAAAGTCGCTTGGTCTGATGAGTCAAAGTTCCTAGTCGGTCATGTTGATAGCAGGCCCCGAATTTGGCCAAAACAGCATGAATCCATTGACCTTTCATGTCTGATGAAAACTGTGCAAGGTTGTGGGGGCAGTGTTATGGTGTGGGGAATGTTTTCCTGGCACACATTGGGCCCATTGATACCCCTAGATTCACGTCTGACTTCACAGCGTAAGTAAACATAGTTGCTGACCAAGTGCATACGTTCATGTTGACAGTTTATCTTCAGGCAGCTGGTTAGTTCCACCAGGATAATGCACTGGTGCACAAAGTCCGCATCACTAGGGGATAGTTCCTGGCACATGACAATGACTTTTCTTTGTTGCAGGGGCTTGCTTAGTCCCCGAATCTCAATCCTATTGGGATGAGCTGGAAAGGGCTATTCACTGCAGGCCTACACCTCAGTCGAATCTCCAGGAGTTGCGTGACCCACACATGTCTGCATGGTACACAATACCTCCTAAATGTTTTCAGCATCTTGTTGAATCTATGCCTAGACAAATTCAGTCTGTTTTGAAGGCTAAAGAAGGCTCAACGCGCTACTAGGTAGCTGTACCTAATAAAGTGGCCACTGAGTGTTAAAGGATTTTAGCAAAAAAAGGTGAAAACATACCAGTTTATTTCCATTATCCTATTTGTTTACTTGGCATCTTGTTGAAACATATTTCCTTTGTGTGCAAGTCTACCTAGGTAGATGGTTCAGGAGTGTATATGTGTCCTTAGCACTATAAAGCAGCAGTATTTGCAGCAATTTATAACATTGTTAAAAGGATTGTTCCAAAGAGTGCCACCATATAGTGCTTAAGACATGTGCATCCTAAGCCTACTTCAGTATGCTTTCAGTTAAAGGAGCTAAGTTTTAACAAATGATGCCAAGTGAAAGAAGGAAATTTAATAATAAAAGTAAATGGAAAGTTGTTTATTTTAATTGCACACTCTACTTGAATCATAAACATTTTATTTTTCCATTCATGTTCTTTTAATATGTTAATTCAAAATCCATTTTAACCAGGGGGGTCTGTCGCATATGAACAATATTTGCTCTATGTTGCATTAAGTTTACTGCATTAAAAACCCTTTACGCTACTATTCATTTTCACTGGTCTTATTTAATTTTCTGAAAAAAACACATACTTTTAGGTTTATTTTCTTATAAACCTTTTTTCTTAGTTTAGTTTTGATAGAGCAGCTGCTTGGCCGTTGCGCATGGATGCAGAAATGGGGACAGAGAGGGGCGTTATAAAGTGAGCTGAGCTCCCCTTGTACTTGTGCACCATATAGAAATGTGATCCCCTTCTGCACACACATCACCCTTTACAGATGTGATTCACCCACTGCACACACAGCACCCTATACATATATAGCATCACTATGGATGCTGTAGGGGGAGTTCGCTTCGTTGTGGGATGTTGTGTGTGTGGGGGTGGCCTCTGTGGGGTGCTGTGTGTGTGTGATCAAATGAGTTTGAGTGTGGTGTTTGTGGGGAGATCGCATCTTTGTGGCATGGGAGATCGCTGTGTTCGGTTTCTGTGGGGGGAGTTTGCATTGGTGGGGGTGCTGGTGTCTCAGTGGACCAGTGTGGCAGACTGAGCGTGAGTGGGGGCGCGTCCCTGATGCTCTCTGTGATTGGTGAAGGCTCTGCATTTTTCTGTGCCCATGCGCAGTGGCTGGGTGGCTGTCGTGTTGGGAGAAAGCCATGTCGGAATGTATCCGACATTGTACTGCAAGCGGTAAAACCCTTTGTCAGATACATTCCGACATATGACCGGAAAGGGTTAAGATTTGTTGGTGAAATAGTACTGATTGTGAAACCGAGTTATTAAAGACTGTCTATATAATTTTTTCCTCTGAAGTTGCCACAGACATAAAACAATACTAATATCTCTAAATGTAACAAATTTAATTACTTTAGATGTCAGTTTTGTAGCTATTTCCAATCAGCTAAATCAGTCACTGCACATCAAACTTATAAGCATGTGAACAATCAGATTTATTATTTAGAAATAAAAGGGTCATTAACTTAATAGAATTCATCAGCAATTATGCAGTGCGTTGCAACATAAGTGCCAGATTGCAAGCGAAGCGTTACTGAATATGTAAGGTGCACTACTTTGCACTTGGTCTTGCACAATCAGTAATGCCTGATTAGGTATTACACATCAGCAGGGGCATCTCCAAATATAGTGCTGCCTGGGCCCCAGAACAAAAGGACGTGCCAAACTCTGTGTCAACAATATCGTAAACCCAACTGCAGTCTTGATCATTGAAGTTTACCAGATTTAAATTTTATTACAAGGACAGAGATTCATACTTTGCTTTACTTTTCTTTTTACTGCTCGTTTTAAAGCATAGCATGAAATACTGTATAGGAAATAACAGAGAAAAAACTTTAGCCAATAAACAAACAGAAAAAATCGTCAGATCTATAACAACCAATCAGATAACATATACTGATATAAACTGTCCAATCTGCAGTTAATCTTCCTCTTTTCTTCTTGCTGCTCAGGCAAAATATGTGCCAATATGTTCTCTAATTATGTTGTAGTTTTATAACTTATTATTTATTGTATTCAATTATACTCATATTATTGTATTTCTTAACTTAACTTCCCTAGTTTCATTTTTTTCTTGTTCCGTTTATTTTAACTTTAAATTTAACTTTTTCTTATAAAACTTTTTTTCCCATTTCTTATTTCCTTTTATTTCTTCTTTGTTTTATCTTTTGTAAAAAAAATATTTTCTTTAACATACTTTTCTTCTTTGTCCTTCTGTCCTCTCGGCAGCAGTAACTACATCTCCTGTGCTGTGCGCCATATTCTCCTCCTTCTCCCTCCTTTCCTGGTGACGTTGCAGGCTTCATTTTCCCGCCTCCTGCCCCATCCTTCAAGGGCCACTAAACCCAAAATCTTTCTTTCATAATTCAGATAGAGAATAGAAATTTAAACAACATTACAATTTACTTCTATTATTTATTTAGCTTCATTGTTTAGATATCCTTAGTCGAAGAAAAAGCAATGCACATGGTGAGCCAATCACACGAGGCTTCTATATGCAGCAACCAATCAGCAGCTACTGAGCATATCTAGATATGATTTTCAGCAAAGAATATTAAGAGTATAAAACAAATTAGATAATATAACGAAATTAGAAAGATGTTTAAAATTACATTCTCTTTCTAAATCATGAAAGAAAAAATGTGGGTTTTATGGCCCTTTCACTTACCTCAGCAGCACCTAGATGCTATGAACAACCCTCTAGTCCCTGTATTAGAAGAAAAGCGCTCTATCCACATTAATTACATTAGTAACATTATTAACTTACATTTTGTTAGCTGCAAAGCGTATTAACTTGAAAGTTTTCACTACTATTATTATTTATTCGAAGTGTGCATATAACTTTATTATATTCCATATTTTAAGTTTTATTCTGTATTATTTGATTCAATATTTTTTATTATAATGTCTCAAGAGTCTCCTCAGCAAATGTCAGACAAAACTGTACATAATCTAATTTCCTCTATGGAAACAACAAATGCAACAACAGATGCAGTCTGTTTTAGCTTCTGTGAATGAATCTAAGATTTGCATGCCTAAGAAAGCAACTCAAAAGAAAAAGCATATTGTAAAATCTTCTGAAAGACTTTCTCCTGAAAGGAGATCCAAAAAGGCTAATATACGTCTGCAAAGATCAGACATTACAGATTCTGCTGTTTCTAAATGTATTTCATCTGATTCTTCAGATTCAGATTTTGAAACTTTTGTTCATTTTAAAAAGTTCAAAGCAGAACTGACGTAAACGTAGACTCAACAACTGAGTTGTCTGACTCAGAATCTGATTTTAATCAGGATAAAGAAGATAATTCTTTTAAAAATATTTTTTTCTCTGAACCCTTTTCCTCTTCTGAGGACTCTTCTAAGTATAAAAGATCAAAAAGATCTTATTAAAATCAAAAAAACAAATTACTTGACAACTCTGGTAATTTGTTTTTTGACCCAAATGAATTGCAACATCCCAAGTCTTCACAATGGAAACCTTCTTAAAGGGTTGCTAAATTTCTTGATTATTGTATCCGTAGACCTTTGGCTAAGAAAACAAATATATCTTTAAGGCGAAATGCCCTAGACCAGAGTTGCCCCATAATACTCATTTAACCCCTGATATTGATCAGAATTAATTAAAATGTATTGGAACAACATTTTTTATTAAAGAGACAGAGACAAGTATTTTCCCACCTCTTCATCTTTAACTTCTTTCCCACCCTTTTTATTAAAAAACTTTAATGTTCATAATATATATGTTATTTTTATATTTTTAGCTCCAGGTCCTTCCAACTCAGGATTCTAGACAAGAACAACAATATTGGGTCCTATTTATGATTTTATAATTTACATGATTAAATGCCCATGTGGGGGTGTTTATATAGGGGAGTCCACCAGATCTGCTACAGATAGGATTATAGAACACAAACGTAATATACGTACTGGTAATTTAAAAGCCCCACTAGCAATTCATTTTCTGAAAGTTGGTCATTCAATTAGCCAGCTTAAATTTCAAATTATTGACCACATTGAAGTGGCACGTAGAGGGGGATCACAGGGAACTCCGTCTTAAACAGAGAGAATCCTTTTGGATCTATGAATTAGGGTCCCTTGAGCCTAAAGGTTTAAATAAAGACTGGGACTTATCTGTATTTTTGTAGCCCCAGTCGTTGGTAATAAAGCTACACTTTTTTTTTTTAATTGATAAGATAATATATCCATAGAAATCAATGGAGAAAAAAAAAAAGTGAAAAAAACAACAACACCCTACTTGTGAAAACAACAAAAAAAGTGAAAACACCCTACCATAAGCCCCTAGTTTAATAACCCCTAATCCGCCATCACCCCACAATGCAAACACTAAATAAAACTATTAACCCCTAAACCGCCAACCCCTCACATCACAAAGTACATAAATAAACTGTTAACCCCTAAACCGCCCCCCCCCCCCCACAACGCAAACTATCTAAATAAAGGCACAGGGAATCTTGTGAAAATTGAAGTTGAATGAAGCATGTTATCAGAAAATACTGGCAGACAACTTGCATTCTCCTGCATGAAAGCTGAGCATGGGACGCTCTTGGACTTTGCAGCATGACAATGACCATAAGAACAAGACTTAGTTGACCCTCCAGTGGTTACAGCAGAAAAAGGTGAAGGTTCTGGAGTGGCCATCACAGTCTCCTGACCTTAATATCATCCAGCCACTCTGGGGAGATCTCAAATGTGCGGTTCATGCAAGATGACCAAAGACTTTGCATGACCAAGACAAATGGGCAACTATACCACCTGCAAGAATTTGGGGCCTCATAGAAAACTATTAAAAAAGACTGCATGCTGTCATTGATACTAAAGGGGGCCATACACAGTATTAACAACTAAGGTTATTCAGACTTTATAATTTGTTTCCATGTTTTTTTTTAATGATTTTTCCATTCTGTTTTGACCTACAGTTGAATATGAATTCCATAAGAAATAAAAGAAATGTATTTTGCCTGCTCACTCATGTTTTCTTTAAAAATGGTACATACTGTATATTCCCAATTCTCCAAGGGTATGCAAACTTTTGAGCTCAACTGTATTTAAAGTGGCAGTGTAATGTAAATTGGTTTCCCCTTGATGTGTGTACATGACAGGGTCCTAGGTACTTACCTGAGCATGGTAGAAGCTATGCTAATCCCAAGGCAGTTGGCAGATTAACAGGTCATGGACATTCTGAGAGAGCTGCTGTTTGAGTATCTGGAGTCCAGAGTTGCACAGAGGCATAGCAAGGTGAATAACATAGGGTGGTCTTTGGTTATCTTGGTGTCTGAAGAGGCTTCAAAGGAGCATGCTATGTTTAGAGCACATAATCTGGAGGTAACTCCTATTATGATGGCTAACTGTGATACGTGCACTAAATGTAGCTGTATGTATACATATATATAACTTGGATGATGTAAGTGAAGATGCAGTGGTTTTAGCGCCAAGACCTATAGGAAAAGTGTTAAAAGCCCCCTGCTGATGCCAGTCAAGTGCTTGATTATTGTCATGGAAGACCTGGCTTTTTTGTCTCTGATCTGCTTTCCTGGTTTTGAACCCTGCTTGCCCCCTTGTTTACATTCCAAGCCTTAGTCTTGTTTGTACTATGCACTGTAAGGAATATCCATGCTTAATGCCACTGTATAAGTGAATTGTGTTTGTATAACTGGAAGGTTTCTGATAACTTCACAATGGAAATCACAGTTTACTTTCAGGTCTGGTAACTTGTGCTTGAGCAATACTAGTGGTTGAGGGAGAAAACTTTACTTTCAACTTGTAAAAGGAGGGCACAGATGCTAGCAATGTGCTTGGGGAATGGATTTTACTCAAGCACAATATACCACTCCATTTGTAATCTAGGTCGTTATGGAGAAATTAAGGGCAAGATTACATATGCAGCATTGCCCGCAAAAGCCGGCAATGTCGGTTTTAACACGATTTTGGTATCACATATACAGCGCCGCATATAAATGTGGCGTGTATATTTCACCCGTCGCCCGCAATTTTTACTCGCATAAGCTAACATAGAACGGAGTCGCAAATTGGAATCACATATTCAGTGCAAGGACTTATCAAAAATAAAGAAATTAAACCTAATCCCTATGACAATAAAAAAGCCCCTCCAAAAATGGACCTTTTGTAGGGCATTGCCCTAAGTTAAACAGCTCTTTTACGTTAAAAAATACTAAGTCCCCCCTCTAACAGTAAAAACCCCCACCCACCAAACCCCCTAAAATAAAAAACCTAACTCTAAAAAATCCTAAACTAC
Source organism: Bombina bombina (assembly GCF_027579735.1). NCBI lineage: Eukaryota > Metazoa > Chordata > Amphibia > Anura > Bombinatoridae > Bombina > Bombina bombina. The sequence continues at coordinate 498,226,852 of NC_069502.1, forward strand.
CCATTAGGCCTAAAGGGGCATTTGTATGGGCATCACCCTTAAAAGGGCATTCAGCTCTTTTACTGCCATTAAAAGGCCCATTAAATCCCTAATCTAAAAAAAAAACAACCCTCCCAAAAATATAAAAAAAAAGCCTAAGTCTAACCCCCAGATAGGTACTCACGGTTCCTGAAGTCCGAAGGTGAAGTCTTCTTCCAAGCGGCAATATCTTCTATCTTCTTCCAGGAACAAGCCGTCGCGTAACGTAGCACGGAACTGAAGACCGGTGACTGCGGAACTGAAGACCGGCGATGGTGGAACTGAAGACCGGTGACCACTGAGCCATGGAGCATGGAGATCCTCTTCGTACGATCACCGCCGCACACTGAGGATTGAATTCAAGGTGCGCATTAAAATATAGGGTACCTTGCATTCCTACTGGCTGATTTGAGTCTTCAAATTCAAATCAGCCAATAGGATGAGAGCTACTGAAATCTTATTGGCTTATTTAAACAGTGAACTGCTGTTCTTGTAAACTGCTGGTGCAATGCTGCCTCTGCATGAAGGAGCTTGATAAATCGGCCCCTTAGGCTTTTTTTTAATTTTTGGAGTTTTTTTTTTTTAGATTAAGGATTTAATGAGCCTTTGAAAAAGAGCTGAATGCCCTTTTAAGGGCAGTTAAAGAGCTGAATGCCCTTTTATGGGCAATGCCCATACAAATGCCTCTTTAGGGCCAATGGGTAGTTTAGGATATTTTAGTGTTAGTTTTTTTTATTTTGGCGGGTTTGGTGGGTGGGGGTTTTACTGTTAGAGGGGGGACTTAGTTATTTTTAAGGTAAACAAGCTGTTTAACTTAGGGCAATGCCCTACAAAAGGCCCTTTTACGGGCTACTGGTAGTTTAGCATTAGATTAGGGTGTGTTTTTATTTGGGGGGGGACTTTTTTATTTTCATAGGGATTAGGATTAATTTTTTTTATTTTTGATAATTTGGTTTATTATTTTATATAATGGTAGAATGTTTTATTTTTTGTAATCTTAGATTAAAGGGACAGTCTAGGCCAAAATAAACTTTCATGATTCAGATAGAGCATGTAATTTTAAACAATTTTCCAATTTACTTTTATCACCAATTTTGCTTTGTTCTCTTGGTATTCTTAGTTGAAAGCTTAACCTAGGAGGTTCATATGCTAATTTCTTAGACCTTGAAGGCCACCTCTTTTCAGAATGCATTTTAACAGTTTTTCACCACTAGAGGGTGTTAGTTCACGTATTTCATATAGATAACACTGTGCTCGTGCATGTGAAGTTATCTGGGAGCAGGCACTGATTGGCTAGACTGCAAGTCTGTCAAAAGAATTGAAATAAAAGGGCAGTTTGGAGAGGCTTAGATGCAAGTTAATCACAGAGGTTAAAAGTATATTATTATAACTGTGTTGGTTATGCAAAACTGGGGAATGGGTAATAAAGGGATTATCTATCTTTTAAAACAATAAAAATTCTGGTGTAGACTGTCCCTTTAATTTAATCTTAGTTTTTTTTTATTTTTAAGTAATGTTAGCTTTTTTATTTTAATTGTAACTTAGTATTTTTTAATTTAGGTAATTGGGGTTAATTTAGGGTTAGGTTAGGTTAGGGGTCTTAGTAATTTAATTAGTTATTTTCATTGTGGGTGTTTGGCAGTTTAGGGGTTAATATATTTATTAGGTTTGTTGCATTGTGTGGGTTTGGCGGTTTAGGGGTTAATAGATTTATTAGGATTATTGCGTTGTGTGGATTTGGCGGATTAGGGGTTAATAGTTTTATTAGGATTATTGCGTTGTGTGGGTTTGGCGGATTAGGGGTTCATAGATTTATATGGTTTGTTGCGATGTGGGTTAATGGCGGATTAGGGGTTAATAGTTTTAATAGGGATTTTGCGATGTGGGTGAATGACGGATTAGGGGTTAATACATTTATTAGGTAGTTTGCGATGTTGGGGTTGGTGGATTTAGGGGTTTATACTTTTATTAGGTAGATCGTGATGTGGGTGAATGGCGAATTAGGGGATAATAGTTTAATTATGCATATTGCCTTGTGGGGGGTTGTCGGTTTAGGGGTTAATACTTTTATAATTTTGGTTTGATGGCTGATATAGGGGTTTTACGTGTCGGGTTTATTTTTGAGAGGTGTGTAAGACTTTAATGGGAGATTTGACATTTTTTTTATTTTCTTAGGCACCGGCAGTTTCTAAAGTGCCGTAAGTCACTGGCGACTCCAGAAATGTGTATTTACGCTCATTTCTGGACATCGCTACTGACGTACATCACTTTATGAACTGCCGGCACCGTATATGTTTTCTTTCATGGTTCAGATAGAGCATGCAATCTCTTGATATCTTAATCTGAAAAACAAGAATGTAAATTTAGAAGCCGGACCATTTTTGGTTCACAACCTGGATTGTGCTTGCTGATTGGTGGCTTAATGCACCCAGCAATAAACAAGTGCTGTCCATCCACTAAACCAAAAATTGTCTAGCTCCTTAGCTTAGATGCATTCTTTTTTAAATAAAGATAGCAAGAGAACAAAGAAAAATGATAATAGGAGTAAATTAGAATGTTGCTTAAAATTGCATGCTCTATCTAAATCATGAAAGAAAAAATTTGGGTTCCGTGTCCCTTTAAAGGGATATTGTACTCAAACATTTTCACACCTAGATTATGAGTTTTGCGTTAGGCTTAAAAAGCAGCATTGGCCTGTCCCAACGCTGCTTTTTAACGCCCGCTGGTATTACGAGTCTTGCAGGTACAGGTGTACCGCTCACTTTTTTGGCCAGACTTGGAAATACCTCAAATCCACTTACGTAAATTGCGTATCCTCTTTTTTCAATCGGACTTGCATAGCGCCGGTATTACGAGTCTGCCAAAAAGTGAGCGGTAGACCCTCTCCTGTTAATAAGACTGGTACCTCATTTTAAAGTCAGTAGTTATGAGTTTTACACTACAACACCGTAGCATAAAACTCTTAACTAAAGTAATAAAAAGTACACTAACACCCATAAACTACATATTAACCCCTAAACCGAGGCCCTCCCACATCGCAAACACTAAAATAAAATTTTTAACCCCTAATCTGATGAACCAGACATCGCCGCCACTATAATAAATATATTAACCCTTAAACCGCAGCACTCCTGCCTCGCAAACATTAGTTAAATATTATTAACCCCTAATCTGCCGTCCCTAACATCTCAGACAACTACCTACATTTATTAACCCTTAATCTGCCGCCCCCAACGTCGCCGCCACTATACTAAAGTTATTAACCCCTAAATCTAAGTCTAACCCTAACCCCCCTAACTTAAATATAATTTAAATAAATCTAAATAAAATTATTATACTTATCTAAATTATTCCTATTTAAAACTAAATATTTACCTGTAAAATAAACCCTAAGCTAGCTACAATATAACTAATAGTTACATTGTACCTAGCTTAGGGTTTATTTTTATTTTACAGGCAAGTTTGTATTTATTTTAACTAGATAGAATAGTTATTAAATAGTTATTAACTATTTAATAAACTACCTAGCTAAAATAAATACAAATTTACCTGTAAAATAGAACCTAACCTAAGTTACACTAACACCTAACACTATACTATAATTAAATTAATTCCCTAAACTAAATACAATTAAATAAAATTAGCTACAAAAAACAAACACTAAATTACAGAAAATAATAAACAAATTACAACATTTTTAAACTAATTACACCTAATCTAATCCCCCTAACAAAATAAAAACGCCCCCCCCCCAAAATAAAAAAAGCCATACCCTACACTAAATTACAAATAGCCCTTAAAAGGGCCTTTTGTGGGGAATTGCCCCAAAGTAATCAGCTCTTTTACCTGTAAAAAAAATTACAAATCCCCCCAACATTAAAACCCACCACCCACAAAACCAACCCTACTCTAAAACCCACCCAATACCCCCTTAAAAAAACTAACACTAACCCCTTGAATATCACCTTACCGGGAGAAGTCTTCATCCAACCAGGCCAAAGTCCTCAACGAATACGGCAGAAGTGGTCCTCCAGATGGGCAGAAGTGGTCCTCCAGACGGGCAGAAGTCTTCATCCAGACGGCATCTTCTATCTTCATCCCTCCGGAGCGGAGCGGGTCCATCTTCAAGACATCCAACGCGGAACATCCTCTTCTTTCCACAGCGACTGAAGAATGAAGGTTCCTTTAAGTGACGTCATCCAAGATGGCATCCCTTAGATTCTGATTGGCTGATAGAATTCTATCAGCCAATCGGTATTAAGGTAGGAAAAATCCTATTGGCTGATGCAATCAGCCAATAGGATTGAAGTTCAATCCTATTGGCTGATCCAATCAGCCAATAGGATTGAACTGGCATTCTATTAGCTGTTCCAATCAGCCAATAGAATGCCAGCTCAATCCTATTGGCTGATTGCCTCAGCCAATAGGATTTTTTCTACCTTAATTCCGATTGGCTGATAGAATTCTATCAGCCAATCGGAATTGAAGGGACACCATCTTGGATGACGTCACTTAAAGGTACCTTCATTCTTCAGTCGCCGTGGAAAGAAGAGGATGCTCCGCGTCGGATGTCTTCTGCCCGTCTGGAGGACCACTTCTGCCGGATTCCTTGAGGACTTCGGCCCGGTTGGATGAAGAATTCTTCCGGTAAGGTGATCTTCAAGGGGTTAGTGTTAGATTTTTTAAGGGGGCATTGGGTGGGTTTTAGAGTAGAGTTGGTTGTGTGGGTGGTGGATTTTAATGTTGGAGGGGATTTGTAATTTTTTTTACAGGTAAAAGAGCTGATTACTTTGGGGCAATGCCCCGCAAAAGGCCCCTTTAAGGGCTATTTGTAATTTAGTGTAGGGGAGGGCTTTTTTATATTTTGGAGGGGCTTTTTTATTTTGTTAGGGGGATTAGATTAGGTGCAATTAGTTTAAAAATCTTGTAATTATTTTATTATTTTCTATAATTTAGTGTTTTTTTTTTAGATAATTTTATTTAATTGTAATTAATTGTATTTAGTTTAGGGAATTAATTTAATTATAGTGTAGTGTTAGGTGCAATTGTAACTTAGGTTAGGTTTTATTTTACAGGTACATTTTCTTTATTTTAACTAGGTAGTTATTAAATAGTTAATAACTATTTAATAACTATTGTACCTAGTTAAAATAAATACAAAGTTGCCTGTAAAATAAAAATAAACCCTAAAATAGATACAATGTAACTATTAGTTATATTGTAGCTAGCTTAGGGTTTATTTTATAGGTAAGTATTTAGTTTTAAATAGGAATAATTTAGTCAATTGTAGTAATTTAATTTACATTTATTTAAATTATATTTAAGTTAGGGGGGTTAGGGTTAGACTTAGGTTTATGGGTTAATAACTTTATTATAGTGGTGGCTCACCGCTAACGTAAGCAGCGCTGGTATTGAGGTGAGATGTGGAGCAAAATTTTGCTCTTCGCTCACTTTTTTTGCGGCTAACGCCGGGTTTATAAAAACCCGTAATACCAGTGCTGTCTGCAAGTGAGCGGTGAGCATAAACTGCTCGTTAGCACCGCACCCCTGTTAACGCAAAACTCCTAATCTAGGTAAATGTAAATATTAGTTATATTGTAGCTAGTTTAGGGTTTATTTTATAGGTATTTAGTTTTAAATAGGAATAATTTAGTTAATTATAGTTATTTTATTTAGATTTATTTAAATTATATTTAAGTTAGGGGGGTTAGGGTTAGACTTAGGTTTAGGGGTTAATATGTTATTATAGTGGCGGCGATGTTGGGGGCGGCAGATTAAGGGTTAATAAGTGTTGGTAGGTTGCGTTGACATTTGGGGGCGGCAGATTAGGGGTTAATAAATATAATGTAGGTGTCGGCGATGTTGGGGGCAACAGATTAGGGGTTCATAAGTATAATGTAGGTGGCGGCGGTGTCCGGAGCGGCAGATTAGGGGTTAATAATATAATGAAGGTGTTGGCGATGTGGGAGGCGGCAGATTAGGGGTTAATAAGTGTAAGATTAGGGGTGTTTAGACTCGGGGTTCATGTTAGGGTGTTAGGTGTAGACATAAATTTTATTTCCCCATAGGAATTAATGGAGCTACGTTAGGAGCTAAATGCTACTTTTTTGCAGTTGTTAGACTTTTTTTCAGCCGGCTCTCCCCGTTGATTCCTATGGGGAAATCGTGCACGAGCACGTTACACCAGCTCACCGCTGACTTAAGCAGTACTGGTATTGGAGTGCGGCAATGAGCAAAATTTTGCTCAAAGCTCACTTCTTGTCTTTTAACAACGGGTTTGTAAAAACCCGTAATACCAGCGCTGTCTGTAAGTGAGCGGTGAGCATAAACTGCTCGTTAGCACCGCATAGCCTCTAACGCAAAACTCGTAATCTAGCCGTCAGTTATTTGTGTGAAAGAGCAACATTTAAACATGTTGAAATTGCTTTTGCCTCAACAAATAAGACCTACAAACTGTTTTAATTGGAACTAATATAGCAGTATCAATTGCATATTTCCTACTAATGTTCAACGGGTGATTTGTACTTGCTGCAAATGCTGATTGGTTTATAGATACTTTTCTCTAATGATCATTTTCTGGCAGGTACTTCCTTCTAATGTTCATACTTAAATACTTCCCTGACATAGAAATCATAGAAAATATACAGCGTCCCCATAAATCTACTATACTGTCTAACTTTAATATATGTATAGTAATACAACCACTAGAATGAGGATGCCTTTTACTCTTCAAATGCATACACTGATTTTTTTTGTTTTTTTTATATTTCATTGTTTCTTAACTCTGTAAAAAACATTTTGAACTTCTTTTTTCCCATAATATATCTTCTTTGAGGCAAGTATCACTGATAAGTATTCTGCTATGGAGCCTGCGTTTTTGTATTATTGCTAGTCCTGGAAGTTATTGGTAGTGTTAGTTCTACATTTTTAGCTGAATTTAAAAGAAAAAAAGCACGTAAATGAACTTTATCTGACCTGATCGCCAAGCAATGACCTGCACCAAAATTTAATGTGTCCTTATTTTTGTTTGTTTATCGTCAGTAGTGCATTGCCTGGAAAATGATATATTACACATAATATAATTCATCATGAAGCAGTTGCCTGACTGGATTCAGTGAAATCAATCGTTGTTGCCTGAAAGAAGTGTTTTCAAGCAGTGCATTGCAGAATGTCAAGATGACAAAAATGCCTTGACTTTGGTACTATTGCTTACACATGAGATAACCAAGCCTTAAGTTGCCAACTGTGTCAAGATAAAATCATAGGTTTTCAGTGCATATCCATCAAACTCAACTCCCATTTGTGTCTCCTATCTTCCTTTCAGTTTCTGTAAGAAAAGCAATAAAGAACCAAGTGTGAAAACATAGAGAAGTTATTTGTCAATGTGCATGTAATGACCTTCGACTGGAGACACTGTCATAGTTTAAATGGAACTAGCAATTGTCTTTATTTCATTCTTTACTTCCCAGAGCTGATATCATTTTAAGAACAGAAGCATCAATATTTTTTCAACACTTTAACTGTCATAGTTATATGCTAACCTCAAACACTTTCTGCTTATGTCCTGTCTTAACTTTTGAGCTATGTATTTGATTGGGCTAAGAGTAGTCAACTTTAGAGAAAGTTGGGTGATAAATGTCTGATGAAATATTTCAGCAGTATAAAAACCTGACAAAACTGGTTCTTCGCTATCCTATTTCCTTTCAGCTGTGTTGACATTGGAAATGTTTAGTTCAAACCATTTTTTTGGGGGTTGATAATATAGTGTTCTGCTTTCTGTTTTCTCTGTTAAAGACATGAAACATTTCCTATTTTAAATGATGGTGCTAAGATTTTGATTGACAGGTATTGGATCAAATTGTGAAGAAAATGTGTGCAGAAACTGGATGTGGTAAAATTATAGCGTACAGTTAACCTAAAAATGACACAAAACTTTTGTAATAGTCTCCTATTCCAATCTGTAAGAGCTCAACTTTTTTTTTATTAAGCTTCCACTTCTATCATCCAATAGGCTAGAAGCATTGCTGTTTGATTTGGGTAAAATGTCTGCGCTACTTGTGTACTACTGCCAATGCACCATTTGTTTCTGTTTTTTTGTGTTGGTCTGATGTTGTTTCCATGAAACTTACAATTGATGTCATAATTTGAAAGGCTCTTCCATTTAGTAAGACTTTATTGGGTATAAGCAGGGTCACATTTCTCCATAGGAAATAAAACCAGCTGCTCATGGTTATATTTGCTCGGAGGAGTTCCTTGCTTACTGGATCATGGTAAAAAAATTAAATCAGCCACCACTGTTTTAATTTCTGTATACTTTAAATGTGAAGTCCTGTTGGTTGCCTAGAGCGACAAGGTGCAAGTATGTTGGAATATGAGAGAGCACCCATAAGCCTGTGCAAAGGAGGTATTGGCAATATAAATCTGTCAGTCTAATATGTGACAGAAAAAAAACAAAATAAGCATCAATAAGTGTGTACACACACACACACACACATACATGTGCAGCGTGTACGGCTAAGCTAAAGGAAGACTGCTAATCACAGGCTGGGCTGGAGGCATACTGCAGAGCACAGGCTGCATGAGATGCAGGCTGCAGAGCAATGACTGGAAGGGTAGGGGGCAGTAGTAATTGACTTTGGCATAGAAGACCTGTTGTGATTCCGGAAAACTGTACAGCATTACCTGGTCTATATGTGTGTACAAATGTATTTATATGAACATATATGTATTTATGTATCTATATGTGTATATATGTATTTACAGACATATACACATATAAACACAAATACATATGTACACACATAGTATATATATATATATATATATATATATATATATACACACAACACACAGAGAAAGTCCAGCACTCGCTTAGAAGCTCTCATCTAAGATTGAAAGCAAAACTGGAAGAGTTAGTTACCGCATCTGGCCAATTGGGACAAGCCCAGGTACCACGTCAAGGTCTCTTCCAAAACCTGGGTCCCTAATACAGCCATACAAATGCCAGCTCTCAATCAAACAAACTGGCAACAAGTCAGGGTTCACAGACTTATGTAACCACCCTAGACATATACAAAACACGGAAGGGGACTGCACTCTCAGCCTGGACTGAGTACACATGACCCTGTAACATGCTCAGCCCTGGGTGCTAATAGTACTCTCAGGAAGCTGTGCTTCCTCTAGAGTGACAGGCAGGTAACCCCAGAGAAGTCTGGGTTCAAGGCCCATAGGGAAAATTACACAATAAATTAATACAACACACTCGCTTACAAGCTCTCAGCTAAGATTAAAACCAAAACTGGAAGAGTTAGTTACCGCATCTGGCCAAATGGGACAAACCCAGGTACAACATCAAGGTCTCTTCCAAAACCTGGGTCCCTAACACAGCCATATAAATGCCAGCTCTCAATCAAACAAACTGGGAACAAGTCAGGGTTCACAGACTTATGTAATCACCCTAGACATATACAAAATACGGAAGGGGACTGCACTCTCAGGGGCCAATTTATCAAGGGCCGAATAGCCAATGATGTCCCTGTTTCCGTGCGAGCCTTTAGGCTCGCCGGAAACAGCAGTTAAAAAAGCAGTGGTCTTAAGACCATGGCTCCTTAACTGGTCCGTCATCTCAGAGGCTGCGGACATCAATTCGCCCAATCGAATACGATCGGTTGATTGACACTCCCTGTCAGCAGCCAATTGGCTGCAAATCTGCAGGGGGCGGCATTACACAAGCAGTTCAACAGAACTGTTTGTGCAATGATAAATGCCGACAGCGTATGCTGAGCGGATCATGTCGGACAGACCGATGATAAATCGGCCCCTATGTCTCATGCTTATAGTCACGGCAGTGAACCTAGCACAGTGAAGGGGGTAAGTCACACAGTGATGAGCAGCAAAGTTTAAATTTATATGAACATGAATATATACATATAGATTTATTTGTTTATATGTGTATATACACATATTGGCACATAAATATATATGTATATAAGCATATACATATATATTTACTGTAATAACACAGTCCTCATAGACAGCAGTGTAAAGACTCTTTTCAGTGCTGTTTTTTTTTCACCCCACATCCACACACTTTAACCCCCTTAAACTGCTTTGTGTAGTTATATATACAAAAAAAATAAAGATGCTACATTTTTGTATTGTAATAAAACAACTTTACACTTTATTTTGGGGCAAATTTCTGGACATTTTTTTTATTAACCAGAGATCTGATCTCTGGTTAATGAATTCTAGCGCAAAGTGCTACAGCAAGCTTGCTTGTAATGGCTGGTTATTTAACGGGCGCACGTTAAAGGGACACCCAAAAAAATTATTTTGTGATTCAGATAGAGCATGTAATTTTAAGCAACTTTCTAATTTACTCCTATTATCAATGTTTTCTTTGTTCTCTTGCTATCTTTATTTGAAAAAGAAGGCATCTAAGCTAAGGAGCCAGAATTTTTGGTTCAGTACCCTGGACAGCACTTGTTTATTGATGGGTAAATGTATCCACCAATCAGCAAGCACAACCCAGGTTGTTCACCAAAAATGGACCGGCATCTAAGCTTGCTTTTAAAAATTGAGATACCAAGAGAATGAAGAAAATTTGATAATAGGAGTAAATTAGAAATTTGCTTAAAATTGCAAGCTCTACATGCCCTAGGGGAGGTTTCCGGAGGAGGAGCACAGGTGTGAGCTCAGGTGATGCACCTGTTCTGATCTGATTTCTCCTACCTGCAAGCTCTTGGCGAGATTCGCGCCTAAACCCTGGTGTCTGGGGCGGCTTGTATTGCTCTATACCATCTCTGCTGGAAACCCCATAGTGCCTTATCATCGCACTAAAGCTGCTCATAGCAGCCCTGAAAAAGGTCCCACTTTGGTGGCAAACCTTATGCTATTATAGAAAATAAAGCCTGTGCTACGATACAGTGTTCCCATGGAGAGGAGGCTTTTGCTGGGAAAAATATAAACTAACAACAGGTGCTTCAGTCGCTTGTTACCTTGAAACTGTGGGCTCACTTTGAATCAGAGGACTGAGGCTGATGTGACTGTTATTGGAGCTGTGCCACCTCCAACTCTTCGTACAGCGAGCTGCCATCTGTTCCACCTCTGGACTGTGAGTACCGCGGGGATCCATGATTCCCTGCATCCTTCAACGACAGCGGAGGGAGAGTTGTGGCTGAGACCCCGGTGTACCCGAGGGAGAAGATCTACCTCCTCAGATCCCTGCTCCCCTACTCTCTGTCCTGTAAGCGGCAGTGAGTGCTACAGCGAACCGGGAATCCTTGCACCTCCGGGCGGCAGCGGAGGGAGAGCTGCGCTTGAAAACCCGGTACAGTTTGTGTGAAGTCTGCCCTCGGAGCTCTGTGTTTCTTCCCTACTGCCTTGTAAACGGCTGTGTGTGCCGCAGGGAGCCGGGACTCTTTGTATCCTTTGTCGGCAGGGGAGAGCCGCAAGTGCTGGGGCAGTCTGTGTCGAAGCTGCTTTTTGAGCTCTTCTTTTCTCCCTCACGGATCTGTAAGCAGCTGTGAGTATCACAGGGAGCCGGGTCTCTCTGTGATCTTTGTTGTCAATGGAGTGAGAACTGCGATTAAAGTGCCGGTGCAGTCCCGGTGAAAAGTTTTGTCTCCAGAGTTTTCGGCTCCTCCATTGTCACCCTGTGAGTGGTAACAGATACCGGTGCCCCCTGGGGCTGCTCCCATATTATCTGAGGATTCCCCAACGGAGCCCCCACTTTATGGAGCACGGCTCCATATCTTGATACCTTTGCTTCCCTGCCTTGGAGAGGCGCTCCCCCTCTCACCGGTGCTGCGTGAGGGGGGGCCACTGCAGTCAAAGGCACATTGTTCACTGGCTAAACCCATGGAAGAATAACGTAGAACTGTTTTGTATGTAATCTACGATAGCTGGCTAAAGAGCTATAAGCATAGGAGTGACTGAGCTATATTTCTACCAAATAATCTTCTACATATGTACTTTATTTTCCTGTTTTTCGTTTATTCTTGCTGTATTAGGTCTGTTACCCTGATAAAACAACAAGGGTAAAGCAAGCTATTATTTAAAGGCTATGATCATTGTTCTGAGCCCAATGGACTTTAATGACTTTTAAACACATAAGCGGGCTGTTTATCTCGGTGTTATGTTCTCATTGGTCATTGCAAGCTAAAAATTTTGGTCATAACACAGTGTTTTATCTTATTTTTATATTGTTTTTTTGTCTTTTTTTTCTTCTTCTTTGTTTCCTTTTTCTTTTTTTTTTTTTTTCTGTTTATTGGTGTGTCTACAGGTGTATTAATATAAGTCTATCTAAGTATAAAAAACTGACACAATTTGTCTGAAAACATATCTAGGGTGATGATTGTATAGAACTAATGCAATTGTGAAAACCTGGAACTGTTCTAGGAGCTCACATAAATCTTAGGCTGTGAGTATATTTAACTAAGGCATAGGGACACTCATTGATTATTCCCTACAGTCACAGACAGGACTGATCTTATTTCACGGTTGATTTTTATATATATATATTTTTTTTGCAAATATAAAGAAAGAAAAGAAAAAAAAAAAAAAAAAAAAGAGCACTTTTCCTCACTCCCTCTTCCCTTCTTTTTCTGGGGTCTCCTCCCCCCTTTATCACTCCGGATTGTTTTTTGTTTTTTTTCTCTTTCCCCCACTTCCCTTCCTCACAAGTATATGGATAAGTTTTTACACTCACAATCTAAAACCTCACCTTCAGCCATGTCAGCTAGACAAAGGGATAAAAGAACTAAGCCTACCACAGAGGCGGCTGGTGACGTACAGCTGGCCGCACGTGATTCCCTTAGTGTTCACGAGTCTATTGACCTACAGTCTCTAGTCTCAGATATATCTACGGCCCTTGCGCCTAAGTTTGAGTCACTTAAAGCAGAGATAAAATATGATATTGCTCAGCTAAGCACAGAAGTTAAACAATTCTCAGAGAGATTCTCTGAGGTAGAACAAAGAGTATCTGATCTTGAAGATCTTACCCTAGCGCAAAACACTAAATTAGAAGCTACCTCCTCAGCCCTTTTTAAATTACAAAACAAAGTAGAAGATCTGGAAAATCGGGCTAGACGAAATAATTTAAGAATTATAGGGGTTCCCGAGGGGAAGCAGTTCGAAGATCTAAATAAATTGATCACTAAAACACTCCCAGCGTTGTTGAATATCCCTGAGACCTATCATGATATTGTCATAGAATGGGTACATAGGTTAGGAGTAGCATCCCCCTCAAAAAACAATATGAGGCCAAGACCAATCCTAGCCAAATTTTTGAACTATCAAGACAAAATGTTTTTTTTGCAAGCCTTTCGCAAGAATAAGCCCATACTTCTGGAAGGAACAAAAATATTGTTGTTCCAGGATTATGCAGCAGATACTGCTTCAAAAAGAAAGGAGTTAGCCCCAGTTTGCACCAAACTTATACAGCAGGGACTGCGTGCAACGATTGTCCATCCCGCTAGGCTTCGATTGGTCTATGATAATACTTCATATTTTTTTGAGTCTGCTAAAGCCGCAGAAGCTTTTTTTTACTAAAAACAACATAGCTCAGCAGATTGGTCTCTGAGTATCTTGGCTTTTGTGAGCAATGTTAAGAATAGATCTACTGTTTTATCACCATGCTGGGCTCTTTTCAGGTTAGGGTAACAGACGGTCTAGATCCTCTAGACGTCTGTTTTATGTTTCTTGGTTGTTTATTCTTGTTAGGGGTGTATATTTGTGATTTTTTTTTTTCTTTTCTTTCTTTTCTCCCACCACCACCTCCCGTCCCAAACTATAGATATTGTCCAAAATGAACAGGATTAAATTTACTTCTTGGAATATAGGAGGTCTTACTTCTCCTATTAAGAGAAAAATGATTATTTCTTATCTTAAAAAAATAGGCTCTTCTATTGCTTTTTTACAAGAAACCCATTTGAAAACACAAGAAATTCTTAAACTTAAATCTTCATGGGTTAGGGAGGTTTTTTTTTCCCCTAGCTGTAGTCGTAGAGGTGGAGTTGCTATTCTTTTGGGGAAAAAATTCAATTATGAGGTAATTCAGAGTCAGTCAGATGAAGAGGGGAGATATATTATTTTGAAAATTAAGATTGCGAGTATTCTGTATACGTTATGCAACGTTTATGCTCCAAACGTTTTTGATTTGTCCTTTTGGGATGCGCTACAGGCCAGGCTTATGACATCTGCAGAAGGTTTCCTCATTTTAGCTGGCGACTTTAACATGGCTCCGCAGTATCCAATAGATAGAATGAGGCAGCAGGAGTTTTCTAAAAAAACTTAAAGGGATAATCTTGAGGCAAAACTGTTCTCTAAGATCTTTTCTAACTTGAGAGTAAGGGATATCTGGAGGCTTAAAAACCCGGATACGCAGGATTTTACGTGTCTTTCAAAAGCACATAAATCATTGTCCCGGATTGATTTATTTTTGATTGATGAAAGATTATGTAAATACAAAGTATCAGCTCAAATATTGCCTATTGCAGTATCTGATCATGCCCCAATATGTTTCGAATCTCAAATGGGTACACCCTCTCAGGCCAATAATCGTTTCTCTTATCCTAAGTTTTTGTCTTCTGACGTTAAGTTTAAAAATTTTCTGGAAACTCAGGCCTAGATTTGGAGTTCGGCGGTAGCCGTCAAAACCAGCGTTAGAGGCTCCTAACGCTGGTTTTGGCCACCCGCTGGTATTTGGAGTCAGTGATTAAAGGGTCTAACGCTCACTTTTCAGCCGTGACTTTTCCATACCGCAGATCCCCCTACGCCATTTGCGTATCCTATCTTTTCAATGGGATATTTCTAACGCTGGTATTTAGAGTCGTTTCTGAAGTGAGCGTTAGAGCTCTAACGACAAAATTCCAGCCGCCTGAAAATAGCAGGAGTTAAGAGCTTTCTGGCTAACGCCGGTTCATAGAGCTCTTAACTACTGTACCCTAAAGTACACTAACACCCATAAACTACCTATGTACCCCTAAACCGAGCTCCCCCCACATCGCCGCCACTCGATTAAAATTTTTAACCCCTAATCTGCCGACCGCCACCTACGTTATACTTATGTACCCCTAATCTGCTGCCCCTAACCCCGCCGACCCCTGTATTACATTTATTAACCCCTAACCTGCCCCCCACAACGTCGCCGCCAGCTACTTAAAATAATTAACCCCTAATCTTCCGACCGCAAAGCGCCGCCACCTACGTTATCCCTATGTACCCCTAATCTGCTACCCCTAACACCGCCGACCCCTATATTATATTTATTAACCCCTAATCTGCCCCCCTCAACGTCGCCGACACCTGCCTACACTTATTAACCCCTAATCTGCCGAGCGGACCTGAGCGCTACTATAATAAAGTTATTAACCCCTAACCCGCCTCACTAACCCTATCATAAATAGTATTAACCCCTAATCTGCCCTCCCTAACATCGCCGACACCTACCTTCAATTATTAACCCCTAATCTGACGACCGGAGCTCACCGCTATTCTAATAAATTGATTAACCCCTAAAGCTAAGTCTAACCCTAACACTAACACCCCCCTAAGTTAAATATAATTTACATCTAACGAAATTAATTAACTCTTATTAAATAAATGATTCCTATTTAAAGCTAAATACTTACCTGTAAAATAAATCCTAATATAGCTACAATATAAATTATAATTACATTGTAGCTATTTTAGGATTAATATTTATTTTACAGGCAACTTTGTAATTATTTTAACCAGGTACAATAGCTATTAAATAGTTAAGAACTATTTAATAGTTACCTAGTTAGAATAATAACAAATTTACCTGTAAAATAAATCCTAACCTAAGATATAATTAAACCTAACACTACCCTATCAATAAAATAATTAAATAAACTACCTACAATTACCTACAATTAACCTAACACTACACTATCAATAAATTAATTAAACACAATTCCTACAAATAAATACAATTAAATAAACTAGCTAAAGTACAAAAAATAAAAAAGAACTAAGTTACAGAAAATAATAAAATATTTACAAACATAAGAAAAATATTACAACAATTTTAAACTAATTACACCTACTCTAAGCCCCCTAATAAAATAACAAAGCCCCCCAAAATAAAAAATTCCCTACCCTATTCTAAATTAAAAAAGTTACAAGCTCTTTTACCTTACCAGCCCTGAACAGGGCCCTTTGCGGGGCATGCCCCAAGGATTTCAGCTCTTTTGCCTGTAAAAAAAAACATACAATACCCCCCCCAACATTACAACCCACCACCCACATACCCCTAATCTAACCCAAACCCCCCTTAAATAAACCTAACACTAAGCCCCTGAAGATCTTCCTACCTTGTCTTCACCATACCAGGTTCACCGATCCGTCCTGGCTCCAACATCTTCATCCAACCCAAGCGGGGGTTGGCGATCCATCATCCGGTGCTGAAGAGGTCCAGAAGAGGCTCCAAAGTCTTCCTCCTATCCGGCAAGAAGAGGACATCCGGACCGGCAAACATCTTCTCCAAGCGGCATCTTCAATCTTCTTCCATCCGGTGCGGAGCGGGTCCATCTTGAAGCAGGCGACGCGGATCCATCCTCTTCTTCCGTTGTCTCCCGACGAATGACGGTTCCTTTAAGGGACGTCATCCAAGATGGCGTCCCTCGAATTCCGATTGGCTGATAGGATTCTATCAGCCAATCGGAATTAAGGTAGGAATATTCTGATTGGCTGATGGAATCAGCCAATCAGAATCAAGTTCAATCCGATTGGCTGATCCAATCAGCCAATCAGATTGAGCTCGCATTCTATTGGCTGTTCCGATCAGATTGAGCTCGCATTCTATTGGCTGTTCCGATCAGCCAATAGAATGCGAGCTCAATCTGATTGGCTGATTGGATCAGCCAATCGGATTGAACTTGATTCTGATTGGCTGATTCCATCAGCCAATCAGAAAATTCCTACCTTAATTCCGATTGGCTGATAGAATCCTATCAGCCAATCGGAATTCGAGGGACGCCATCTTGGATGACGTCCCTTAAAGGAACCGTCATTCGTCGGGAGACAACGGAAGAAGAGGATGGATCCGCGTCGCCTGCTTCAAGATGGACCCGCTCCGCACCGGATGGAAGAAGATTGAAGATGCCGCTTGGAGAAGATGTTTGCCGGTCCGGATGTCCTCTTCTTGCCGGATAGGAGGAAGACTTTGGAGCCTCTTCTGGACCTCTTCAGCACCGGATGATGGATCGCCAACCCCCGCTTGGGTTGGATGAAGATGTTGGAGCCAGGACGGATCGGTGAACCTGGTATGGTGAAGACAAGGTAGGAAGATCTTCAGGGGCTTAGTGTTAGGTTTATTTAAGGGGGGTTTGGGTTAGATTAGGGGTATGTGGGTGGTGGGTTGTAATGTTGGGGGGGGGGGTATGGTATGTTTTTTTTTACAGGCAAAAGAGCTGAAATCCTTGGGGCATGCCCCGCAAAGGGCCCTGTTCAGGGCTGGTAAGGTAAAAGAGCTTGTAACTTTTTTAATTTAGAATAGGGTAGGGAATTTTTTATTTTGGGGGGCTTTGTTATTTTATTAGGGGGCTTAGAGTAGGTGTAATTAGTTTAAAATTGTTGTAATATTTTTCTTATGTTTGTAAATATTTTATTATTTTTTGTAACTTAGTTCTTTTTTATTTTTTGTACTTTAGCTAGTTTATTTAATTGTATTTATTTGTAGGAATTGTGTTTAATTAATTTATTGATAGTGTAGTGTTAGGTTAATTGTAGGTAATTGTAGGTAGTTTATTTAATTAATTTATTGATAGGGTAGTGTTAGGTTTAATTATATCTTAGGTTAGGATTTATTTTACAGGTAAATTTGTTATTATTTTAACTAGGTAACTATTAAATAGTTATTAACTATTTAATAGCTATTGTACCTAGTTAAAATAAATACAAAGTTGCCTGTAAAATAAATATAAATCCTAAAATAGCTGTAATATAATTATAATTTATATTGTAGCTATATTAGGATTTATTTTACAGGTAAGTATTTAGCTTTAAATAGGAATAATTTATATAATAAGAGTTAATTTATTTCGTTAGATGTAAATTATATTTAACTTAGGGGGGTGTTAGTATTAGGGTTAGACTTAGCTTTAGGGGTTAATACATTTATTATAGTAGCGGTGAGGTCCGCTCGGCAGATTAGGGGTTAATAATTGAAGGTAGGTGTCGGAGATGTTAGGGAGGGCAGATTAGGGGTTAATACTATTTATGATAGGGTTAGTGAGGCAGATTAGGGGTTAATAACTTTATTATAGTAGTGCTCAGGTCCGCTCGGCAGATTAGGAGTTAATAAGTGTAGGCAGGTGTCGGCGACGTTGAGGGGGGCAGATTAGGGGTTAATAAATATAATATAGGGGTCGGCGGTGTTAGGGGCAGCAGATTAGGGGTACATAGGGATAACGTAGGTTGCGGCGGTTTACGGAGCGGCAGATTAGGGGTTAAAAAAAATATGCAGGTGTCAGCGATAGCGGGGGCGGCAGATTAGGGGTTAATAAGTGTAAGGTTAGGGGTGTTTAGACTCGGGGTTCATGTTAGAGTGTTAGGTGCAGACGTAGGAAGTGTTTCCCCATAGGAAACAATGGGGCTGCGTTAGGAGCTGAACGCTGCTTTTTTGCAGGTGTTAGGTTTTTTTTCAGCTCAAACAGCCCCATTGTTTCCTATGGGAGAATCGTGCACGAGCACGTTTTTGAGGCCGGCCGCGTCCGTAAGCAACTCTGGTATCGAGAGTTGCATTTGCGGTAAAAATGCTCTACGCTCCTTTTTTGGAGCCTAACGCAGCATTTGATTAAACTCTCGATACCAGAGTTAAATTTATGGTGCGGCCAGAAAAAAGCCTGCGGAGCGTTAACAGCCCTTTTACCGCCGAACTCCAAATCTAGGCCTCAATTTGCGGATTTCGCTATGTTTAATGCAGAAGCCGTGAGTTGGCCTTCCCTATTCTGGGAAACGGCCAAGGCAGTGATGAGAGGGGAGATTCTTGCTTATACTATCAGGCGCACAAAGAGTCTTAAAAAGCGTGAGAATGAACTTCTTCGGGCAGTTACAAATTCTTATAATTTATATTTAATGGAAAAGACACCCCAGAAGTGGGCCAAAAATATTACTGCACTAGAGGCTAGAGATTCACTGCTAATATATAAAGCCACTCAAAAGGATATACGGTTTTCCGCAAAATTTTATAAGTATGGGAATAAGACGGGAAAACTCTTAGCTAGATTAGTTAAGCAGGATCTAGGCTCCCAGCTAATTGACGTACTCCACAGAAATGGGCAAATAGCCAGCTCTGCACAGAACCTTCTTCAAACTGTTTATGACTACTATAAATCTATATACTCGGCTAAACCATCTGATGTTATGGAACGCCAGATGTTTTGGTCAGGCATCACATTCCCATCACTACTAGCATCTTCAATTGAAGATCTTGAATCTCCTATTACTGAAGCAGAAGTGGCTAAAGCGATTAATAAGCTGGGATACAATAAAGCACCGGGACCGGATGCAATACCTAATGAATTCTATAGATCGGTATCTGCTACTATAACACCGCATCTAACCTCATTATTTAACCACATATATATAGAGGGTACTGCACCTACGTCTAGCTTTACCACATCATTTACGTCCTTAATCTTAAAGAAGGGAAAAGATCCAAAAGTAATAGAATCTTATAGACCAATCGCCCTCATGAATACGGATTATAAATTGTTAACTACAATCCTTGCACAGCGGCTGCAGTCCCTTCTTCCTTCTATTATCAATACGGATCAGGCCGAGTTCATGAAAAATAGGAACTCCGCTGCTAAGATAAGGGAACTCCTGCTTACCTTAGACTTTTTTTCCAATACTATGATCTCTGATCAAATGGGACGAGAAAATGAAGCAGATCTGGCAATATTAGCCATAGATGCCGAAAAGGCCTTTGATTCAATTCATCATGACCATCTTTTATTATCTTTAGAGAAGTTTGGATTAAAAGGCAATTTCACGAATTTTATAGAAAAATTATATCATACGGCCTCCACTAGACTAATAGTTAACGGTCAGCTGTATTCGGAGATAATTCTCCAGAGGGGAACGAGGCAGGGGTGTCCCCTGTCACCGCTCCTTTTCAATATCGCCATTGAACCTCTTGCATTAATGATAAGACAGAGGCTTGAGGGGATTGTTGTCGCTGGACGGGAATTAAGAATAGCATTATATGCGGATGATATTCTTCTTTATTTAGCTAATATACGTAGGAATTTACCAATTCTGGTGGCAATTATACAACAATTTGGATCCTTCTCAGGATATAAGGTAAATATAAGTAAATCCAAATTTCTATGGGTTAGGCAGACAAGTAACTCTCCTACAAATATACCTTTTTCTATAGTGAAGGACTCGTTCAAATACCTTGGTATAAATATCTCTAGTAACCCTGACACCTGGTATTCGCTGAATATCCCGCCTGTTTTAAATAAAGTTAAAGTAGCTCTCAAAAATTGGCAGAATCTACCTCTCTCATTATCTGGACGCATAACAGTATATAAAATGATCCTACTACCTAAAATATTGTATGTTCTACAGAAAGGATATTACTTTATTTAATTCATATCTTCGATCCTTTTTATGGCAGGAAAGGAAGCCCAGAATGTCACTTGCAAAACTCTCTCTCCCAATAGGAGCTGGAGGTTTGGCTTTACCCGATTTGAAGGCATATAACTACGTCTTTTTAATTCGCATTGTAGCGGACTGGTTATTTCAGCGCAACTATGTTACAAACACTGACCTTGAGATTAGCATCATGTACCCCTTTGCACCGGTGGCACTTATACATATGGATACGCCCGATATTCCACCCCATATTAGAAGATATAAAGCTATATATAACATAATCCTGGCCTGGAAAAAAGTATGTAATCTGCTGGGAGTAGAATATCATGTATCACAACATTTGCCATTTGTAGGGAATCCACAATTTCAGGATGGTTCACCTTCATTAATTTTTTCAAAATGGAATACTCGAGGGCTTGTTAACGCCTTCCAGTTGCTTGATATAGAAGAAGGCTGTATCCAATCATTTGACGCACTTAGATTGAAATTCAATCTCCCACATAGAAATTTCTATGCCTATCTCCATGCCAGACACTACGTCATGAAATTAGTGAATGAGCACGGGTGGAACTGGTCACTAGGGCAGTTGGACAAGTGGCTTATTTTGGCAAAGAATGGAATTACGTCAATTTCCCCATGCTATATGATACTGGTGTCAGATAGAGGTACAATCAATCTCGATAAAATTGCGGGTAATTGGGCTAAACTCTTAGATAAAGAAGTCGATTCTAAAATACCTTCTATCTCAATTCAAGAGGTTGCTCGGACAACTCTCTCGTCTACATGGAGAGAATCCCATGTTAAGCTGTTACATAGGACATATTTTACACCAGAAAAGGGAATAAGATGTGGGAAAACTAATTTTACTATCTGTCCCAAGTGCTCACTCCCTTCTGCAGATCTTTTGCATATGCTATGGACTTGTCCAAAAATCAGGAACGTTTGGTTTAAAGTTCAATTTTGGCTCTGTAAAATACTAGGTCTCCCCTTGATAAATCTGCTAGATATGAATGTAGTCTTTCTCTTTTCCAATCCAGAAGATAAACAGCTTGATACTAAATTGATTAATATAACTATACTGGCTGTTAGATACCTCATTTTTAAAAAATGGAAAATGAACACCAGTATTTCTGAAATTAAAAGCTGCTTAAAAAAGCAATTTATTCTTGAACAATATAATGTCAATATTGATAATGACAATGATATCTCTAGGTTTTTTCTGAAATGGTCAGCATTTTTAAAAACATTTCCCCCTGCTGAAAGGGAATGTTTGATATATCCTTTACGTAACTCTGAATTAGTCCTCTTAGGGAGGTGGTGATGGGGGGTTTGAAATTTTTTTTTTATTTTTTTTTTATTTTTTTTTATTTTTTTGTGTGTCGACTTAGGTTGTTTCTGTTTGTTTTGTTTAGTTTTTGGTTTTTTCCCGTGGTAATGTGTGTGGGTAGTCTATGTCAGGGTTAAAATAATATAAAATCATCCAACAAGGGATTGAGTACCAATGTAATGAAGGAAAATTACTCTATTTTCTGGGCAAGTTTCAGCTAATGAATGTTATATATTTACATTGTCTTCTTGTGTTAAGCTGTAAAGGTCTGAGGTTTTTATGTCCATGTATATTTTATGTTTTCTACTATGATGCTTAGATATAGGTCCATTACCTAAAATTTATATAATTGGAACCCAGAGCGGATTGTTTTTGTTTGCTTCTTTTTGATTTTCTTTTTTTCCTTGCTACTGTTTGTCAGCTTACTATGTTGGATATAAATAAAGACTTTAAAAAAAAAAAAATGCAAGCTCTATCTGAATCACAAAAGAAAAATGTTGGGTTCAGAGTCCCTTTAAAATAGCGCTCCACTTGTAATCTAGCCCTATATTGTGTATTGGCAGGGTCAAATTTCTCCATTGGAAATAAAGCTAGCTGCTCATGGATAAGTTTAAGCCTGTACAAAGGGGTAATTGGCAAAATAATTTGTCTGTCTAATATGCGGTAGAAAAAAAGGTTTCAAGTAAAAGATGTGTGTGTATATATATATATATATATATATATATATATATATAGTATATATATATATATATATATATATATATACAGTACTGTAAATTATGGTAAATAAAAGCGTGAGATTAAATTCCTTAATTTCATAAAAGTTTGAGACATTATAGCATAGGCAATCAGCACAACTAGGCAAGAATCTCTGCTTGCTTGTCCACATAACTACTCTGTATACATTGTCACCAAAGCACCATATTTCGATGGCCCTTATTTAAGAAAGTCTGGTGGACCTGATCCGACAGTGCGGATCAGGTCCGCCAGATCTCGCTGAATACGGCGAGCAATGTGCCAATTGTCCGCCAGCAGGGGGGTGTCAATCAAACCGATCGTACTCGATCGGGTTGATTACCGGCGATGTCTATCCGCCTGCTTTTAGTTACTCCAATGATATGTTTCTAGCAGAGATTATGGTACATGTCAGTAGAAGATGAAATCCTAATTCGTCAAAAAATAGAGATATTCAACTTCACTTAATAATCTCTGTACCTATAAGGTTATGTATTAAAGCATAAGTATATATATAAGGACAGGTACATACAGTATATAAAGGTCAGATCTTTAGCAAAATGATTAGTTCCTAGACGAAAAGATCTAAATGTCTCCTCATGTTGAGTCCCTGAGGACTACTGGTTTTGAGGGAGAAAATACAAAAGACTTCTCTTTTGTTCAATTTATCCTCCCTATTTCCTCCTCTTTTCCACATAGGAACATGATCAATTCCCTGTATTCTTAACATGGTTACATCTGAATTATGTAGTGATTTGAAATGTCTGGATACTGGGGTATCTGCACCTTCATCTTCAATTGATCTTGGATGTTCTAGAAATCTGTCCTTTATGGGTCGTTTGGTTTTCCCTACATATTGAATTTTACACAGTAGACATTTTAACAAATATTCTACATGTGTAGTTGAACAATTTATGTAGTAATTAATTTCATGTTCTCGTTGAGTAAAACTAGAGCTAAATTTGTTGCCTTCTATTACATAATTACAGGTTTTGCAGATATTTTTTCTACATTTGAAAAAAGCTTTTCTCCCTTTTAGCCAGCATTTATTGGTCTTGGTAGGTAATTCTGAGGGAGATAAATAATTGGCCAATGTTTTTCACTTTTTAGACACAAGTTCTACCCCCTCTTGACTTATATCTTTTAGAACTGGAACAGAATATAATATAGGGATAGTTTCCTTAATTATGTTACATATTTTATTATAATACTTACTATAAGTAGTTATAAATTTAGGTTTTAGTTTTTTAGTGGCTGTAGTGGCAGATTTAGACACACAGTTTTTATTTTTATTTCTCAAAAGAACTGGCCAGCAATGAGTCCAGGGGGTCAATTTATAAATGTGCGAGCGGACATGATACAATGTATCGTATCATTTCCACTGCACATCGATAAATGTCGATAGCATACGCTGTTGGCATTTATCATTGCACCAGCAGTTCTTGTGAACTGCTTGTGCAATGCTGCCCCCTGCAGATCGGCCACTAGCAGGGGGTGTCAATCAACTAGATCGTATCCGATCGGGTTGATTTCAGTCTACCCTCTCAGAGGAGGCAGACAGGTTATGGAACAGCGGTCTCCATACGGAGCTTGATAAATTGACCCCCAAATCTCATTCCCAGAGAGCACCTGTGGAGAGATCTCAAAACAGCAGATGGGGAAATGAACCCTTCCAATATGAGAGACCTGGAGCAGTTAGCGAAAGATGAATGGTCCAATATTCCAGTAGAGAGGTGTAACAAACTCATTGATGGTTACAGGAAAAGATTGATTTCAGTTATTTTTCCAATTGGTGTGCTACCAAATATTAAATTGAGGGTGCTAATAATTTTGTCCAGTCCATTTTTGGAGTTTTGCAGGGAATGTATCAGATTTGTTTGTTTTTTTCGCTCCACTTTTTTGTGTCATACCAATACAAACAAAAAGAAATAAACATGAGAATGCCTAAACATTTGTAATTGCAACACTTTTCTGGGCAAATTGGTGCATTATCTGACAGAAATACAGGGGTGCTAATATTTTTGGCCATGACTATAAATGTATGTATCTCTATGTTAAAGCCCTTTGCCTGCTTCGGAGACCCCATATCATATATATCAGCCGTTAGAACTTTTGTGTGCAATATTCGTTTTTTAAATCATTTTTTAAGATGGCATTATTATGAGTGTCAGTGTACTTTTTAATGTTTTTTAATGTGTTTTGTGACACTTTTTTGTTTCGTGAAAAACACTTAACCAGAGCTCTGAGGATGCAGTAATCATTCTAGAGTAAATCGCGATTGCGCTCAAGCAATCAAGTTTAATTTTAAACTTGTAATATGAGTGGAAAACCCAATGCATGCAAACACCCGCTATATACCCCTTGTTGCTTGCGTATAACTGTTAGCGCTCCACATGTTATCTGGCCCTAAATGTTTATTTCCCTTCCCTTTATGACCACCTTGGTGTGCTATGCAAAAAAAAACTTACCAAAACTACATTTAGCATCACCAATTTATTATAGTAGAGGCCAGTGGCGGCTGGTGAATTTAAGAACTGGTAATTTCAGAGCAAAACTTGTCCAAAAGACCAGAAAATTTTAATATTTTTGATATCACTCCATTCAAACAGATGGTTTTTTGATTTACCTATCAAAAATATATATTTTTTTAGTAGAAAACCCAAGGTATTAATCTAGGCACATTTTTGTATTTTGGTATATTTCATGCAGCCAAATGCAATCATATTAATTTTTTTTTTTAACTTTTTCACAAACTGTGGGTTTCTCACTGAAATTGTTTACATACTGTACCTCTTGTACAATCATTAAAAAAATGGATGTAAAGTTTCTCTGAGATCCCCTTTGTTCAGAAACAGCAGACATGCATCAGGTAGCCTGTAAGGTTAATTTTAGTGTAGATTACTCTCCCACCTTACACCTCTTACCCCCTGATCATCCCAAAACAGCTCTCTTCCCTCCCTCATCCCCCACTGGTCACCACCATCTTAGGTACTGGCAGACAGTCTTACAGTATGCAGTTTAAGGATTTTTTAAGTTTATGTTTCTTAAATATTTTTCTTAAATATATATATTTTTTACTTTCTGTAGTGTAGTGTGAAGTATTACTCTCTCTCTCTCTCTCTCTCTCTCTCTCTCTCTCTCTCTCTCTCTCTCTATATATATATATATATATATATATATATATATATATATATATATATATATATATATATATATATAAATATATATATATATATATATATATATATATATATATATATATATAAATATATATATATATATATATATATATATATATATATATATATATATAAAATTATATACAGAAGAACAGAAGATCAGCACTCACCAACTCTCACAACCACTCTGTGCACGGCCAAATTGCATCCAAATAGTTCACCCTGAAGTAGGACAGGACCGGTGTTGATCCATAGTATCCCACACCAATAACAACCAGCACCAGAGACATGTTGAATCACCAATTTAATGCCAAGTAAGCATAACGTTTCAGCCCCCACTGGAGCCTTGATCACATGCAACAAATCCATGCCTACATTTTTTTTGGATTTGCTGCATTTGATCAAGGCTCCAGTGGGGGCTGAAACGTTATGCTTACTTGGCATTAAATTGGTGATTCAACATATCTCTGGTGCTGGTTGCTATTGGTGTGGGATACTACGGATCAACACCGGGTCCTGTCCTACTTCAGGGTGAACTGTATATATATATATATATATATATATATATATATATATATATATATATATATATATATATATATATATATATATAACTGAACACAAAGCTGGCACTATCTGGTCTTTCCAAAATATCCTTTACTGTGAAAGTAGAGACGTTTCGGGGACAGAGTATCCCCTTCCTCAGACACACTGAATACAAAGTGCACACAATATATAACAAACATTGCAAAACCCCACCCCCCAATTAGGACCAAAAAATGCCAAAAATATAGTCATGGTAACCACCCAATCACATAGTAAACTAATATAGTGTGTAATTGATTACAGCAAAGCCAATGCGCAAGTCTGTCTGAGCATAATAATAAGTGCATGTGAATAAGATATATGTGACATGTATCATGTAACTAGAACAATATGGTCTGCATGAGAGAACAGGCATAACATGGAGGAACAAACAAATAATCAATGAAATGCACATTAGCATGCGTATCTTACTTAGACCGCAACTTAATCACTATAAGGCAAATGTAATATGTTATGCAGACAATGCAAGAAGGACCTGTTATACATAAGTGGGACTCTGTAAAGCCATTAGTACTTACAGAGCCGTTACAGCCTGATCAAAAAACATACTCCTTGTACTTCCTGAATAGGCACATGGCTAATAGGCCCAATCAGCAGCCAGCAACAGCAGGGTGTACAACCTGCAATGCTATGGTACCTGGCTCTACTTTTGGACATCCATATACAAAAAAGAGATTTTCTATTCAGCACTTTATCACCTGCACAACCACTCATGTGGTTTATTTGTTGAATTGTAGCTGTGGGAGATTTTACGTTGATAAGACCTCAGATGATGCCCGGACACATTTTGCCAACCACAGATCAGCCATCAGGACTGCCATTAAGAATAAGAAGAGTGAGCAGCATGTGGCGAGGCATTTCTTGGAGGCCAGCCACACAGTGAATGATCTTCGCTTTGTTTTGATAGATCATATCCCCCCTCTGAAACGTGGGGGTGACAGGAATAGGATACTCCTGCAAACAGAAGCGAGGTGGATCTATCGCCTGAACACTCTGCAACCTAATGGTCTTAATACCGTCATAGACTGGCACTGCTTTTTATGAATTTGGGACCATTTTGTCATTAATAATGAGGGTCCACGTCTGTTTTCAACCTAATGAGAGTCCTAGACCATTGGAATAAACTTTTGAGTTTAGGGTCTACTATATCCTCTTATCATGGGCTCCATTCTATATTATACATAATAAGTCAGTATCAACTATTTACTAGATTCGGTACACTATTTATTCCCAATAGACGATTATCCCCCAGCAGTATTTATTGGTTTTGGGTTAACGTCATTAACAGTTTAATTTGGGGCATGGTGCATTTAACAAGAAGAATTTGTTTCTTTCTATATATTTTTGATAACATTATATTTGCCTCTACCAGTTCAATATTGTATAGATCTTTGAGTTAAATGTTAATTGTTTCCTCTTGTCATAGTCTCTTATCTGTACTTTACACAGATGATGTAATTATGCACACATTACTATGTATTGGATCTAGGAACACGTTTTTTGAATGCATACCATACATGGGGATATATACCCTTAGGGTTAGCTAATGCTTTAGCCATTTTACTATGTGTTTATTGGATTAGTGCCATTAACATGTCTTTTGCTGCGCAGTGGCCTTGTTTTGCTGTGACCACAAATCGTTGGGAAAGCTTGCCCATTGGATCTGTGTTACCGATTGGGTCCTCTTTTACTATCATGAGTATTTTGGTAGCGAACGGTGCGTTGCCATGGTAACGCTGTTGCTGGCTGCTGATTGGGCCTATTAGCCATGTGCCCATTCAGGAAGTACAAGGAGTATGTTTTTTTTTAATTTATTTTTTTATTGAGGACAAACAATACACTTATTACATGAAAAGAAAAAACAAAATTACAAATATTCTCAGCATATCTGTTCTTAAAAGTTCTAAAGCATAGATAGTCCTCATTTTCGTACCCCTTATCGATATAGGTCACTCTTGGACCTGTTTAAACAGTTCTTTGATTGCTTCCAGGGGTTAAATTATTTGGTGATAACAAGCATAAAGCAAATAAAAAGAAAACTTACAAAGAAAAACAGCATCAGTTTACCAGGTAATATTAAATCAAAGAATTCACGTTAATTATTAAGATGCTGGTGCCAAATCCGGACACCTTAACTATACAATACTCCTTAGGAAATTTATTTGAACATGCAGAAGGGTATAAATCAGTTGGTACATTTAAACCTTTAACTTAGTTACTCCCGATCCAACCCTGCAACTCAAAGTTACAGGTCTTTTCTGCGACTTTGCTGCCATCTAGTGTTCACATCTTATTATAAAGGAAAAACTGATATACGCAAAACATTAACCCATATTAAAATGAAGAAAATATCTGGGAATGTGTGCCTAAACAATGCCCATATCTGTGTCTGTTTATATCATGGATACAGCTATATTACCAGTAACTTTGTCCTGCCCCCATTCCAATCAGTGTGCTACAGTTACCCCGAAACATAGTTATTCTTGTGATGAGCATAACTGTGTCTGAACTGTCTCCTCTCATAGCCCGGCCATTAGCTACGAGGGAGATAATAATATACTTCATCTTAGGAGTAGGGTAATGGCTTTCACTATTTGACAGGCCCTTTGCTAGCTTTAGTAATATAAGTGTCCTCGCTAGGGTCCCCCACCAACCCCCACCGGGCACAATAAGACATTTAAGGGCTTAGGAAAATTATAATTACTCTCTACGATCTCAGTAAAAAGAGGGCTTTTATAGTTCTGCTTGATAATTATAGGTAACCTCTAGAGACATGCAAAGTCTAATGCTACTTGGAATCGGCTATGTTTATAATGGTACAGTGTTTGAAAATTGTGAGACACTCAAAACTAAACCCAAAACAATGAACTTATTAAATTGTAATATAACTTATCAGCAACGTTGCTAAGTTTTCTCATCCTAGAAGTGGTGCCTCAACCCCATGCTTTAGGCTGTGATGGCCGGAAGGTTCGCCAAGAAAAAACATTAGGGGCCTGCTGCAAATGTCCATCTTTGCAAGTTGGGGTCAGTGTTCCCGCTTTCAATGTCTCTCTGCTTTTATTCTCCTGATGCGCTTTGCAATGCTTGGTAGAAGAGGCTTCTGTAGAGCAATCTGTAACATGTTTTGTAGCCATCAGAGTCAGGATTGCAGATGAAGAGGGTACTTTTGCTTTGATGATATTGATCCGAGGATCCCCCCCTAATCCCCTGTTGCAATTGGTGTTTGTCAGATATCCTCTTTGCTCTGTGCATGTTTTCTGTGTTTGGCCGTGAGTGATGTCTTCTCCCATGTCAGTTGTCTGCGGGCTACTAGATGGCGCTTTAATATAATGCTGTTCCTGTACCACATCAGGCTCATTTTCCACGTGTCTAGGCCTTGTTATTTGGTTGCGCAGCTTAGGAACGACTGCCTTCGGTGTAAAGTTAAAGTTTGTTTGAGTTTTGCCGTCCACACAATAATAACTCATTAAAAAGTCCTGTGGGGCATTTTCCATGAGACGTTGAAACAGAACCTCCAGTTTGAGCCATTGGGTGTTGAAGGTTCCACATGAGTCTGATTCATCCACCATTTTAGTGTCAGTTGTGGTGAGTCGGGATGCCATAATAACAACCCAGTAAAAAGACACCCTGCTTATTCCGTCAGGAGACTGATGATAATGGTAGTAGAGTCCGGTTAAGGCAAAGTACCTCGGATAACCGAGGGGGAAGCGCCACCTGTTATGTGCCGCCGCACCAGGTCTTCTCCGTCTGATTCAAAGCTCCGGTTTCATGCACACAGCTGTAAATAAGATATATTAGATCTCGCAGTGTACTGTGATGCCTCAGACACTGATTTAGCTTGGTTTGCTGGTAAATTTCTCCTTTTAACCGGCAGATTAACAGAGTTTCAGCCGGAGCTCTGGAAATTGCGGCCAGTTCAGATCGCTGTTCAGACACGCCCCAAGGAGTATGTTTTTTGATCAGGCTGTAACAGCTCCGTAAGTACTAACGGCTTTACAGAGTCCCACTTAAGTTTAACAGGTCCTTCTTGCATTGTCTGCATAATATATGAAATTTGCCCTATAGTGATTAAAGGGCCATAATACCCAAATGTTTAAACCCTTGAAAGTGATGCAGCATAGCTGTAAAAAGCTGACTAGAAAATATCACCTGAACATCTCTATGTAAAAAAGAAAGATATTTTACCTCAAAAGTTTCTCAGTAGCCACTTCCCATTGTAAAGGACTTCTAAGCAGCATATCAGTATGTCTGTCCCGGAACAGCGGAAGGTGCGAGCTTACGTGCACTCTCATCTTATTTCCCTATTCAGTTTAAAGGAAGTTTGCTATGACATCTCATGAGAGGTAAGTGAAATCTCATGAGATCACAGTAAAAGAGTTCATGACCTCAGCACTGCTGATACTGATTGTCTGCTGTTTATTTCTTCATTTATTTATTTTTTACCTGCAGCTGGGCTGCAGATGAGTATAACATTTTACACAGAACTTACTCTGCTGAGCTGAGGAGATTGTGAGGTAAAAAATCTTCCTTTTTTACATAGATATGCTCAGGTTATATTTTCCTGTCAGTTTTTTTACAGTTATACTGCATCAGTTTCAAGTGATTTAGCATATGAGTATTATGTCCCTTTAAGTTGCGGTCTAATAAGATATGCATGCTAATGTGCATTTCATTGATTGTTTGTTCGTTCCTCCATGTTGTGCCTGTTCTCTCATGCAGACCATATTGTTCTAGTTACATGATACATGTCACATATATCTTACTCACATGCACTTATTATTATGCTCAGACAGACTTGTGCATTAGCTTTGCTGTAATCAATTACACACTATGGCCTAGATTTGGAGTTTTGTCGGTAAAGACCCGCGTAGCTAACGCCGGCTTTTTTATGGCCGCACCATAAAAATAACTCTGGTATTGAGAGTCCACATAAAGGCTGCGTTAGGCTCCAAAAAAGGAGCGTAGAGCATATTTAACGCAGCTTCAACTCTCGATACCAGAGTTGCTTACGCAAGCGGCCAGCCTCAAAAACGTGCTCGTGCACGATTCCCCCATAGGAAACAATGGAGCTGTTTGAGCTGAAAAAAAACCTAACACCTGCAAAAAGGCCACGTTCAGCTCCTAACGCAGCCCCATTGTTTGCTATGCGGAAACACTTCCTACGTCTGCACCTAACACTCTAACATGTACCCCGAGTCTAAACACCCCTAACCTTACACTTATTAACCCCTATTCTGCCGCCCCCGCTATCGCTGACCCCTGCATATTATTATTAACCCCTAATCTGCCGCTCCGTAAACCGCCGCTACTTACATTATCCCTATGTACCCCTAATCTGCTGCCCTAACATCGCCGACCCCTATATTATATTTATTAACCCCTAATCTGCCCCCCACAACGTCGCCTCCACCTGCCTACACTTATTAACCCCTAATCTGCCGACCGGACCGCACCGCTATTATTATAAAGTTATTAACCCCTAATCCGCCTCACTAACCCTATAATAAATAGTATTAACCCCTAATCTGCCCTCCCTAACATCGCCGACACCTAACTTCAAACATTAACCCCTAATCTGCCGACTGGAGCTCACCGCTATTCTAATAAATGTATTAACCCCTAAAGCTAAGTCTAACCCTAACACTAAAACCCCCCTAAGTTAAATATAATTTTAATCTAACTAAATTAATTAACTCTTATTAAATAAATTATTCCTATTTAAAGCTAAATACTTACCTGTAAAATAAATCCTAATATAGCTACAATATAAATTATAATTATATTATAGCTATTTTAGGATTAATATTTATTTTACAGGTAACTTTGTATTTATTTTAACCAGGTACAATAGCTATTAAATAGTTAAGAACTATTTAATAGCTAAAATAGTTAAAATAATTATAAAATTACCTGTAAAATAAATCCTAACCTTAGTTACAATTAAACCTAACACTACACTATCAATAAATTAATTAAATAAACTACCTACAATTACCTACAATTAACCTAACACTACACTATCAATAAATTAATTAAATACAATTCCTACAAATAAATACAATTAAATAAACTTGCTAAAGTACAAAAAATAAAAAAGAACTAAGTTACAAAAAATAAAAAAATATTTACAAACATAAGAAAAATATTACAACAATTTTAAACTAATTACACCTACTCTAAGCCCCCTAATAAAATAACAAAGACCCCCAAAATAAAAAAATGCCCTACCCTATTCTAAATTACTAAAGTTCAAAGCTCTTTTACCTTTCCAGCCCTGAACAGGGCCCTTTGCGGGGTATGCCCCAAGAAGTTCAGCTCTTTTGCCTGTAAAAAAAAATGGATGGATGTTCCGCGTCGGAGGTCTTCAGGATCCTGCCGCTCCGCTCCGGATGGATGACCATAGAATATCCCGCTTGGATGAAGACTTCAATCGGATGGAAGACCTCTTCTGCCCCGCTTGGATGAAGACTTCAGCCGGATCATGGACCTCTTCAGCCCCCAGCTTGGGCTTGGATCAGGACATCGGAGGAGGTCTTCTGGACAGATCGGTGAACCCGGTGAGGTGAAGATAAGGTAGGAAGATCTTCAGGGGCTTAGTGTTAGGTTTATTTAAGGGGGGTTTGGGTTAGATTAGGGGTATGTGGGTGGTGGGTTGTAATGTTGGGGGGCTTGGGTATAGTATGTTTTTTTTTACAGGCAAAAGAGCTGAACTTCTTGGGGCATGCCCCGCAAAGGGCCCTGTTCAGGGCTGGTACGGTAAAAGAGCTTTGAACTTTAGTAATTTAGAATAGGGTAGGGCATTTTTTTATTTTGGGGGGCTTTGTTATTTTATTAGGGGGCTTAGAGTAGGTGTAATTAGTTTAAAATTGTTGTAATATTTTTCTTATGTTTGTAAATATTTTTTTATTTTTTGTAACTTAGTTCTTTTTTATTTTTTGTACTTTAGCAAGTTTATTTAATTGTATTTATTTGTAGGAATTGTATTTAATTAATTTATTGATAGTGTAGTGTTAGGTTAATTGTAGGTAATTGTAGGTAGTTTATTTAATTAATTTATTGATAGTGTAGTGTTAGGTTTAATTGTAACTTAGGTTAGGATTTATTTTACAGGTAATTTTGTAATTATTTTAACTATTTTAGCTATTAAATAGTTCTTAACTATTTAATAGCTATTGTACCTGGTTAAAATAAATACAAAGTTACCTGTAAAATAAATATTAATCCTAAAATAGCTATAATATAATTATAATTTATATTGTAGCTATGTTAGGATTTATTTTACAGGTAATTATTTAGCTTTAAATAGGAATAATTTATTTAATAAGAGTTAATTAATTTCGTTAGATTAAAATTATATTTAATTTAGGGGGGTGTTAGTGTTAGGGTTAGACTTAGCTTTAGGGGTTAATACATTTATTAGAATAGCGGTGAGCTCCAGTCGGCAGATTAGGGGTTAATGTTTGAAGTTAGGTGTCGGCGATGTTAGGGAGGGCAGATTAGGGGTTAATACTATTTATTATAGGGTTAGTGAGGCGGATTAGGGGTTAATAACTTTATAATAATAGCGGTGCGGTCCGCTCGGCAGATTAGGGGTTAATAAGTGTAGGCAGGTGGATGCGACGTTGAGAGGGGGCAGATTAGGGGTTAATAAATATAATATAGGGGTCGGCGGTGTTAGGGGCAGCAGATTAGGGGTACATAAGTATAACGTAGGTGGCGGCGCTTTGCGGTCGGCAGATTAGGGGTCAATTATTGTAGGTAGCTGGCTGCGACGTTGTGGGGGGCAGGTTAGGGGTTAATAAATATAATATAGGGGTCGGCGGTGTTAGGGGCAGCAGATTAGGGGTACATAAGTATAACGTAGGTGGCGGTCGGCAGATTAGGGGTTAAAAAAATTTAATCGAGTGTCGGCGATGTGGGGGTACCTCGGTTTAGGGGTACATAGGTAGTTTATGGGTGTTAGTGTACTTTAGAGTACAGTAGTTAAGAGCTTTATAAACCGGCGTTAGCCCAGAAAGCTCTTAACTACTGACTTTTTTCCTGCGGCTGGAGTTTTGTCGTTAAATGTCTAACGCTCACTTCAGACACGACTCTAAATACCGGAGTTAGAAAGATCCCATTGAAAAGATAGGATACGCAATTTACGTAAGGGGATCTGCGGTATGGAAAAGTCAAGGCTGAAAAGTGAGCGTTAGACCCTATTTTGAGTGACTCCAAATACCGGAGGTAGCCTAAAACCAGCGTTAGGAGCCTCTAACGCTGGTTTTCACGGCTAACGCCAAACTCCAAATCTATGCCTATGTGATTAGGTGGTTACCATGACTACCTTTTAGGCGTTTTTTTGGTCCTAATTGGGGGTGGGGTTTTGCAATGTTTGTTATATATTGTTTGCACTTTGTATTCACTGTGTTTGAGGAAGGGGATACTCTGTCCCCGAAACGTCACTACTTTCACAGTAAAGGATATTTTGGAAAGACCAGAGAGTGCCATTTTTGTGTTCAGTTATATTCAATTACACTAGCACCCTGGCAGTTGATATACAGCGTGAGAGTGCTCTCCCTTGTTACTATATATATATATATATATATATATATATATATATATACCTGTATATATATATATATATATATATATATTATATATATATATATATATATATATATATATATACAAAACATGGAAGGGGACTGCACTCTCAGACTGAACTGGGTACACATCCCATGACCCTGCAACATGCTCAGCCCTGGGTGCTATAGAACTCTCAGGAAGGCTGTGCTGTCTCCAGAGTCACAGGCAGTTAACCCCAGACAAGCCTGGGTGCAAGGCTCATAGGGAAAATTACAAAATACTGTAAATTAATACAACACACAGAAAAACTCCAGCCCTCGCTTACAAGCTCTCAGCTAAGATTAAAAGCAAAACTGGAAGAGTTAGTTACCGCATCTGGCCAAATGGGACAAGCCCAGGTACCACGTCAAGGTCTCTTCCAAAACCTGGGTGCCTTAACGTGGTATATACAGTATATATATATATATATATATATATATATATATAAATAAATAACATGATAGGTATTTCAAGTATATAAATATATGTGTGTGTGTATGTGTATGTGGATTGGCGTGGATGTATATATCTGCACAGTGGATATAAAAAGTCTACATCCTTATGAGATAGCAGGTTTTTGAAATGTAAAGACAGTTATAATATTATCATAATATATTTATCTGCAATATTTCTAATGTTAACAAATAGTTAATCATTAGGAACATTTTAAATAAACAAACCTACAGCCCAGCTGATACTTTGTGGAAACACCTTTTGCATTTAATACAGCAGCAAGTCTTTGTGAATAATAACTTTGCTCATCTTGGTTTTAGAATGTTATCCTGCTCTTCTTTGCAAAAAGTTCAAGTTCATTCAAATTGCCAGGAGATCTCTTATGTACAGCTCTCTTTAGTAAATTACACAGGTTTTCAATGGGATTGAAGTCTGGGCTCTCATTGGGTCATTGAAAGACTTTTAACAGTGATTTCACAGTGCTCCATGGTATATCCAGTGCCGTCGACATTATTTTATATCCCTCTCCTGATTGGTAGTTTCAACAATTAGCTCTCATACGCCTAGATTACGAGTTTTGCGTTAGAAGCTGTGCGGTGCTAACGAGCAGTTTATGCTCACCGCTCACTTACAGACAGCGCTGGTATTACGGGTTTTTACAAACCCGGCATTAACCGCAAAAAAGTGAGCGAAGAGCAAAATTTTGCTCCACATCTCAGCTCAATACCAGCGCTGCTTACGTTAGCGGTGAGCTAGCTGAACTTGCTTGTGCACAATTTCCCCATAGGAATCAATGGGGGAGAGCTGGCTGAAAAAAAACCTAACACCTGCAAAAAAGCAGCGTAAACCTCCTAACACAGCCCCATTGATTCCTATAGGGAAATAAAAGTTATGTCTACACCTAACACCCTAACATGAACCCCGAGTCTAAACATCCCTAATCTTACACTTATTAACCCCTAATCTGCCGCCCCCGACACCTACATTATATTAGTACTCCTAATCTGCCGCTCCGGACACCGCCGCAACCTACAATATACTTATGAACCCCTAATCTGCTGCCCCCAACATAGCCGACACCTACATTATATTTATTAACCCCTAATCTGCCGCCCCCAATGTCGTCGCAACCTAACTACATTTATTAAC
Organism: Bombina bombina; assembly: GCF_027579735.1. NCBI lineage: Eukaryota > Metazoa > Chordata > Amphibia > Anura > Bombinatoridae > Bombina > Bombina bombina. The sequence goes on from NC_069502.1 coordinate 498,263,554, forward strand.
CCCTAATCTGCCGCCCACCACGTCACCGCCACTATTTTAAAGTTATTAACCCCTAAATCTAAGTCTAACCCTAACCCTAACCCCCCCTAACTTAAATATAATTTAAATAAATCTAAATAAAATTACTACAATTAACTAAATAATTCCTATTTAAAACTAAATACCTATAAAATAAACCCTAAACTAGCTACAATATAAATAATAGTTACATTGTAGCTAGCTTAGGGTTTATTTTTATTTTACAGGTAACTTTGTATTTATTTTAACTAGGTACAATAGTTATTAAATAGTTATTAACTATTTAATGCTCTACATAGTTAAAATGAAGACAAATTTACCTGTAAAATAAAACCTAACCTAAGTTACAATTACACCTAACACTACACTATAATTACATTAATTACCTAAATTAAATACAATTAATTACAATTAAATAAAATTATCTAAAGTACAAACCCCCCCCACTAAATTACAGAAAATAATAAAGAAATTACAAGATTTTTAAACTAATTACACTTAATCTAATCCCCCTAACAAAATAAAAAGCCCCCCAAATAAAAAAAAAGCTCTACCCTACACTAAATTACAAATAGCCCTTAAAAGGGCCTTTTGCAGGGCATTGCCCCAAAGTAACCAGCTCTTTTACCTGAAAAAATAATTACAATTCCCACCCCAACATTAAAACCCAACACCCACACAACCAACCCTACTCTAAAACCCACCCATCTTCTATCTTCATCCATCCGGCGCGGAGCGGCTCCATCTTCTAGACATCCAACGCGGAGCATCCTCTTCATCCGACGTCTTCTTGAACAATGACGGTTCCTTTAAGTGACATCATCCAAGATGGCGTCCCTTCAACTCCAATAGGCTGATAGAATTCTATCAGCAATTCAGAATTAAGGTAGGAAAAATCCTATTGGCTGATCCAATCAGCCAAAAGAATGCGAGCTCAATCCTATTGGCTGATTGGATCAGCCAATAGGATTGAACTTCAAACCTATTGGCTGATTGCATCAGCAAATAGGATTTTTCCTACCTTAATTCCGATTGGCTGATAGAATTCTATCAGCCAATCAGAGTTGTAGGTATGCCATCTTGGATGATGTCACTTAAAGGAACCGTCATTGTTCAAGAAGACGTCGGATGAAGAAGATGCTCCGCGTCGGATGTCTAGAAGATGGAGCCGCTCTGCGCCGGATGGATGAAGATAGAAGATGCCGTCTGGATGAAGACTTCTGCCCGTCTGGAGGACCACTTCTGCCCATCTGGAGGACCACTTCTGCCAGCTTCGTTGAGGACTTCGGGCCAGTTGGGTGAAGACGTCTCCTGGTAAGGTGATCTTCAGGGGGTTAGTGTTAGGTTTTTTTATTGGGGGATTGGGTGGGTATTAGAGTAGGGTCGGTTGTGTGGGTGGTGGGTTTTAATGTTGGTGGGGGATTTGTAATTTTCTTTTCAGGTAAAAGAGCTGATTACTTTGGGGCAAAGCCCTGCAAAAGGCACTTTTAAGGGCTATTTGTAATTTAGTGTAGGGTAGGGCTTTTTTATTTGGGGTGGGCTTTATTTATTTTGTTAGGGGGATTAGATTAGGTGTAATTAGTTTAAAAATCTTGTAATTTCTTTATTATTTTCTGTAATTTAGTGGGGTTTTTTTTGTACTTTAGATAATTTTATTTAATTGTAATTAATTGTATTTAATTTAGGTAATTAATTTAATTATAGTGTAGTGTTAGGTGTACTTGTAACTTAGGTTAGGTTTTATTTTACAGGTAAATTTGTCTTTATTTTAACAATGTAGTTATTAAATAGTTAATATCTATTTAATAACTATGGTACCTAGTTAAAATAAATACAAAGTTGCCTGTAAAATAAAACTAAACCCTAAGCTAGCTAGAATGTAACTATTAGTTATATTGTAGCTAGCTTAGGGTTTATTTTATAGGTAAGTATTTAGTTTTAAATAGGAATAATTTAATAATTTAGCTAATGATAGTAATTTTATTTAGATTTATTTAAATTATATTTAAGTTAGGGGGTGTTAGGGTTAGGGTTAGACTTAGATTTAGGGGTTAATAACTTTAATATAGTGGCGGTGACGTTGGGGGCGCCAGATTAGGGGTTAATAAATGTAGGTTGGTGGCGGCGATGTTAGGGACGGCAGATTAGGGGTTAATATTATTTAACTTATGTTTGTGATGCAGGAGTGCGGCAGTTTAGGGGTTAATATATTTATTGTAGTGGCGGCGATGTCCGGTTCGGCAAATTAGGGGTTAAAAAATGTATTTTAGTGTTTGCGATGTTAGGGGCCTCGGTTTAGGGGTTAATAGGTAGTTTATGGGTGTTAGTGTACTTTTTAGCACTTCAGTTAAGAGCTTTACGTGGTTGTACTGACTTTAAAATGCAGTACCAGGCTTGACAGGAGAGGGTGTACCGCTCACTTTTGGTTAGACTCAATACCGGCGCTATGCAAGTCCCATTGAAAATATAGGATACGCAATTGACGTAAGTGGATTTGCAGTATTTCCGAGTCTGGCCAAAAAAGTGAGCGGTACAGCTGTACCTGCAAGACTCGTAATACCAGCGGGCGTTAAAAAGCAGCGTTAGGGCCTCTTAATGCTGCTTTTTAAGGCTAACGCAAAATCGTAATCTAGGCCATAGTTTATTTGGCAACTCTTTGCGGACTCTGGTTCTCCGAGTAGGATGCAACCCAAACATTCACCAAATGATACAGAAACAGCTGATTTTAATATGTGTTTAAACAGAATCACGTTCATGAGTGGTGTATGCTATTTACCAAAAACAAAGTGTAAAAAGGCTCAACAGTTAAAATAGCAAACGTTATTGTAATCCATCAAAAGGAAACAGCAAACTTGTTCAGGTAAAAGCAAAGGTAGTCTCTGGCGTCTGACAGGTTCGGTGTTAGCCGTATTCATAGACATTACCTAGTGGCTACAACATCTTTTTTATATAAACCCAAGTTAACCTCTTCAATGCCATAACCACTCTCCTTAAAGGGAAACACGTCAGACGCTAGAGGCTGCCTTTACTTTTACCTGAACACATTTCCTTTTTCCTTTTAATGGATTATAATAAAGTTTGGTATTTTAACTGTTGATCCTTTCATGCTTTGTTTTCTGCTTATGGATGAACAGACTGAGGCTTGTATACAGTGTTTACCATGGCTTACTGAGGTAGGCTGTCATCTGGATTGGTTTTCCCATGAGAGCTCCAGGCGGATATAAAGTTACGGCAACGGCTGTAGACACAGCAATGACACATACTTAAAAGTACTCAGAGAGTGGAGATTGGTCTCTCTATGAAGATTTGAGACCATCCTAATAGAGGACAATAGAGTATTAGCAAGTGTCGGGGGTAAGAGTGCTGAAACGAACGCTACAGACTGTAAGTACTGACTCTTAACTGGCGTAGCTGGTTGCAACTTGTGAGGCGATATCCTGACTTAGCTGTTACTTTGTATCACTTCCTATGCACAGCATTGATTGATTTTGCTATATTGGAGCTGTCTCTGGGAACTGGCTAACACATATGCATTCTCTCATCTTGTTGTTATTGTATGCGATTTACCTACAGGCATGGTTTAGAATGTGATTGGCTAACTGGGAACACAGCTAGAGCCCCCATTAAGAAAAGGGTGTATAGACTTATGTAGGTGTCTATAAGTGCTCAAGGGTAATCCTGTACATAACTCATCACTTATAATATGAAGGATAATAGCTATACCTGTATTATCTATTTAAAGTATAGGTTGCATTAAATAAATGATGACTGTGTTAAGATTCTCTGGTAAATATTTTTTTTTACCATTCACTTGTTATACCAGATTGTGCTCTATTCTTATAACAGGGTAGAGATTTGGATAGAACACTTTGCGCTATTATTTTCACCCTACTTGTACTGTAATTTAGGTCTAATTCTAAATGTTTCATTATTTGTAGAAAAAGCAATATATTTTAATAATTTGTCCTCTTTTCCTGTAATTTAACTTTGAAAATAGTTTTCTCAATTACTGTAAGGTAATGTGTGCAAGCAAAGCTGTATGGAAACCCTTTTTAAAAGTTACTTTAATAGTCCTATATTCCTCACAGCCTTGTTTGGTCAAACTCTTTTATTGCCTGTTATATATATGTCTCTAACACTCATCAGAGACAGATAAAGGGTAAACCTAGCTTCTAAAATGGTGGTGCCCATTACTTTATTGAAACTAAAGTACTTTATGTAAGCTATACATTTACATTTATATCTTAAATATTTAAAAAAAAAATGATATTTAAAAAAAAATACACCTACATATTATCGACTTTTTCTGTGCATCGGAAGTAGAAAGCAAATTACAAGTTGAAAATAATTGCATTCAATTGATAGCAAAAAACATAAAAAATAAATTTAAAATACAGTTACACTCATATTAACACTATATAATAAAAAACATTAAAAAACAAATTGCATAAAAAGTTATAAGGGTAAAAGATATGAGATCTTAGATGTTAAAAAAAGGACTGCAAAGGGTGCAAAGGGCTTTAACATAAAGATACATACATATACATGCCTTAAAAAAAAAAAAAAAAAAAAAAAAAAAATATATATATATATATATATATGTGTGTGTGTACAGATGTATTTATGTATTTATATGTGTATATATGTATTTACAGATAAAGACATATGCATAAGTGCTACTTGCAGTCAAGTAGCTGAAGAAACATAAAAAATCATATTTATGCAATATTCATATTTAATAAAGCATTTTAACTGTGTATTTACTGTGAATATTCCACATTTCAATGTTCTTCACATAGGGGAATATGTTCTAAGCATTTTTAAATAGCTATATATATATATATATATATATATATATATATATATATATATATGTATATACTGATACCTATAGATATAATTATATATATAAATATATATATATATATATCTATATACACATATAGATATATGTATTGTAATGTGAAATATTAATATTTCATGATGGGTTAGCGCACTTGAGAAAATGCGATCGTGTTTACTAGAGGGTGTTATTTTTTTCTCACTTCTCGCGCTCCATTGAAGTATATGGGGAATAAGTTAACGCAGTGGTAAAATTGGACTTCTGCTTTTAAGCATGTCGGGTTAGTGCTGATGCGGAAATTTTTTACTTTCAACTTATAATACACATGCTACACGACGTTTGCAAAAAGCCTCCGTCTAGCAAAGTTAAAGCATGAGCGTGAGCAAAATCTACAGCTCCGCTCATAATCTAGCCCTTAATAGTGTAAATCTGAACTTTTGAACCTTCTCCCACCTGCAGAAAAGCCGTTAAAGTAACGGTTTTACGGCATGAGCCAAGGAACTAAGCTTTTGCTTTACCATCATTTGTTTATTTATTAAAGGGGCCCCTTGTTTTCATTTTCAAAACAAATGCAAAGAGTACATCAGAAAAGTCCCATTGTGAATTTGTATGAGGTTGATCTTCAAGAGCTGATTTTGTTTTGTGGATAAAGTGGCCATTAATCATACCTAAAGACAGTTCATGTTCACTTCAGCGATTCTTTAACAATGTGCAGAAACCAGTTCACTTTATTTCCTTAACTTTTCAAACAATAAAATGCTTTATTTCATTTCCCCTTATGCTCACCTTGAAGTAGTTTGCAAATAAGACTTCTCAAAACTCAAATTAACAAAACAGATGGCCCCCTGCACCACCAATTTTACATAGTAGAGGTCACAATATATAAAAATTTCTGTTTATAATCCTATTACTTTCCCTTTTCTATTTATCACTAAGCTGTTAAGTAACTGTGTCCACAGCAATTTAGTGTGCAAACCTATGGTTACATTAATCACCTACTTTAGTTTGAGCTTGGCAATCATAGCAAATAATTGTTCCTCTAAAGTTTTGTGAAGAAAACCATAAACTGTGAAATTAAAGCTGGTTTTAATATTATACTTTTTATATTAGGTGTATTAAAAAAAGGCTTATGACTGATAGTGAAATTCTCTATAATTCTGCTGCAGTATATTTAGTAGTATAGAGTTTTCTGGAAAAATCACAGCATACAAACCGGATAACTGAATCTGACTTTGAATATAACTTTGAACATTCCCCTTCAAATATCCATAGCTAAAATAAAGTTAATGAATAACCCTATGTTGGAGACAAGACAGCATTTAAAAAATGTGATACAGAATGTTATTTATTTTAAATATAAACATGAAAGGTTATTACAAATGTGTCATTACCTGTAAATGTAACATTTAATTTTATAAAAGAAACTGCAGGGGACTCTGGGCTAGATTAAATAAAGGTCATTTATCTGGTAACTTGTTATCACACTGTCTGCCTCATATGTGTGTTTCCAAGCATAAAAAATGTAAACGGAGTATTACTCTTAAAACAATGGGCCAGATAACAAGTGTAGCACAGATAGCGCTCATGCTATCACCACTATTGCTGGACCATGTGTGCATCTTTGATATTACAAGTCCATGGTAAAGCATTCTCTGGTTAACGTCTTCCAGGTGCTATTGCTCACAGATATTTATATTGTATTTATAGCGGATCATGTCCGCCTCACATCGATAAATGCTGACAGCATTTATCATTGCACAAGAATTCCTTGTGAAATGCTTGTGCAATGCCGCCCCCTGCAGATTTGCGGCCAATCATTGCGGTGTCAATCATCCTGATCGGATCGGGATGATTGCTGTCCGCCACCTCAGAGGTGACGGACGAGTTAAGGAGCAGCGGACTTATGACCGCTGCTTCTTAACTCCTGATTTCGGTGAGCCTGAAGGCTTGTGCAGAATAAGCAGCATTGATAAATGCTTGATAAATCGGCCCCTAAGAATTGTTAAGGCAGCTAGCAAGGACAGGGAGTTATATGTCATTGCTCATCTAGATACAAATGATCTGTCTAGTAATGATATTGTTGCAAAAAGGTTTTATTTAAGAAATGTTTAGATCATGTGGCTTCATCTATGTCTTTTTCTGCTGTTTTATCTGTGTATGGACAGGATAAAACAGAATTGAACTCTTAGTTACAGAAGTGGTGCAAGGAGAGAGGATATGGTTTTGTTAGCCATCAAAGCTATGTTTGGCTTGATAATATATTGATAATAGATTGCACTCACTCACACACACACACACACACAGTTGTTCTCTCTCTCTCTCTCTCTCTCACACACACAGTTGTTCTCTCTCTCTCTCTCTCTCTCTCTCTCACACACACACAGTTGTTCTCTCTCTCTCTCTCTCTCTCTCTCTCTCTCTCACACACACACACAGTTGTTCTCTCTCTCTCTCTCTCTCTCTCACACACACACACAGTTGTTCTCTCTCTCTCTCTCTCTCTCTCTCTCTCACACACACACAGTTGTTCTCTCTCTCTCTCTCTCTCTCTCACACACACACACAGTTGTTCTCTCTCTCTCTCTCTCTCTCTCACACACACACAGTTGTTCTCTCTCTCTCTCTCTCTCTCACACACACACAGTTGTTCTCTCTCTCTCTCTCTCTCTCTCTCACACACACACACACACACACATTGGGGCCTATCTATCAAGCTTGCGTAAGTCGTTTTGCAGTAAGGCCAAAGAAGTGTGCGGTACACCTAAACCTTCAAGACTTGTAATAGCAGCAGGCGTAAAAAAGCAGCGTTAGGACCTCTTAACGCTGCTTTTTTACCCTAACGCATAACTCATAATCTAGCCGAAAGTTTGTTAATTAGTTTGTTTTGTGGGACGGTGTCAATTGCTTTGTTGAAATGGACTACACTCTTAAACCGGACTGGATACATATCCATGACCCTTCAAAACTCACAGCCCTCGGTATTCACCAGTACTCACAGGCAGTTACACAACTTTTAAGGACTCAGGCGGTTGACCCCAGCCAAACCTGGGTTCAAAGCCCATAGGGAAAATTATAAAACAAAATTATTAACACAACACATATACAGTCTGGCATTCTAGATTAAAGGAAAAATAGAAGAGTTACAGAATTTGGCCAAATGGTGATTTAGGCCCAGGACTGCTTCAAGGTCTCTTCATCTCTGGGTCATATATATAAACATAAAGACACGTCTAACAACAATTACAATTTACCATTCCAATAAATAAACCTTCAAATGTAAATTAACAAACAAACAAACTTGGTTTTGCTTTAACATAAGTGTTTGCCAATAAATATATATATATATATATATATATATATATATATATATATATATATGCCATTTGAGTGCAAAGGTCAGCATACCAGGCTATAATAACAAGAGTTTGGTGAGATAATACACAAGCTTTGATGTAGTGGAGTGTACAGCACAATATTGACACTTTTCCTCTACCCAAGTTCTATACTAAAGGCCTCATATTTCAAATTATGGATGGGTATGGTTCCAGCTAGAGAACCTATCCATTGTACAAGGAAATCCATGTGCAGCGTTGCTACCTGATCTCACTTAACCAATCATGTAAGAGTAAGGTCTGTCAATTATCAGAATGAATGAGGTTGGCATATTTTAATTTGCTCACATCTATGGTGGTGGAGAGGTTAAGAAGTGGCCATTGGATGACCACTACTTCTTAACTTGAATAGAGGCAGCCTTGCATCAGCAAGTCTTCTCTGCTTGATAAATGTAGCCCTAAATGTTGATACTAGGAATAGGTAGTATAATATAAGCTCTCCCACCTCCACCCTGCACCCTTGATATTTTGCATTTGCAACCCCACTTTTTATTGTCTAGTACCATCCCAGGGTATACAGTGAGATGCTCAAAAACATAACAAATGCCCCCCATAAAGAACATACTAATATTTCCATGTAAGCTATGCAACATATTTCAGTATTTATCATACTAAAACATGTCATTGATCTAGACTAGGTCTAGGTTTTGTATGTAAGAATGAGCACATGTAGTATACAGATTCTTTATTATTTTAATTTGTAAAACCGCATTTTGTTCATTGCAGATTTGATATAATATTTGTATAGTAAATAACCCATTGAAAAGAGCACATCATCATTTTAGTTATAGTTTGATAGCAAAGCCTTTAACAAGCTTGGTCAATAGCTACACATATTTAAGCTCTAGATAAATTACACTTATTCTCTTTGTCTGAGAGATTTATTTTGTTACCCATCAATTCATCAACATAGGTACATGTGTTTTACAAGCCCAACAGGAACATTGACTTGGAACTGAATATAATCTGCTAGAAGATATATCACTTCTTACCTGTCTTGTGCAGATAGCAAGCAAAGACAGACATTTTCAATTACAGTTAAATGTCAGGCTATGGCATTATTGTCTGATATCAACATCCTGCAAGCTATAACAATGTACCTTCTCCTCTACAAAATCTAATTCTTATACTGTACTCTGTTGGGGCACCATATCTTAGTATGTGTATCAGGGTTCAACATTTTCTAAAGCCCAAGGTGAAATGCTTCAGTTGCGTGTTGCTAACATGCTTTATTTCCTCTTTATTTGTAGCTATCCTTTTCTTCAACAAGACTGAAGAAAATAGACAAACAGAAATAAATGCAGTTAATGCACTCCTTGTATGAGATAAACCAAAGGAATTGTGTGCAAAATGTTTAAATGCATTGCAATGATATCTTTCCAAATTAGAAAAATATGATTACATTATATTATCATTAAACCCCATCTGTGCTATTATACACTTTGATAATTCTTACATAAACATGCTTTTTAAACTTTCTTTATATTACATATTTCATTGTCACGTAAGTTGTAAGTTATCTTTATATCTATCATCTATCTATCTATCTATCTATCTATCTATCTATCTATCTATCTATCTATCATGTGTAATGTTATAGAGACTGAATAGCTTTGACAAATATTTATAAACAAGCAACACAAGATTTATATTTTTTATTTAGTTTTCAAAGGCCATAGAAAAGAGTAAAACATGAGATATATTTGGAAACCAAATTTTAAGAAGATTAACAAAACACTCTTCTAATGACAAACTTTTAAGTCTAATAACAAACATTCCACTCATGGAACTCAAAAAAATATATGGTTCAACAAAAGAAAAAGGAATATGAACACAGTAATTGGTCTCTTTTGGACCCAGCAATAGAAACCTAAATACAAATATATTTTAAAATTTAAGATTTTACCATCAGAATTTATATCGCAGGAGATATGTAGCATATAGCATTAGCATTTAGAATTCATGCATTATATATTCAATCCTGAAAAGATTCAAATATAAAGCACAAAATGTAAGCTTTTATATATACACTACTATCTATGCAGGTATAACATATGCCGCTATAAAGATAAACCCACATCTGTCCTGATAAAAGTAGACCATATACTGTCTAGAAAAAAAGCGACCATGTCCATTTGAGGCATGCAAAAGTACCAGGAGCAGTTTTATGTCAGAGAAAGCATTCAGAAACCTAAGATGGAAGTTAAGGTATCTAAAAAGATAGGGTACACTTGAAATTTTCCACATGTACTTCTATGATATTAAGACAAAAAACAAAAACAGAGGCGCCACATGTGTAGGTCAAAAACGATAAATGAATCCAAACAGCAGCAGATTAAGGGTACTCACAAAATTGGCGGCACTCTATTGTGCCAACAGGAGCAGGCTGGTATTCTACAGCAAACCAGCTGGCTGTGTGGAAGATCCCCACCAGATGTGTGCAGTATTGGGATTTTACTGCCTGCAGTGCTTCTGGATGAGACCCAATGACAATCCTTCCCTTCGACTGGAACTGCAGGTGGAATGGAGAAATGGGCTGAAATGCCCTAAGGTTACTGATATGGAGACAAACACACCAACACCAGACTGATGTAAAAGTTAAAATTAGTATTTTATTATACAGAATAAAAATACCAAAGGTATAACAATATACAGCTGGGTTGTGTGAATATCAATCTCCTAATAAGAGTAGAATAGCTACGCATTTCTCGGGAGTTCTCCCGAGCCTGAGGAAACGGGGTTCTCCCGAGAAACGCGTAGCTATTCTACTCTTATTAGGAGATTGATATTCACACAACCCAGCTGTATATTGTTATACCTTTGGTATTTTTATTCTGTATAATAAAATACTAATTTTAACTTTTACATCAGTCTGGTGTTGGTGTGTTTGTCTCCATATCAGTAACCTTAGGGCATTTCAGCCCATTTCTCCATTCCACCTGCAGTTCCAGTCGAAGGGAAGGATTGCCATTGGGTCTCATCCAGAAGCCCTGCAGGCAGTAAAATCCCAATACTGCACACATCTGGTGGGGATCTTCCACACAGCCAGCTGGTTTGCTGTAGAATACCAGCCTGCTCCTGTTGGCACAATAGAGTGCCGCCAATTTTGTGAGTACCCTTAATCTGCTGCTGTTTGGATTCATTTATCGTTTTTGACCTACACATGTGGCGCCTCTGTTTTTGTTTTTTGTCTTAATATCATAGAAGTACATCATCCCCTTGGGTGACGACAGAGAGCGGCCTATCAAGTTCTGGGACGTCTGAGGATACCTGTTGGACTTAACAGATCTGGCTTGTCCAATTTATCTATTTAATCATTTTATTTTGTATCATATCACTTTGTATTGTTTTTATTTTACATATACAGGGAATTTTATATATCACATTGTGTGTATGTATTTACAATTTTAGCGCCTCTTATAGAAGCCCAGTGAATCTCATAACGGTTGCTTCTTTATTTGTTTAAATTTTCCACATGGCCAGATCTTTTAAAAACAGCAGGACTCATGTCCAGACACCATCCATATTAATTAAGCATTTCAAAATGTGTTAGGATAGGCATAAAACATAATCCATTATTGTTTGGAGGCCTCCATCCTCACCACTGAGAAGCTGGGTGAAACTGAGAGGTTCCATTGGAAATAAGAAGGAAATGAAGAGAGATCTGGTACTCCTTGTGAAATCACAAAAATTCAGCTTTATTTGTTCTTAAAAACAGGTACAGCAATTCAAAGTATACAGCACACAGAGCTGCAGCACGGGATGGTGGTCACGAATGCTGACACGTTTCGGCTTCTCCCGCCATAGTCATAGCTATGAGACACTGCAGAAAGCGGTTTATGTACTCCCCCAGGACCAAGCGCCGCGGACACTATGGAGAAATATATGTGAGTTAAAGTGTATGCCTTTGCTTTCCTGTGCTAGTTACTGCTATATTGTGCATTTTTGCAAACCTATTGAGGTGGGTTGGAAGATAGGCGTATTTAATCTTTCCACACACGGAAGGGAGGAACTCTTTTGCTTTTTTGAGAGGTTCCATTGTTCAGACTGATCTAAATAGTTCACAGCCAATAAAGGGCAACTACATAAAACTGGTCATGCCACGTTCTGCTCACAACTCAAATACGCACCAGAGGAATAAGGATGATTCACTGCTGAGTAGAGCAGACACTTGGGGGGTAGATTTAACAAGCAGCGCATGCTGCTTTCTACTCCCATCATTTCTGGCTCGCCAGAAATGGAAGCTAAGAAGCAGTGGTCATAAGACTGAAATCATCCTGATCCCATCCAATTGGCCGTCAGTTAGCAGGGGGCGGCATTGCACAAGCATTTCACTAGAAATGCTTGTGCAATGTTAATCATTTAGCGATGCCGAGCAGACATGATTTGCTACAGTGTATCAGGTAATTTAATAAATTTACGCCTTGGAGTTTTACAGATAGTGAGCCTAGATGAGAAGTAAGCAAATTGTGAACTGTAGTTAGTAGGTCTTCAGCACTAGATGTCATATTAAGCATCATTTTGTAAGATTGCCCATTTCCCTTACATTCAAGTTAGTGCATATAGTCTATCACAAAGAGCTTGGGGTTAACTTGGTGGTGACCATTGAGACCTGAAACAATGTGGAATATATAAAACCCTTTCCTTTGGCTCTTTATCTTAAAGCCTAAGAGGGCGATTTATCAAGGGGCGAATGGCCCCTGATGACCCTGTTTCTGTGCAAGCTTTCAAGCTCGCCAGAAACAACAGTTAAGAAGCAGCGGTCTTAAGACCACTGCTCCTTTACTGGTCCGCTACCTCTGAGGCTGCAGACCTCAATCCGCCCGATCCTATATGATCGAGTTGATTGACACCCCCTGCTAGCGGCCGATTGTCCGCAAATCTGCAGAGGGCGGCATTGCACAAGCAGCTCACCAGAGCTGCTTGTGCAATGGTAAATGCTGACAGCATATGCTGTCGGCATTCAGCGATGTCTGGCGGACATGATACGCTACAGCATATCATGTCCGCCAGAAATTGGTAAATCGGCCCCTAAGTATGTAAATAATTAAGGTTGATTCACAAGATTGCAAAAGCCTCTCTTGGAGCCATCAAAAAATGTAACCATGACCACGGCCAACTATAAAAGATTCCCCCAACACAAGATTTTTTTTTCAGTTTACCTCACATTAGGAGGATGAGATACATTTTCAGAGTACATATTAAAAACACAGACCTGTTCAATACCATACTTTTCTGATATATGATAGATACCATTAGATTTTTTCACACTGATCTTTAGATGTACTCTATTTTGTGAAATAATAAAATACTTCACAAAATATATTAAATATCTAAGCACACACAGATACTTACACACAGTTCTAAATGTTAAGGTAACAGAAAACAGCACAGCTTTCTTTTATTGCTAATTATAGAAAAGCAATGAGGAAAGAGTTAAATGTGCTACAGAATTCAGAAAATTGAGGGAACATACATGTTTGTGCATAATGTTTAGTAGCTAAGTTGCTTTCTTCACTGATACAAAATAATAATTTAAAGCCATCCTTCTGGATGTTATACTAATGTAGCTGATTACTGTTCTATATAGCTAAGGTTATGGACTACATCCACTGGTATTCGGGGGGGGGGGGGGCAAGAGGAGGCAAACGCCCCCTACCTCTGGAATATTGCTCCCTATTGCTAAACATAAGTTCTTACTTGAGCTACTCTTTTAATGCAAAAGAGCCACAATTTATAAAAAAGTATTGTAAAGCTCATGGATACAACCTGTACTTGCCATCTGTTACTTATTATATCATTATGCTGGGGGCATGTTATTCCCCTGGAAATTTGTTGTCCATGTCCAAGACCACAGCATAACTTTAATTTCAGAATACTAAGGTTTCTACCATGCGTCTGATGCTGTGTTTGACAATGTTCCCAAAAATAAACTAATTTTTATCATGTTAAACAAAACTTGACCCATTTTATTTCATCTTATGATGTTTCTTGCAGGCTTTATTAATGGGTATGCCCTTTTGCAGATGACAGAAACATCTGTAACTGGATTGATATCCCTGGGAATTTGGGTAGGGAAGTTTGATAAATCATATGAGAAATGTTGAATGTAATACATAATGCTGTAAAGTGCAAAACATCATATGAGGATATTAAATATTTTGGAATCAATGGAATATAGCAAAGTTAAAAGTATTAGAATATAGCTCACATTTCAGTTGATTTGTGTGGTTAACAGAGAATCTCGTTACCTAGGTAAAGTTATCAGTAAGTTATTAGTTATTAGTAACCAAAAAGAGATTTGTATGACCAGGGGTCCAATTTTTTTACTCTTTCCATTAATAATCTAAAAAGATCCACCAGCTTTGTAAGGTCCATCAGAACATTCTAGAAAAGGGCACTTCAAGCATTTCTGTGTGTGAAAGACAGACAAGCACAGTAAAATAGCACTGCAAAACATGAAAGTTTTGTGGCATTTTTACTGTGTGCTTTGCATTTTAATTTACTTTAGACTTCTTATTTTCTTCTTTAAGTTTTATTACATTTAAAGTGACATGAAAGTCAACATTTGTTTTTTTTTGTATACAGTTAAAACATTGTTTCATTCTCCTGGTATCCTTTGTTAAAAGAGCAGCAATGTACTAACGGGAGCTAGCTGAACAGTTTGGTTAATGTGCTGTAGTGCATCGCTGCTCCTAAGCCCACCTAGGTATGCTTTTCAACAAAGGATAGTGAGAGAATAAAGCAAAAAGGGCAACATAATTAAAATGTAAGGTTAGTGAAAAATTGCATGCTCTGAATCATTAAAGTTTAATTTTGTCTTTGTGTACTTCATTGTTTTTTATTACATATTTGCATTGCACTTTTTATGCAGTATGAGCCCAGATGTTTCAGGTTGCATGGAGAGTTACTTAAAGTGGAAAATAGTGTTCATTGGGTTCATCTGAAGTTCTCTTAATGCCCTCATATTCTGTAAGTTTTTACACCTGCAGCTCTCACTGATTTATCTTAACAATTATATGCTGCTGAAGTTTGCTGAAAATGTACAATACACTTGTTTAACTGATGAAAAAATCACAGTATACTAAATTACATGCAAATACAATTTAAACTATAGTGAAAACATTTCAGTTTCATTTGTATTTGTTTCAAATGAAGAATTAATATAAGCTATAGGAGTTCCCGTTTAACCTCACTTTTGCATGTTAAATTCTGCATTCCAGAGAGCTTCATTACTTTCTTATGGAGCTGCTCATTTCTCTCAGGGACTTCCAGGTTCTACCTTTTTTCTTAGAGAATTAATTTAGCCTGTGAAGTCTTTGAAATAATTTCACTTATTAATAAATAAGGATCCATAAATTATTCCTTACCTTTTATCTACCGTTTATCTATGTAACATCTACCCATTAAGGGATAGATTATGAATGGCGCGCTTACTGTAGTGCACAAGCGATATTAGTTATTTTGTGTGTCTTTGTGTGCAACGGAAACAGTGAGCGTATTATGTGTGCAATGTGCATCGGGTTCGCGCATCTTCAGAGCTCTGGTTAACTGTTACGTGAGACAAAAAAGTGGCACAAAACACATAAAAAAACATTTTAAAGTACAGTTATACACATAATAAAACTGTCTGATAAAAATGATTTAAAGAAAAATTGCATTAAAAAGTTATAAGGACTCAAAGATATGATGCCTACTCTTTTACCTGTAAAAAACAATACAAACACCCCCCAACAGTAAAACCCACCACCCAACCAACCAACCCCCCCAAATAAAAACCTATTTAAATAAACCTAAGCTAACCATTGCCCTAAAAAGGGCATTTGAATGGGCATTGCCCTTAAAAGGGCAGTTAGCTCTTTTACATTGCCCAAACCCTAAGCTAAAAAAAACCCCTCAAAAAAACCTAACACTAACCCCCGACGATCCACTTACAGTTATCGAAGTCCGGACATCCATCCTCATCCAGCCGGCGAAGTCCTCATCCAAGGGGCAAGAAGTCCTCATCCAGACAGCAAGAAGTCTTCATCCAGATGGCATCTTCTATCTTTATCCATCCGGCGCAGAGCGGGTCCATCTTCAAGACATCTGATGCAGAGCATCCTCTTCTTATGGTCATTGGTATAAACTGAAGCTTCCCTTTAAGTGACGTCATCCAAGATGGCGTCCCTTACATTCATATTGGCTGAAAGATTTCTATTGGGAGGGTTGGTTGGTTGGGTGGTGGGTTTTACTGTTGGGGGGTGTTTGTATTTTTTTTTTTGCAGGTAAAAGAGCTGATTTCTTTGGGGTAATGCCCCACAAAAGGCCCTTTTAAGGGCCATTGGCAGTTTGGTGTAGGCTAGGTTTTATTTATTTTTTATTTGTGATAATTTTGTTTTTTATTTTTTGTAATTTAGAAAATTGTATTTTAATAATTGAATTTATTGTATTTTATTGTAATGTTTGTTTTTAGTGTAAGGCAGGTTAGGTTTGTATTTATTTTTAGCTAGGTAGTTATTAAATAGTTAATAACTATTTACTAACTAGTCTACCTAGTTAAAATAAATACAAACCTACCTATGAAATAAAAATAAAACCTAAGATAGCTAAAATATAACTATTAGTTATATTGTACCTAGCTTAGGTTTTATTTTACAGGTAAGTTTGTATTTAGTTTTAAATTGGAATTATTTAGGTAAACAAAGAAAAATGCTTAGGAGCGCTAAAAAGCTAAAGGTTCTAAGGAACAAGGAAAAAGGAAAAAATCATATATACAACACAGGCTAGTAAAATCAATGTTTATATATATAGATAGGCTTGATTCAAAAACATATAAGCAGGTGTAATAAATGTTACAAATCTAAAGTTGTATAATTGTTATGCAACAATGTGTTAAAAAAACGGACGTTTCCGATTAAATGCAAAAATGTAATAATATAATATGGGATTGCCACCACTAAAAAAATAAAAATAAGATGGGAACTGGTAGAAAAAAGTGTTTTGCAAAACGTATTAGCACCTTAAAAATACAGTCAGTTCAAATCCAAATAATCGTGACTTGTAAGTCTGTATATCCAAATCACAGTGATGTAAACAATGAAAGTCTGTGTAAGTTATAACCAAAGTTATAAGTTAGAACTTTAGTTATAAGTTATAACTTACACGTAAAGACTTTCATTGTATAAAGGTCCTTTAATAAACTCTGTTTATTTACTTTAGATGTATTCATTTAATTATGTTTACTATATCTATTATTATGATTTCAAATATATTTTATTATCTCTATCTTGTTAGGATAATAATTTGTTTGATTTCTATTATCTCCACTATTTCTTGAGGTTTAGAGCTTTTTTTGCCCTACTTTTAGTCCGGTGATGTAGATCAGTTGGTAAATGTGTTGACTACAAACGTTTGTTCTAGATCCAAGGGTCATAGATTCATTTTCAGGCAGGGTTAATACAGGCCTTTGAGGTCAATTTATTGTGTACCATTTATTTGGGTAATAATAAATACTGTTTTTTCAGCTGCTAATTTGGTTAACTCCGAGTGTAAGCACTGAAGAAGTGTTTTTTTGTATCCATCTGGGAGAAAAATGCTATATAATTACTAGTTATTAGACTGCATGAAGGTGCGGTTCTCAAACCAGTCCTTCTGGTGGGGGGCGGATTAAATTGTTTTTGGATGAATTCAGTCCAAATTCTATATTATTCTTAGGGTTTGAATAGAGTTTTAGAATGAGACCTCCTGTGGGAAGAATCTTTCTTTCTCAGTACACTCTGTGAATTTTTTTCAGGAGTGATTATGCCAGTTCTCTTTGCAGAAACAGGTTTTGGGTTTCTATTCAATTCTATTCTTTGTACCAAAGAAGAAAGGTTTATTCAGTCCATTCTTGAATCTGAAGACTTTTATTTTGTTTTGTTAGAGTCTCAACTTTTAAGTTGGTGATTATAAGGACTATTATGCCTTCTTGTTAAGGTCATTTCATGTCCACTCCATTTTCAGGATGTTTATCCTCATATTTTATTTCATTCAGACCACTTGTGGATTCTGAGATTTTCTTTTTAGATAAGCTTTACCAACTTGTCGCTTTTCCATTTGGTCTAGCGACAGCTTTATGAATCTTTTCAAAGCTTCCTTATTTGGATGGTATCTTGGTATTAGCTTAAACTTTTCTTTTATTAAAGCCGGACAGATAGCTCAGTATGCTAATGCACTGTGGCTGAGCTCTGTAGCAACCTGAGGGTTGCAGGTTCAATTCCCATTCAGCCATTCATCCTTCCAAGGTCGATTAAATGAGCAGTGTCTTGAGTCCCTTATGGGTGATTAGATGCCCTTTACAAGTACCCAATACATACAAATGAAAGAGCAGTATTCAAATATATGGACTTTTATTTTTGTGGAATCCCTCATGAATCAACTAAGTTCAAGTCAATTGTAATTGGCGTTAGCCTATCTGACTTACAGTCTAGAACATGTCTTTCAGTGGCTATGCGCATGGAAGTTTTAGGTCTCATAACTGCAGCATCGGGCATGGTTCCCTTTGCTCGTTTTTTTCATCTGAGATCTCTTTTTGCTTTGCATACTGAATCAATGATATAGGGATTGTTTTTAGATAGCACAGTTGATATTTTAAAATCCTAACACTCTACTCTCTTTGTTTTGGTGATTAGTCTATCATCATTTTATTCAGGGAGCCTCCTTTTGTTCGTCCTTCCTGGACTGTATTCTTAATGGATGCAAGTCTTACAGGTTGGGGAGCTGTCTGAGTGTCTTTGACAGCACAAGGGGCTTGGAAACTTCAAAAGGCGAGGTTACCAATCAATATTTTAGAACTCTGTGCTATTTTTCAGAGCTCTTTCAGCCTTGGCCTCTTTTAGGAGAGAACTTTTTAATTGTTTTGCTTTCAGACAGACAATATCACAACTGTGGCATATGTCATTCAACAATAGGGACTCATAGTTCCTTAGCAATTAAGAAGTATCTTGAAAACGTTCTTAGATGGAATTAATCTCCTGTCTATTTTCCACAATTTTTTATCTCAGATTTAGACATTTGGGAGGTGGATTATCTCAGCCGTCAGTCTTTACATCCGGGAGAGTGGTGTCTCTATATAGATGTGTTTTCTCAATTTCCCAGGTACCTTTTCAGGTCCAGGGATCCTCAGGTGGAGATGGTGGATGCATTAGCAGTGTCTTGGTTTTGCAAACTGACTATTGGTATTGGAACCGTGTAATGTGTTTCTGATAGCATCAGCATGGCCTCACAGGTTTGGTATGTGGATCTTGTTCGGATGTCCAGTTGCCATCCTTGGCCGCTTTCTCTTTTGCCAGCCCTCTTGCTTTAGGGGCTATTCTTCCATCGGGATCTCAAATTACTTTGGTGATATGGAAATTGTTTAGTGTTTAGTCATAGAGGTTTCTCTGACTCCATTTTTATCACTATGTTGCAGGCTTATAAGTCTCTGTAGAAAAACAGAGCAGAGAGAGAAAGGCGCCTCCTAGTGTAGCCAATTTTTTATAAAAGAAATAATGCAAGTGCAAACATACTCACAGTGTATTAATATAGTAATATTCCTAGTACGCTACATTTGCACTACAGGGTGCAATACCCTCTGTGAGTATCCATTCGTAAGCATAAGCAGACATTCACCACTTGTCCACAATTGATCTGCACTAGGGGTCGCCCTCTTGTTTTCTCTCAAGGCTTATAAGTCTGTTTCAAGGAACATGTATTATCAGGTTTAGAAAACCTATATTTTATAGTGTTCTTCTCATAAATTCTCTTGGCATTCTTTTAGAATTCCTAGGATTTTATAGTTTTTCAGGATGGTCTGGATAAGCTTGTCTGCAAATTTTTTGAAGGGACAAATCTCTTTCTGTTTTATTTTCTAGAAAGCGTGTTTAAACTTCCTGATATTCACTGTTTTGTTCAGGCTTTGGTTGGTATCAAACCTGTTCATTTATTAATTTCTCCTTTTTGGAGTCTTATTTTGTTTAAAGAGTTTGCAGGCTCTTTTCTTTGAAGATTATCTACTTTCTTGGAATTTTTTGTTTCTTATGACTATCTCTTCTGCTACAAGAGTTTCTGATTTATTTCTTTTGTAGAAAAAGTTCTTCAGGCAGCTGTTTCAGTTTAATTCTACTGATTTTGATTTAAGTTTTTTGAGAAAAACTTAGTTATTGCATGGGTTTAATTTCTCAGTGAAAATAGCTGTTGTTATTTTATTCCTCCCTCTCTAGTGACTCTTCTGTGGACTTCCACATCTTGGGTATTTCTATCCCATACATCACAAGCTCATGGACTCTTTCCAATTACATAAAAGAAAACATAATTTATGTAAGAACTTACCTGATACATTAATTTCTTTCATATTGGCAAGAGTCCATGAGGCCCACCCTTTTTATGGTGGCTATGTTTTTTTTTTATAAAAGCAAAATTATATTTCCAGTTCCTCTTTTTGTATGCTTTTTTACTCCTTTGTGTTATCACCTTACTACTTGGATATTCATTAAACTGAGTTGTGGGTGTGGTGAGAGGTGTATTTATAGGCATTTGAGGTTTGGAAAACTTTGCTCCCTCCTGGTAGGAATGTATATCCCATACATCAGTAGCTCATGGACTCTTGCCAATATGAAAGAAATTAATTATCAGGTAAGTTCTTACATAAATTATGTTTTTATCTCATTGTTGTAGAGGAGTTGCGTGAACAAGGGAATCTCAGTAGAACATGACCTCCTGAAAGAAGGTCATATTTCATGTTTTAAAGTATGAGAATTCCTCATAGGAGAGGAATTCCGATGTAGTGAATATCCATCCTTGCATGGTGGGTATCAGGGAAGTTTTCCATTTTCTAGCTATTAACAACCTTGCACTGTTAATACCCATTTGTAATAGTTTCCATCTTATTTTACATTGTTTTCCAGCTTTGTAATTAAGAAGGGCAGTGGTTGGAGTGCGGGCGAAGGAGTCTCCCATTAGTTCTTATAAAAGGTTCTGATAAAAGGTTTCAACATTTTCCCAAAATGGGGACAAACGTTTATATTGCCACTAAATATGTGACATGGTGCCTAATTCACCACATTCTCTCCAGCAAGAGGCATTACAATTGGGATATATTTGTTTGATCCTATTAGGGGTTAAATACCAGTGGAACAAGATTTTATGGTTTAACTACAG
This sequence comes from Bombina bombina, assembly GCF_027579735.1. NCBI lineage: Eukaryota > Metazoa > Chordata > Amphibia > Anura > Bombinatoridae > Bombina > Bombina bombina. Next base: position 498,284,965 of record NC_069502.1, read on the forward strand.
TAGTCTAGGAGAGGAAGATGATTTGTGTGTGTGGTAGAATATGTTGTTCCACTGTTTCCCATTAAGTGAGATCCCTAATTATGTGTGCCAAGGTGATGCGAATGGTTGGAGAGGGGGTATGAGAGATTCATCCAAAAGTTTCTTAACTATCAACCAGGACCCCCGGGTAATGTGTTCATCAGGCATAGTCATTAGAATTTTGTAGGTTCCTTAAGTAAGTCTTGTTTGTGTGGTGATGTCCCTATCATGTGTGTTAGCTGAGCATATTTAATACATGATGTAATAGATCCTCCAGCAATGTCTGTAAGATTCATACGTTCTTTAATTTTCCCTTTCTCCGTTAGCCATGCAAGTGGTATAGTCTGTCCTAGGCCCCTAACTGTTAGTTCACTTGGTATGATTCCCCCAGTCAGTTCCGTGTTAATGGGTATGGGTGTCATTGGTGAGAAGGGGGATGTTATCCCCTTCCTATTGAAGCGTATCTAGTTCCAGGTCTTAAAAAGGTGGGTATATAGTGGAGATTGTTTCACTAGAGGTGGTCTGTTTGAGTGCTGGATCCAGCATAAAGGGCCTATCTTTTGTGAATTTAATAGGTATGCATCTATGGACATCCATATTTTATTGTATGGCTGTTCGTGCCATTCTAAAACCCTTTGGAGGACAGCTGAGTCATAGTATTGCGTTATAGATGGGAGTCCCATACCGCCAGTGCCTAGTGGTTGAAAAAGTACTTTCCTGCTTATCCGAGGTTTAATTCCACCCCATATAAAATAATTAATCAATAATTGTAGTTGGTTAAGGTATGCGATAGGTAAGTGTATAGGGGCTGCATGAAGGATATAGAGGATTTTTGGGAGGGTCGTCAATTTAATCGACTGTATATGGCCCACCAGGATAGGGGTTTGTCTTTCCAACTGCCAAAGTATTTGCGTAATTTATGCAGTAGGGGGAGATAAGTATATTTAAATAGTTTGTTACTAGATAGAGCTAGGTAGATTCCTAAATATTTAATCTTTTATACTGTATGGGCAAAGTAATTGAAATTGTTCAAAGTCCTGTCATAGCATAGTTGTCATATTTCTGTAGCTTTAAGAACTAAGACCAACCCACTCCTTCACCTCCCTTTAAAGGTGTGATCAGTACACCTGTGCTTTGCTTGATAATTGAAGTTTGTAGTTCCCACTCTGCTTCAAGCCCTAAAGCTAAAATCTACAGATCCTGCTTTTGTACCTGTTAAAGGAAATCCTTGTTGTCATTTCTCCAGCTTCTAAACCTAAGAAGCATTTCCTGCCGCTTTACATTTCAGGAAACAGACTTTGGCAGCAACTCTTGCAAGTCTGTGTTAACTCTGCAGTCTGATTTTCCAGCCAGCTCCGTTACTGAGTGTTTACCTCTACCAGGAAATGAGAACAGCTTCCCTGCTGTGATCCATTTTGACTCAGTGCCAACTTCGCTCTCTGCAGTTCTAAACTCACTCGCAAGTATCATTAATTTTATATACAATTGTCTCTAGCTGTAAATATTCTTATCCAAAGATCTGCTGACATACAAAGTGTTAAAGTGCACACAACTGGTTAAATCTGGCTCTCTCCTTCTCTCTGTATCACACACTCTGCCTGCTGTAACCTGATACCTCTTGCTATATGGACATTGCAGACTGCAAATCAGTTTCTCACGTCTTAGCTTAACTAAAAAGAGACTTTGCTATAAAATTCTGCTTTTCTCAGACAAGTACCAATAAGCTGCTTGTTTGCTGCCTTCTATCTTTAAAGAACACAACTCTTTACAAGTGTGTAAAATATACAAAGGCTTCATTTCATCTGTTTTATTCACTTTATTTTGATTTTGTAAAGTGTTATAAAAAGAACTTGTACTAAGTAAACCAGCTATCTCCCTTGGTAATAACCTTTTGTATAAGCCTGTTTTACTTAAGGTTCTCTGGGAATAGCCACATTATACAAGCTTATAACAGAATTATCAAGCCATAAAGAAATTTACTAATATATATACATTATAGTCTAAAGCTTGTATATAGAAAAATCATGGATCCTGCCTCAATGGCAATTGAAATAGCTTCCTTAAACCAGAAAGTTGAAATTTTAGCACAAGGTTTGACTGAAGTTAAAAATGAAAACCACACCCTGAAGAGGTTAATGGATGATTTCTTTTCAAGGAAAGAGGCTGATCACCCTGAACCACAGGTTAACCCTCCACGTATTTTTTCTGGTGAAAGAACCCGCTTTCGTGAATTCAGAAATGCATGCATGCTGATGTTTTCCATGAAGCCCAGGACATATTATACTGACAAGATCAAGGTTTGTACTACCATCTCTTATCTAACTGGAGATCCCCGTTCGTGGGCTGATAAGTTTTATGAAACTGATGATCCTATTTTGAATTCTATCAGTGAATTTTTTAAGGAGATGGCTGTCTTATATGAGGATTGCAACACCCAGTTAACCGCAGAAACAAATTTGCGCACCCTGAAGCAAGGCAAACGTCCAGTTGAGGACTATGTGGCAGATTTTCAGCTCTGGGCTACAGATTCACAGTGGAATACTGTAAGTCTAAAAAACCAATTTCGTTTAGGTCTCTCTGAACATCTTAAGGATGAGATCTCTCGCATTGAACCTCCAGACAACATGGAATCCCTCATAAAGATATGCATAGCCATGGACAGATGATACAGAGAGAGGAGAGCCGAAAAACAACACCCAGAGACTTACCTCAAAAGGTTTACACCCTCTCATTCTGAAAAGACCTCCACAGCCCCTGTGCCCATGGAAATTGGGGCCATCCGTGGACCATTATCCCAAGAAGAGAAACAGAGAAGGAGGATATTAAACCTCTGTATGTACTGTGGGAATAAAGAACACAGTGTCTCTTCCTGCCCTATTCTGAACCGGCAAGAAAGGGGTAAGATTCTTATAGTTAACCCAAATACTGATAACATTCATGAATCACAATTAACATTCACATTGTCTTTACAGTGGGACCAGCATCTTCTCAAGACTGAGGCGCTGATTGATTCTGGAGCTTATGGAAGCTTCATTGACAAAACCCTTGTAGATACTAATAAAATACCTTGTGTGCAAAAGCAAACCCCTATCTATGTGAAGGTTATTGATGGCTCTACTTATTTAAAAGGCCCAATCACACACCATACTGTTCCTTTACTTGTCTCTTGTAACATGGGTCATACAGAATACATTACATTTGATATCATTCCTAGCTCACTACACCCCTTAATATTGGGTTATCCTTGGTTAAGAAAACACAACCCTCAAATAGACTGGAGCAGTAACACAGTAACTTTCTCTTCCCCATACTGTTCTGCTACCTGTTTTCCCTGTGTGGAAATCAAAACTCTACACCCTCATATACCATTGCAGTATTCAGACTTTTCAGATGTATTTGACCTTAAGGAAGCCGAAAATCTACCTCCACACAGACCTTATGATTGCCCCATTGATACTAAACCTGGGTCTATCATACCGTTCGGCCGAATTTTTCCACTCTCTCAAAAAGAATTAAAATTTCTCAGAGAGTACCTAGACGATAATCTAAGGAAAGGTTTTATTTCTACCTCAACCTCTCCTGCAGCAGCGGGCATATTCTTTGTCACAAATAAAGATGGGACCTTACGCCCAATCATTGACTACAGAGCATTAAACTCTATTACGATTAAAAATAGGTATCCACTTCCTTTAATACCTGAATTACTTGAACGGTTAACAGATGCAACCATTTTTACCAAACTAGATTTGAAGGGAGCATACAATTTAATCAGGATAAAAAGCGGTGACGAATGGAAAACAGCATTTAGAACCCGTTATGGTCTCTTTCAATATAATGTTATGCCATTCGGCTTAACTAATGCTCCGGCCACATTTCAATTTTTCATAAACGATATTTTCAAAGACTTAATGGATGTGTGTGTTGTAATATATCTAGACGATATTTTGATATACTCCAAAAATCTAACTGATCATGTAAAACATGTAAGATGGGTTTTGTCTAGATTAAGAGAACATCAGCTATACGCCAAGGCTGAGAAATGTGTATTCCATGTAAAGACAATAAAATTTTTGGGTTACATAATTTCCCCTAACGGTGTAAACATGGATCCAGAGAAGGTTACATCGATACTCAAATGGCCTGTACCTACCTCTGTGAAATCACTTCAGAGGTTTCTAGGCTTCTCTAATTTTTATAGGAGATTCATCAAAGGATTTTCATCCATTGTCCAACCTCTAACTAAGTTAACCGGTAAGAATCGACTCGTTTGGACTGTAGAAGCCCAACAAGCTTTTGAGCATTTAAAAGAATGTTTTACTTCAGCTCCTATCCTACAGCTTCCTAATCCAGAATTTCAATTTGTGTTAGAGGTTGATGCTTCTACTGTTGGTATTGGTGCTATTCTCTCCCAACAACAAACCAATACTTCAGTCCTACATCCTGTAGCTTTTTACTCTCGACTCCTGTCTATAGCTGAAAGGAATTACTCCGTGGGGGACCTGGAACTTCTAGCTATCAAATGTGCCCTGGAACACTGGAGACACCTACTGGAAGGGACACTCAAACCTTTTACAGTTCTTACAGATCATAAGAATTTACAATATCTTAGAAAAAACAAGACCTTGTCATCAAGACAAGTCCGATGGTCTTTATTCCTGGACCGATTTAACTTTCAAATCACATATAGACCAGGTTCAAGGAACATCCAAGCTGATGCTCTTTCCCGTTCTTTCATTAAACATAATGAAAAGGAAGAACAACAAACAGTTATACCGTCAACCAAGTTTATAGCTGTAACTTCTAGCCTACAAAAAGACATTTTATTAGCTTTACTAAAAGATTCTACCATTCCATCATGCTGCGTAAAGGACACCACTTCAGGTTTATACTTCTACAACAATTTGTTATACGTTCCTCCTTCTGTAAGGAAGGAGATCCTACATCTACATCATACGAACCCTATGTCCGGTCATCCTGGAATCACTAAAACCCAGGATTTATTAACAAGGAATTACTGGTGGCCTGGTTTAAGACAAGATGTAGTTACCTTTGTGTCAGATTGTCATGTATGTGCAGCTTGTAAAAAAGAACACCACAGACCTTTTGGTTTACTAAAACCATTACCTATACCTGAAGTCCCATGGACCATGATTGGAATGGACTTCATAGTCGAATTACCACCATCTAATTCATTCACAACCATATTAGTGGTTATAGATCATCTAACTAAACTCTCTCATTTCATACCTCTTAAGAGAATTCCAAACGCTCTCACAACAGCTAAAACATTCTTTGATCACATCGTGAAACTCCATGGTTTACCGACCTCTATAGTCACTGATCGAGGGACTCAGTTTACATCCAGGTTTTGGAAGGCACTATGTAAATTGTTAAGAATCTCCTCAAGAATGACAACAGCATTTCATCCCCAATCTAATGGCCTTACTGAAAGACTAAATCAGACTTTGGAGCAATACTTAAGGTGTTATATCTCACAGAACCAGGATGACTGGGTTGAATGGTTACCGCATGCAGAGTTCGCATACAACAATTCCATCAACTCTTCTACTAAAGTTTCACCCTTCTTTGCCACTTATGGTTACCATCCAACCACTGTACCCAACTCCATCTCCACCTCGAAATCACCTTATGCTCTAGATTATGTCTCTAATTTGAAACAAACTATGACTTCCCTAAAGATTCACTTAGAGAAATCTAAATGTACCCAAAAGAGTTATTTTGATAAAAAACATCTTACTCCACCTCAATACTCCGTTGGCGATAGAGTTTGGCTCTCAACAAAAAAACTCAAATTAAAGGTACCAAGCAAAAAACTGGCTAACCAGTTCATAGGTCCGTTCAAGATAAAAAGAATGATCAACCCTAATGCAGCGATTCTTGATCTACCTGTATCTTACAGGATACACCCATCCTTCCATGTTTCTCTATTTAAACCCTATCAAGGATCTGATGTTTATATTCCTCAAGTCATCAAGGACTCTCCCCAGCTGATAGAAGATCAAACGGAATTCGAAGTGGAATCAATTCTGGATTCGCGCCGCCGGGGTAGAACAATTGAGTATCTGGTACATTGGAAAGGGTATGGTCATGAGGAGGATTCTTAGATACCCCTTAGGGACTTACATGCTCCCCAATTGCTCACATCCTTCCATCGTCTACATCCTGACAAACCAGGTTTGGATCCGGGAAGGGGGCGCCCCTGAAAGGGGGGATCTGTCATATTTCTGTAGCTTTAAGAACTAAGACCAACCCACTCCTTCACCTCCCTTTAAAGGTGTGATCAGTACACCTGTGCTTTGCTTGATAATTGAAGTTTGTAGTTCCCACTCTGCTTCAAGCTCTAAAGCTAAAATCTACAGATCCTGCTTTTGTACCTGTTAAAGGAAATCCTTGTTGTCATTTCTCCAGCTTCTAAACCTAAGAAGCATTTCCTGCCGCTTTACATTTCAGGAAACAGACTTTGGCAGCAACTCTTGCAAGTCTGTGTTAACTCTGCAGTCTGATTTTCCAGCCAGCTCCGTTACTGAGTGTTTACCTCTACCAGGAAATGAGAACAGCTTCCCTGCTGTGATCCATTTTGACTCAGTGCCAACTTCGCTCTCTGCAGTTCTAAACTCACTCGCAAGTATCATTAATTTTATATACAATTGTCTCTAGTTGTATATATTCTTATCCAAAGATCTGCTGACATACAAAGTGTTAAAGTGCACACAACTGGTTAAATCTGTCTCTCTCCTTCTCTCTGTATCACACACTCTGCCTGCTGTAACCTGATACCTCTTGCTATATGGACATTGCAGACTGCAAATCAGTTTCTCACTTCTTAGCTTAACTAAAAAGAGACTTTGCTATAAAATTCTGCTTTTCTCAGACAAGTACCAATAAGCTGCTTGTTTGCTGCCTTCTATCTTTAAAGAACACAACTCTTTACAAGTGTGTAAAATATACAAAGGCTTCATTTCATCTGTTTTATTCACTTTATTTCGATTTTGTAAAGTGTTATAAAAAGAACTTGTACTAAGTAAACCAGCTATCTCCCTTGGTAATAACCTTTTGTATAAGCCTGTTTTACTTAAGGTTCTCTGGGAATAGCCACATTATACAAGCTTATAAAAATAGTAATGTTAAGGATTTCAGATTTTTGTGCATTAATTAGGAATTATTTGTGGTCGCCAAAAGTCTTAAACTCAGCCAAAAGTGGAGGGAGAGATGTTTTAGCAGAGGTGAGGAGGACCAGAATATCATCTGCGTACATGGTGACTTTATGTGTGTTGGCACCTAATTGTATCCTGCTGAGATTTGTGTTGTGTCTTATATGTGATGCTAGCACCTCCATAGAGATCATGAATAGGAGTGGTGACAATGGGCATCCCTGTTTCGTTCCATTTTTAATATCAAAGCTATCTGACAGTGTGCCATTGACTTTGACTCTGGCAGAAGGTTGAGAGTATAGGCTGAGAATTTGACGTATCATTCTGGACCCTATTCCTAAAGCATTTAGGCAAATTTTCAGAAAGTTCAATTCTAGCCAGTCGAAAGCTTTTTCAGCGTCCATTGAGATTAAAATAGATTGTTGTTTCGACCGACTGACATGTTCTATAAGGTGGATAATGCTTATTGTGTTATCCCATGCCTCTCTTTTGGACATAAAGCCTGATTGATCCGCATTAATTAATTGGGGGAGAAGTTTGCTGAGGCAGGAGGCTAAAATCTTGGCATACAGTTTAACATCTGTATTAAGTAACGAGATGGGTCGATAGTTTTCAACCTTAGTTGGGTCTTTATCCCCTTTCGGTAATATTGTTATATGGGCTTCTAAATTTTGTCTTGACCATGTCTGCTGATTATCTATAGATTAGAAAAGTGACGTAAGGTGGGGAGCTAGAAGTGTGGCAAATTGCTTATAGTAAAGGTTAGTAAAACCATCTGGACCCGGGCTTTTGTGTAGAGGAAGGGATTTGATAGCAGTTAGAATTTCCTGTGTAGTTATAGGTTCATCTAAGGAGTCAGCTAATTCTTTGGGTAATACAGGGAGTTCTGCCTCTGTCACATATTGTTTTCTAGCATTCTGTGATTTTGACATCGATGTTGGTGGAAGATTATATAATTTACTATAGTAGGATCTAAACTGATCTGCTATCTGGCTACTGCCTACTAGTTTGTGTCCATCAGAGTGCTTCAAAGTATGTATATAGGTATTGTATTTCCGCTGCTTGAGTGTCCTGGCCAATGAAGTCCATATTTTATTAGACTCGGAAAAGTAGATTTTTTTTAAGTAAAACACTTTCTTTTGGGCCTCTTTATAGAGAAAATTATTAAGTTCATTCCTAGTTTTCCGTAGGTTTGTGGCGATTACTCCATCTAGGGGGTTTCTTTTATGTTGAGTCTCTAAGTCACGGATTTTATTAAGTATAGTTGTATAAGCCGTTCTATATGTTTTAGTTTGGAAAGCTTTATTTTTTATTAATTAACCTTGTATAACTGGTTTGTGGGTCTCCCATAACAAATGAGGGGACATATCAGGCGTTTTATTTAGAACAAAGTATTCTTTTATGTGTTCTGATAACTTTGTATGCAGTATAGGATTTTTAAGCATAGCATCATCCAGTCTTCATAAGTAGGGGGATAGGGAAGTTTTTGACCATTTCATTGTTGTACTGACCATTGAGTGATCTGTTCAGCTAACTGATTTTATATCTGAGTCGTTAAGTAAACAATAGCTGAGCTGATCTACAAAGATATAGTCAATTTGTGAGTAGTTCTTATGTGGGTTAGAGTAGAATGTGTAGTTTTTTTGTCCTGGATGTTTGGCACGCCATGCATCTATAAGTGTTAGTGATTGTAAATTTGCGTTAATATCCAAGATAGATCTTAGGGAGATTCCACTACTTCCTGCAGAGCAGTCTATAGCGGGTTCCAGTGCTGTGTTCAGATCTCTAGCTAATATGAGTGTTCCTTTTTGGAGTTGCAACAATTTACGGGTGATTTGCTGAATGAACTTAGCCTGTTTAGAATTGGGTACATAAATGTTGGCAAGCATTTTTGGTCTATTCCATGGGAGACTCACCAAAATTATCCACCTACCCCCAGGGTCCAGGTCGACAGTCAATAATTGAAATGGTAGGGATCTATGTTTAAGTATTCCCACACCTCCCTTCTTCTTTGAATTAGAAGCAAAGTGGCCAGATAGGAAGTCTCTACTTGCGAGTTTGGGATTGTGATCTGGTGAAAAATGTGTCTCCTGAATGAAGACAATATCGGCTTTGGACTTTTTGAACCAAGATAGGGTGACCAAATGTTTTATTGATGAGTTCAATCCCTTGACATTTAATGTGACAATATTAAGTGTTCATGTCCCCATGTGTAAGGAATTTGAGGGTTTTGTGTATTTTGTGGTATGTGGCTATTGTCGCTAGTCTATTCGTGGCTAGAGGTTGGTATGAGAGGCTCAGGTTCTCTGTGGCTCTATAACATATGATGTAGAATCGTGTGCTTACCTGGTCGTTGAGTTTAAGTGAGTAGGTATGACCCCAGCCGGGTCTGAGAGGGGATAACGAAGGGGGAAAGATTAGTAGAGATAAGGGAATAGTGGGTCTCTGAATGTTTCCTTCAGTACTGTAAAAACAAAGAACAATTGTAAGTATATTAACATATATAATAAAACAAACACAATGTAAACAAACAATAAACAAAACTGTGGTAAACATAACCATAGAGCTTTTCTATGGGAAAAAAGGAGGGGGCACAAGTACAAGCTACAACTTTTGATAGCAGGACGGCTAGGTTTGGTTATAAAGGCTAGTGAGATTTAGATAAATAAAATGTCGGAGTATAACAATATTTGACACACCTTTACTGGTAGAATTTCACACGTCTGTTAGTGATCAATTCTTATTCTGTGAGCGAAAAAAGGGGGCTAGGAGGGGAAGGAGATGGAAGAGGAAATGGAAGGGAAGATGAAAGGAATGGGAGGGATAGAGGGGGTAGAGAAGGGAGAGGTAAGGGGGAGAGGGTAGGTGGGACATGTCTAAGGATTACAATGATCACATTGTGATAGTCTATACTCGCGCTCTCGGTGTGGAGTCTTCAGATATACAGTTCTGTGTGACTCTAGAAATGGGATTGAATCATCCCTCTGTATAAGGCAAAGGTTCTTTTCATGGTATCCATAGTGTCTATCTTGATGTTGGATGGTGGGGATAAAATTAGATGCCAGTGAAGGGTCTCTGTTCAGCAATAAGAAGGAAGAGGTTCATCTGTTTTCAGTCTTACTTCAGGTGGTTGGAGATTGATTCTCAATCATAGCCGCTGTTGTTGGATCCATAGTGATTTTATTTTTTCGCTTGTAGAGCACTTGTGTCCATTCTTGTCTATGAAGCTTTGATAAGCCTTTGCTTTGAATGTCCTCCTTCAGTGGCGGAAGTTAAGGTGTCTTAATCTTTAGCTGGGAGCAGAAGTCCTATAGATCTTCAAGTGTTTTATATGAGACTGTCTTGTTATCTTTCAGAACTTTCAATCAAAAGGGAAATCCCCATCTGTAAGGGATACCCAATTCTCTGAGATGCATTGTGAGGTATTAAGCTTCTCTCCTCTTGGCTAGGGTTAACTTGCTGAGGCAGGCATAGAATTGCAGCTAGCTCTCCTCATAATGAAAAGGAGATTTCTTTCTAACTGCTGCAAGAATATTTTCTTTATCTCTGAAGCTCTCAAATTTGAGTATAATATCTCTTGGCGGTGCTGAGTCTTTAGGAGCAGGTCTCAGGGCATGGTGGTATCGATCGAGTTGGAATTCTATGTCTTCTTCATTTTCCAATAGTGTGTTAAATATTTTTTGAAGGAATGGGAGTAATTCTGATGTTTTGATGGATTCTGGGACGTCCCTTATCCTTATATTTTGCTGTCTCCCTCTATTATAAAGGTCTTTCGACCTGGTCTTGTATTTGCTGTATCATTGAGGAATTGTGGGAGGTTTGTCGCATCTGTAGATTCAGCATTTTGTCTGTTTGTAATGCATCTTCTAATTGAACTATGCAGTGTCCAATGTCGCTAATTTCTTTTTCAACTTCAGAAAGGCTGGTTTTAAGCATATTACTGACTTGGTTAATAAAGGTATTAAAGTCCTTTTTAGATAGCAAGGCTTGTAGGTCTGCCTTGGTTATTGTTGCATCAACCTCAGGTCCCATTTAATGATCAGACATTTCTGGTTGCACTTTTTCTGTCTTGTCTGTAGATTCTGCTGTATTTAAGTCCACTGTTTTAAAAAAGCATGCACTTTAGGGGTAGCTGTATTCGATCTCTTGCTTAGCTTGGGATTTAGGTGCTCTTCTAGTCAACATAGTGCTTTTACAAAGTGGTTTGGAAGTTTCGTCGTCCCATATAGCTGCATACACAGAATACTAGCAGAGTAATGTGATCTGTTGTAGTAGGCTCTGAAGAATTAGTTCAACTTTGCTTGTAGATAAATAGTCTGAGATTCAATGCATACATAAATCCCCACAGCAAATTGGGATATTAATGCTGCAATATTTATTTGTGCTTTTCCTCCCTGGCGCGTAATAATGATTCATTTTTCTAGAGTGTATTAATGATTAATTTTTCTTGGATCCCTGCTGATTATTTTTGCACTATGTGTGTTATAAAAATTATGCCCTCCAATCATTCCTGCTCATAATAGGTTAAAGTGATAGCCGCTGCTTTGGCTTCATCCACTGAGTTGATGGTAGCAGTGTGTGGGGGTTTATGTGGGATATAAGTACTCACAGTATATTCATGTCATTCATGCTTTCCCCCACATGGTAGTGTGAGTTGTACATTTTCTGTATTTATCAGATCCCCTGGTTTTCTTATGCAGTAATCACTCTTCCCTATGCTCTTGTATACTGCACAGCCTTCTGTGCTCTGCTGGGTGCAGGGACTCGGTCCGGTAAGCAGACAATGGTTTTCCGGTTGCATTATCAGCGGCAACACATAGGCCTTAAGTTGTCTCAATGTCACTGCCTATGCTGCGTGGATATGGATATTTGTTGTCCAGACTTTACTGGTATCCCCAGTGGCGGTCATGATTTTTGCTGACCTAACCTCGAAGCTCTATCTGCCTGCAACCATCTTGGGCGCCGGCTAGCTCCGCCCCATCATATTTATGTTTTAACTGCTTAACTGTGTATATACTATAAATATTTCACATTCCAATGTTCTTTAGCTATGGGATATGTTCTAACATAGGGGATATGTTCTAATATAGGGGATAATTATTTTGAAATAGATATTCCTATATATATATATATATGGTCACATAGATTGTAGTCATATTAGTACAGTAGTTGAATATCAAAATAAAAAGAGTATTGCAGTATGCAGTAATACTTTTTTATTGGACTAACATTACATAATAAAAGACAAGCTTTCAAGAGTTACCTCTCTTCCTTAGGTCTGAAGCAATACTGATTAATATGATAGAATTTGTTCATATATATCTTGTAAAGAATTGGGGTTATGGGGACAGGAAAAAGGTGGATAGATGGCTGAGAGAATTTTCAGAGGTTCATAAATAGCAGATCAATCTGATACTCAAAAATGTTGGGGGTGGGTGGAACACACTGCCAGGGTAAGTGCTGGATAATCTTAAAATAGAGAATTGCATGCTGAGATATACTGTATGTATATAACATATACACATAATGCACAGGCAGTCACTGATGTTAGCATGTGCATATATGTACAGGCCAATGACAGATTTTAGGTGACATAGTTTGGTAATGTGACAAAAAGCTTGAATCTGCATTCAGTCCTGTGCTTTTTGTGTCAAAATATGCCACCATTTTAATGTTAAATGTTTTCTGTTCCTGGGTGCTTTTAAAGTTCCCTTTTAGTATTTTAATAGTGATGTGTCCAATGTAGTGGCCAGTCTGTGTGAAATGTGGTCCAACTGGGGTACAGTATTTATTTTCTTTGTGAGTTTTAATAAAGTGTCTATGCAGATTCATCCTAAGGTGCAGTTTTTGTACACAGTTTAATGTATACCACATTTGCAGACACACATGAGTACTCTCCCTTAATGTTGTAAGTTTTGTGATTGTGACTGTCTGTGCTGCTACTACACATGGGTTGGTGCAGTTTGCAAAATGCTTTATTGCAACGTTTAGTGCCATTCTTTATGTTGTCCTATTCAGAGCTCAGTTTACTACGGATTAGTTTGTGTTTCAGGTTAGGTGGATGTTTAAATGCCAATATTGAGGTTTGGGTGAAAATTTCTTTAAGTGTGGTATCCTCTTCAAGAAGTGACTGTAGGTCTATTATGATTTTGCATGTGTTCTCTAGATTAGGGGTGTATCTAACTACTAAAGGTGTCTGTGTTGTGCTTTCCTTAATTTTGTTTTGCAGTAGCAGTTCTCGTGGTTCTTTTATTTTCTTGTTTATAATCCTTGTCTTATATCCCTTTTCTCTGAATGATTCAGACAGTGTCTTTGGATTTTTATCATGATCTTCATTATCAGAGCAAATCCGATGGTATCTGATCGTTTGGCAATAGATCATGAGGCCTATTTATCAAATGTCTGTCGGACCTGATACGTCAGTGCAGATCAGGTCCGACAGACCTCGCTGAATGCGGAGAGCAATACGCTCTCCATATTCAACATTGCGCCAGCAGCTCTTGTGAGCTGCTGGTGCAACGCCGCCCCCTGCAGACTCATGGCCAATCCAGTAGGGGGGTGTCAATCAACCCGATCGTACTCGATCGGGTTGAATTGTGGCGATCTCTATCCGCCTGCTCAGAGCTCAGTGTTATGGAGCAGCGGTCTTTAGAAACACGGGCCCTCAAGCTCCATTCGAAGCTTGATAAATGGGCCTCAATGGCTTGTTTAGTATGACTGGGAGCTGGTCTCCAGGGATGATCAGCTACTCCGCTATGTCAGTCTCTACATTGGCTACCTATACACTTTAATTCAAAGTATTAACCCTAACATAAAAAGTACTCAGCAACCTCACTCCGAACTATATTTCCTCATTAATCTACAAATACTTCCCAAGCCATCCTTTTAAACCAACCTCTGATCTATGTCTTTCCACTTCTACTATATCTAAATCCCCCTATCACCTCCAAGACTTCTCATGCACTGCTCCTGTCCTCTGGAACTTTCTACCCTGCTCAGTCAGGCTGTCATACCTGCACACATACTTATTAAAAACACTTTGGGTTCCCCTGAAACTGAAGTTAAGAAGCAGCGGTCATAAGACCGTTGCTCCTTAACTCGTCCGCCACCTCTGAGGTGGCGGACAGCAATCATCCCGAACGGATACGATTGGGATGATTGACACCCGAATGTGAAGGGGCGGTATTGCACAAGCATTTCACGAGAGATGCTTGTGCAATGATAAATGCTGACAGCGTATGCTGTCGGCATTTATCGATGTCAACCAGCACAATGATAAATCAGCCCCTATAGCTCAACAGTTATTTTTATGAACTAGAAATAGAGGCAGCAATTATCAATATAAGGTGTAATCTAGAGTGCTTAAGTATTTGACCCTTTGTGACTAAGCTCCTTCTATAGTGGGAGCTTTGTTATTTGTATCTTTCCTTATAATGCATCAATGCTAGAGATAATTCTAAACTCCTAAGAATACGGGAGCTATAAATATGTTATACTAGTGCGTGATTCAATATTGATCTTCAGCAACTCACACTTTTCACCTAATCGTAGGTCTCATGCCCCTATTAAAATGAAAATTATCATAGTATAAATTTTGAAATCACAAACTGTTTTAAGCAAGCTGTATAAAAAAAGAGACACAGCTCTCCAAACATGTTTTTCATGTCTGAAAGGTTTTAATAATTGGCCCAGGGCGGAACTACTAGCGGAGCAACCGGTGCCACTGCAGTGCACTGGGCCCAGTCCTGAAAAATTAATTGTGCCGTATTTTTCTTAGAGACCCGGACTGTGCCGACATCACGTGACTTTGTGAGTGTATATATAAAGTTACATGTGCTGCTTTTTTATAAGCAATGCCATAGTAGAACAAATATTATAAGTGAACTGTGTGTGTCAATATTTATGGGGTGCAGGTTTGATTGATGAGTATATCAGCCAGCTATTGAATATGCAGTAGTACATTGGCCATAGGGTAGCTGCTCACTCAGGACTGGTGAGGACCCCAGTGGTGGAATTGGGGGTGGCATAGCTAGAGACTGGGCTTTGTGGACACTGTGCTGTGCATAGTGATGATTGCCCTTCATGGCCATGGTGAACGTAGATGCACCTGCCTGCTGTCCAAATTTTATTTAGATCAGTTCTCCAAAAAGCCTTCAGGGATGTTCCAAACTGTAGCTGCACCGTGCGGATATTTCCTGGCTTAGACATGGTGCTGAAGGAGTCCAGAGGGGGTGGCGCATGAACGCACTGGGAGTCGTTCCCTCTGTCAATAGCACAGGAACCATGGCTAGGAGTTCCAACTGGTATGTGTCTGGGGCTCCAGGGGAGTGTGTTCCATGTCCTGGGCTCCGTAAGAAGGCAGGTGCACTGTCCTTGCTCCTGGGGTAGGTAATCTATTGCCCCAAACTTGGGCAAGGTGTGTGATGGTCCATGCTGAGCTGTTGGACATTATGGAGTGCACAGAGTTCTGTCTTTGTGTGGCTTCTGGCTGTGTTATTGTTTTTTTTGTATTTTTCTCAACATTTTAAAAATCAATCAGACTAGGGCAGCATGTCCAAGACTGAAAACGATGCTGGAATTTATCAACCTTTGCTGCTCAAATAATTAAGGTTTGAGGTACGTGGATTTTTTAAAATTTTTTAAAAATTTTTTTATTTTGCTGAAATTACAGTTTTTGTGTTTTTAGGTTCCTTTACAGCTCTAAGCCTCTGATTCCTGATGTTTTAAAGCCTTGTTCTCTGTGCCCTGTTTCTGACTCAATGAAATAGAAGCTGTGTGAATAATCCATTCTTTAGATTTATGGTGGAAAAGTATATCTGCTAGAAATCAGCATGTCTTCACATTCCAATGTGTCTGAAGACTGTTCTGCAAAGCATGAGTAGGAGGGAGTAGATGTCAGACCACAAACAGAGAAACAGTGATAAAAGGGTAATGCTATAAACCTTAATAAACCTCAATCAGTCATTTAGTTTAATATATAAATCTTTTTGAGGTTTCAGCTTTGCATAATTTATTAACTTAATTAAACAAACTACAAGTATTTCAGGAAACGTATGTGTGTGTCTAAGTGTGTGTGAGCGCCAGTGAGTGTGTGTGTCTCTGTGTGAGAGTGTGTGTATGTGTAAGACAAATGGAGTGTGTGTGTGTGTGTGTGATAGAGTAAAGTCAGAGCAAATATATATGAGTTTTCCAGTGTTACAACGTCCAAGTCCAGCTATACTATGTTCAGCTTTTAAAATCCTATTTTATTATAAATGCTCTTCTCTAGTAAATATAACATGAGTTAATATTTGTATGTGTATATGCACTTATGTGTAGTATGTACAAATGAGTGAATTTGTGTATGTGTGCATAGGTTTGAGTGTGTGTGTATGTATGTGTGTGTGCATAGGCATGACAACGTATGTGTATGTATGTATATGTGTATATAACTGTATGCGTGTTTGTATATGTATGCTGGGATGCCACTAGAAATGTTGGGGCCCCTGACTTAACCATTGATCATCCCCCCCCCCCTTTGACATGTGCAATATTTGACCTAGTGACTAAAACGTATATGCATTTTATTCTTTAGTGTAGTCAAACTTGGAAATGTTGTAAAAGTAGTAACACACAAACACACAGACACACTTATACACTGAAACACACACTCACACATAAATATTCACATATAGACACTCTAGCAGACATGCAAAGAAACACACAAACACACTCAGACACAGACACCCAAACAGACACTCAGCACTTGTTTACATTGACCTAACAAGTAATGAGGTAGACTACAGTTTTGTCAAGAAAGGAGATGTACAAAACATAATATGGAGTTCTGATTATCTTTTTGTAAAGGAAGATGCCAACTATATGATGACAACAGCATGCAGTGGCTGAAAGGAAGGGCCCTGAACTGCCTAAACAAAAATTTAAAGGTTAAATGGTGAATTGGTGATTTCCGGAAAGGTCTCAGTCTCAAAGTCTGTAGAAAGATGTAAATAATCAGTAGTAAGGTCAAAATGTCCTAAAAAGCAAAAGACAATGGACACACACACACACACAAACTCAAACAAAAACTTGCACATACACCCAAGGAAACACCGAAAGAGACAGCCTCAGAAAACACACAAAGACATACACACAGAGAGAGACACCCACAGAAAACACACAAAGACATACATACACAGAGAGACAACCACATTAAACACACAAAGACATACATACACACATACACCCTCACTGAGATGTCCACAGAAAACACACAAAGACACACACACACTCTCACAGAGACACCCACAGAAAATGCACAGACATACACACACCCTCACAGAGACACCCATAGAAAAAGCACAAAGACATACGCACACACCCTCACAGACATCCACAGAAAATGCACAAAGACATACACACCCACCCTCACAGAGAGACCCACAGAAAAAAAATACATACACACTCATAGAGACACAAACAAAAGCACAAAGACATAAACACAGACACCCACAGAAACACTCACAGGAGGTAAAATTTCTGCACATTGCATCCCCTAAATAAACAGTGTGTGACATGCATAATAAAAATGTGCAGAAATTAAGAGATCACTTTTTAAAGAATCATATTTGTAAATGTGCAAATAAAAATAATTCAGTGAATTCAAAATTGTACATTAATGATCTGGGTAGATGGCTAGATGAAGAAAAGTACTTTTTGAAAGGTTGACATATGTTTTTTTCCCCCATTTTCCCCAACCAAGAGCACCACTTTAAATATGGTGTACAAATGTTCCCATCTGTTAGCTGTACTTATGGATTTTGAAAATGCCGTACTCTATATGGTCTTGGTGGAACCATATGCTGTGGTACTCAGTCTCATACCATTAGATCTGGTTAAATGCAGGATTAAGTATGTTTGTATGTATTTCAAAATTAAGTCAGCTGTAGTGTAAACTGAACAGTGTTAAGTTAGCCTGTCTCATTTCAAACACTGAGCAATCTTAGTCTGAGAGTATAACATTTTATGCAGATGTAAAAATCTGGAAAGTCCTTGCATAAAGGGGCAGTAAACTGGAATGTAATTTTATATATATATATACACTGTGTGCAGAATTATTAGGCAAATGAGTATTTTGACCACATCATTCTCTTTATGCATGTTGTCTTACTCCAAGCTGTATAGGCTCGAAAGCCTACTACCAATTAAGCATATTAGGTGATGTGCATTTCTGTAATGAGAAGGGGTGTGGTCTAATGACATCAACACCCTATATCAGGTGTGCATAATTATTAGGCAACTTCCTTTCCTTTGGCAAAATGGGTCAAAAGAAGGACTTGACAGGCTCAGAAAAGTCAAAAATAGTGAGATATCTTGCAGAAGGATGCAGCACTCTTAACATTGCAAAGCTTCTGAAGCGTGATCATCGAACAATCAAGCGTTTCATTCAAAATAGTCAACAGGGTCGCAAGAAGCGTGTGGAAAAACCAAGGCGCAAAATAACTGCCCATGAACTGAGAAAAGTCAAGCGTGCAGCTGCCAAGATGCCACTTGCCACCAGTTTGGCCATATTTCAGAGCTGCAACATCACTGGAGTGCCCAAAAGCACAAGGTGTGCAATACTCAGAGACATGGCCAAGGTAAGAAAGGCTGAAAGACGACCACAACTGAACAAGACACACAAGCTGAAACGTCAAGACTGGGCCAAGAAATATCTCAAGACTGATTTTTCTAAGGTTTTATGGACTGATGAAATGAGAGTGAGTCTTGATGGGCCAGATGGATGGGCCCGTGGCTGGATTGGTAAAGGGCAGAGAGCTCCAGTCTGACTCAGACGCCAGCAAGGTGGAGGTGGAGTACTGGTTTGGGCTGGTATCATCAAAGATGAGCTTGTGGGGCCTTTTCGGGTTGAGGATGGAGTCAAGCTCAACTCCCAGTCCTACTGCCAGTTTCTGGAAGACACCTTCTTCAAGCAGTGGTACAGGAAGAAGTCTGCATCCTTCAAGAAAAACATGATTTTCATGCAGGACAATGCTCCATCACACGTGTCCAAGTACTCCACAGCTTGGCTGGCAAGAAAGGGTATAAAAGAAGAAAATCTAATGACATGGCCTCCTTGTTCACCTGATCTGAACCCCATTGAGAACCTGTGGTCCATCATCAAATGTGAGATTTACAAGGAGGGAAAACAGTACACCTCTCTGAACAGTGTCTGGGAGGCTGTGGTTGCTGCTGCACGCAATGTTGATTGTGAACAGATCAAAACACTGACAGAATCCATGGATGGCAGGCTTTTGAGTGTCCTTGCAAAGAAAGGTGGCTATATTGGTCACTGATTTGTTTTTGTTTTGTTTTTGAATGTCAGAAATGTATATTTGTGAATGTTGAGATGTTATATTGGTTTCACTGGTAAAAATAAATAATTGAAATGGGTATATATTTGTTTTTTGTTAAGTTGCCTAATAATTATGCACAGTAATAGTCACCTGCACACACAGATATCCCCCTAAAATAGCTATAACTAAAAACAAACTAAAAACTACTTCCAAAACTCCCTGTATATATATATATATATATATATATATATATATATATATATATATATATATATATATATATATATATATATATATATATATATATATATTAATAAAAAAACTCATATCTGCCAAAAGGGAACCTACCATTTATGTATTGAGGAGGAAACATTTCTGCATGGCTTTAAATATAGAATTTCTACAGCATTGTCAAATAATCATAAATACACTGCTGCATATTGCTAAAAAAATTGTTTTTATGGACCCCTGGCCCCACCATGCAACTACTACCACACTGAAGTTACAATCCAAAATTACTCAAAAAAATAAAAAACATTTACTAATAAGTCCTACCTCCTCTGCAAATGAAAGTGATCTGCCATCTGACTCAGACACACACTGTAAAAACTTAAGTGCAAAGTCTGTATCACACTGTGCATAGTGGTTTAGTGCACACTCAGAAATCCTCTCAAATGCTAATGCTTTACTCCTTGTAATAACATTTCCCACGCTCAGTAGCACTCTGCTGTAGTTCTTTCTGGTGGCTGCCAAAATGTAAAAAAATAAAAAAAATTTTTTAAATAGTTGTTCTTGCCTCATGGGGCCCCCTGGCTTATTGGGCCCCTGACAGGAGTGATTCACCCCTGTCACCCCCTGATGGTGGTCCTGTATGTATGTGTGTATGCTTGTATATATATATATATATATATATATATATATATATATATATATATATATACAGGGAGTGCAGAATTATTAGGCAAGTTGTATTTTTGAGGATTAATTTTATTATTGAACAACAACCATGTTCTCAATGAACCCAAAAAACTAATTAATATCAAAGCTGAATAGTTTTGGAAGTAGTTTTTAGTTTGTTTTTAGTTATAGCTATTTTAGGGGGATATCTGTGTGTGCAGGTGACTATTACTGTGTATAATTATTAGGCAACTTAACAAAAAACAAATATATACCCATTTCAATTATTTATTTTTACCAGTGAAACCAATATAACATCTCAACATTCACAAATATACATTTCTGACATTCAAAAACAAAACAAAAACAAATCAGTGACCAATATAGCCACCTTTCTTTGCAAGGACACTCAAAAGCCTGTCATCCATGGATTCTGTCAGTGTTTTGATCTGTTCACCATCAACGTTGCGTGCAGCAGCAACCACAGCCTCCCAGACACTGTTCAGAGAGGTGTACTGTTTTCCCTCCTTGTAAATCTCACATTTGATGATGGACCACAGGTTCTCAATGGGGTTCAGATCAGGTGAACAAGGAGGCCATGTCATTAGATTTTCTTCTTTTATACCCTTTCTTGCCATCCACGCTGTGGAGTACTTGGACGCGTGTGATGGAGCATTGTCCTGCATGAAAATCATGTTTTTCTTGAAGGATGCAGACTTCTTCCTGTACCACTGCTTGAAGAAGGTGTCTTCCAGAAACTGGCAGTAGGACTGGGAGTTGAGCTTGACTCCATCCTCAACCCGAAAAGGCCCCACAAGCTCATCTTTGATGATACCAGCCCAAACCAGTACTCCACCTCCGCCTTGCTGGCGTCTGAGTCGGACTGTAGCTCTCTGCCCTTTACCAATCCAGCCACGGGCCCATCCATCTGGCCCATCAAGACTCACTCTCATTTCATCAGTCCATAAAACCTTAGAAAAATCAGTCTTGAGATATTTCTTGGCCCAGTCTTGACGTTTCAGCTTGTGTGTCTTGTTCAGTGGTGGTCGTCTTTCAGCCTTTCTTACCTTGGCCATGTCTCTGAGTATTGCACACCTTGTGCTATTGGGCACTCCAGTGATGTTGCAGCTCTGAAATATGGCCAAACTGGTGGCAAGTGGCATCTTGGCAGCTGCACGCTTGACTTTTCTCAGTTCATGGGCAGTTATTTTGCGCCTTGGTTTTTCCACACGCTTCTTGTGACCCTGTTGACTATTTTGAATGAAACGCTTGATTGTTCGATGATCACACTTCAGAAGCTTTGCAATTTTAAGAGTGCTGCATCCCTCTGCAAGATATCTCACTATTTTTGAATTTTCTGAGCCTGTCAAGTCCTTCTTTTGACCCATTTTGCAAAAGGAAAGGAAGTTGCCTAATAATTATGCACACCTGATATAGGGTGTTGATGTCATTAGACCACACCCCTTCTCATTACAGAGATGCACATCACCTAATATGCTTAATTGGTAGTAGGCTTTCGAGCCTATACAGCTTGGAGTAAGACAACATGCATAAAGAGGATGATGTGGTCAAAATACTAATTTGCCTAATAATTCTGCACTCCCTGTATACACACACACACACACACACACACACACACACACACACAAGTAAAATAAGAGATGCAGGGAGAGGTTTAAAAATATGTGTTTTGCCATTGGCAATTATAGGTGGTGATCAATCTGTTTTGTCACTTTCTTGCTTTACTGCATTAGAATAGAGAAGTGTATCCCTATCTTGTTTCCTTACTATACTTAAGGTTTGTTTAACTAAACTTTTGGATTAGCCCCTTTTAATAAATCTTTCACTCATTAGCTTAGCATGGTATTCAAATTTGGTTCTAGACGAACAATTCCTTTTTAATCTAAGAAACTGACCATACGGAATTCCCTTCTTGAGTGGTTCTGGATGACTATTAGATGCCTCTAGAAGGCTATTTGTTGCTGTTTGTTTTCTGAATATCTCTGTTGCTATGAAGATTTCTTTCTTCCTAATTAAAATATCTAGAAAGGGCAATTCTTTATCACTATTGGCATATGTCAACAGAATATTATGGCTATTCTGATTTAAATTATTTACAAATTGTTGCAAAAGATGTAGAGGTCCATCCCAAAACAACAGGATGTCATCCACATATGTGGGATGTCATCCACATATTTTCTCACAAGAGCTGCTGGTGCAATGCCGCCCCTGTGCTGACTCGCGGCCGCCAACAGAGAGCTGTCAATCAACCTGATCGTACTCGATCGGGTTGAATTGCGGCGATGTCTGTCCGCCTGCTCAGAGCAGGCAGACAGGGTTATGGAGCAGCGGTCTTTAGAAACAATACAAACTGGTGAAAAGTAGATTTGTAAGGTCTCAATGTGAAAATTTTTTATCTAACAACAAACCAACAAGTTAAAGGAAACTACCCATGTGGTCATTGTGTGTATTACCCTATATGACTAAGTGTAAAACATTTTCTACCAACAATAGTAAAGAGTATTTGATTAGAACATTTTCCAACTGTAATTCAATTGGAGTAGTCTATTTACTACAGTGTTCTTGTCCCCAATTTTATGTTGGAAAAACTAAAAGAATGGTCAAAGATACAGGAACATCAAGATGACATTCTCTATTCTAGGGACACTAGCGTTGTGATGAAAATAAATGTCTCCTGAGAAAAGAAGCTTGTTGGACATAGGATGACATTCTCTATTCTAGGGACACTAGCATGGCGAGGCATTTCATACAATACCACAGTGGTAGTACAACCTCCTTAAAATTCATTGGTATTGATAGGAGAATTTTAAATGTGAGAGGAGGTGATGAAAATAAATGTCTCCTGAGAAAAGAAGCTCATTGGACATATCTCCTAAATACAGTATCCCCAAATGGCCTGAATGAAAGGATTGAGTTTGCATCCTTTCTAGGTTAAAGTATAAAACATAAATATTTTGGATACATGTACTACATTGGACACATTTGTAAGACATTTTGAGCGTCACCTGTATGCGAATTGCATATATCTAATTTGGTAGCTGATCCCCAGTTTATATAATGTAAAGATTTTGTTCATTAAAAGATATTGTAATGTTTAGTATATAGAGTATATACATATATATACATATATTTTCTGTATATAAAAAAATGGTAACAATATATTTTGCAATATAAGTTGGGTGACCAGGAGAGATCCGTGGCAATTCCATGCTTTAGGCCACATAGCTGCAGGCCAGCACATTTAAGATACACTGTCACATGAATAGTAGAAAAGATTTGCTAAGTATCAGGAGGCTTGGTTATTTGAGCCAATGGGGCATATTTATCAAGCTCCGTATGGAGCTTGATGCCCTGTGTATCCGGGGAGCCTTCAGCCTCACCTGAAAAAGAAATTATGAAGCAGCGGTCTAAAGACTGATGCTCCATAACCTGTCCGCCTGCTCTGAGGCGGAGGACAGAAATCAACCTGATCGAATATGATCGGGTTGATTGACACCCCCTGCTAGTGGCCGATTGTCCGCGAATCTGCAGGGGGCGGCATTGCATCAACAATTCACAAGAACTGCTGGTGCAATGATAAATGCCGAGAGCGTTTGCTGTCGGCATTTATTAATGTGCAGCGGACATGATCCGCTATATCGGCTCATGTCCGCTGGCACAATCATAAATATGTAGGGGATACCAATGGCACTACTAATTGTAAAAAATAAACATTCCCATATATATAATTTCTAAGTAACAAATATTTAAGGGGTCGGTGCTTGTACTTCAACGAAATTTACACAAAATTCAGTTAGGAACTGAAAAAAGAGTAAAAATATAGCACTCAAAATGTTTATTTGTTAAGTTACTTCTATAAAGCAAAGATTGAAAAAGAAAAAGAGATAAAACTTAATTTTTATTAAAATATTACTGATGATAAAAAAACAAGGGTAGGAAGGTGTGTTGAAAAATGCAGATGCTTTCTCAAATGGTACAGAAGTGTTGATTAACTAAAGAGGCAAATCTTGTGAACAGGTTAAGAGAAGAAGAAACTTAACAAATAAACGTTTTGAGTGCTATATTTGTACTCTTTTTTTTTTTTCAGTTCCTAACTGAATTTTGTATATATATCTATATATATCTATGGGGGGTAGTTATCAAGCCGTCAACCTCAAATACGCTGGAATTCCGCAGCGTATTTGTGGCGAGGCTGATTCGCCTTAGTTATCAAAGGCTCGAGACCGGCAAAAGTAGAATTTTGTGACGTAAGCTTCGATCCACCGGACTCAGTCCGACACAGATCGATTCTTACGTCACTCCAGATGTTCCGCACACAAGTGCGGCACATTCTCACTACTTTTGCTAGCTATCAAAAAACTAGCAGGTACGCTCGGCACTTTTCCGGCCCAGCGTACCTGGTTTTCAATCCGCCACCCCTGGAGGCGGCGGATCCCATAGGAATCAATGGGAGTCTGACCATAGCGAAAGTACAAGTTCGCTGCTGACAGACATCCCATTGATTTCTATGGGAGCTGTCTACACCTAACACCCTAACATGTACCCCGAGTCTAAACACCACTAATCTGACCCCCCCTACACCGCCGCAACTAAATAAAGTTATTACCCCCTAAACCGCCGCTCCCGGAGCCCACCGCAAGCTACTCTATACATATTAACCCCTAAACCGCCGCTCCCGGAGCCCACCGCAACTATAATAAATGTATTAACCCCTAAACCGCCGCTCCCTGAACCCGCCGCAACCTATATTAAATGTATTAACCCCTAATCTGCCCCCCCTACACCGTCGCCACCTATAATAAATTTATTAACCCCTATCCTGCCCCCCACTACGCCACCGCCACTGTAATAAAATTATTAACCCTTAAACCTAAGTCTAACCCTAACCCTAACGCCCCCTAACTTAAATATTAATTAAATACATCTAAATAAATTAACTCTTATTAACTAAATGAATCCTATTTAAAACTAAATACTTACCTTTAAAATAAACCCTAATATAGCTACAATATAAATAATAATTATATTC
The DNA here is from genome assembly GCF_027579735.1 of Bombina bombina. Taxonomy (NCBI): domain Eukaryota; kingdom Metazoa; phylum Chordata; class Amphibia; order Anura; family Bombinatoridae; genus Bombina; species Bombina bombina. The sequence goes on from NC_069502.1 coordinate 498,310,416, forward strand.
TAGCTATCTTAGGATTTATTTTTATTTTACAGGTACCTTTCAATTTATTTTAACCATGTAAAATAACTATTAAATAGTTATTAACTATTTAATAGCTTACCTAGCTAAAATAAAGAGAAATGTACCTGTGAAATAAATCCTAACCTAAGTTACAATTACACCTAACACTACACTATACTTTAATAAATTATTCCTATTTAAAAATAAATACTTACCTGTAAAATAAACCCTAAGATAGCTACAATGTAATTAATACTTATATTATAGCTATCTTAGGATTTATATTTAGTTTACAGGTAACTTTGTATTTATTTTAGCTAGTTAGAATAGTTATTAAATAGTTATTAACTATTTAATAACTACCTAGCTAAAAGAAATACAAAATTACCTGTAAAATAAATCCTAACTTAAGTTACAATTAAACCTAATACTACACTATCATTAAATTAATTAAATAAACTACCTACAAATAACTACAATGAAATACAATTACATAAACTAACTAAAGTACAAAAAATAAAAAAAGCTAAGTTACAAAAAATAAAAAATTAAGTTACAAACATGTTAAAAATATTACAACAATTTTAAGCTACTTACACCTAATCTAAGCCCCCTAATAAAATAACAAACCCCCCCAAAATAAAAGAAATCCCTACCCTATTCTAAATTACATAAATTTCAAAGCTCTTTTACCTTACCAGCCCTTAAAAGGGCCATTTGTGGGGGCATGCCCCAAAAAGTTCAGCTCTTTTGCCTGTAAAAGAAAAATACAACCCCCCCCCAACATTAAAACCCACCACCCACATACCCCTAATCTAACCCAAACCCCCCTTACAAAAACCTAACACTAATCCACTGAAGATCATCCTACCTTGAGTCGTCTTCACTCAGCCGAGCCACCGATGGAACTGAAGAGGACATCCGGAGCGGAAGAAGTTAATCCTCCAAGCGGCGCTGAAGAAATCTTCCATCCGATGAAGTCATCATCCAGGCGGCGCTGAAGAAGTCTTCGATCCGGCCGATGTCATCTTCAAAGAGGCGCTGAAGAGGTCTTCTATCCGGGCGAAGTCATCTTCCAAGCCGGGTCTTGAATCTTCCTTCCGCCGACGCGGAACCACCTTCTTCACCGACGGACTACGACGAATGACGGCTCCTTTAAGGGACGTCATCCAAGATGGCGTCCCCTCAATTCCGATTGGATGATAGGATTCTATCAGCCAATCGGAATTAAGGTAGGAAAAATCTGATTGGCTGATGGAATCAGCCAATCAGATTGAGCTCGCATTCTATTGGCTGTTCCGATCAGCCAATAGAATGCGAGCTCAATCTGATTGGCTGATTGGATCAGCCAATCGGATTGAACTTGAATCTGATTGGCTGATTCCATCAGCCAATCAGATTTTCCTACCTTAATTCCGATTGGCTGATAGAATCCTATCAGCCAATCGGAATTGAGGGGACGCCATCTTGGATGACGTCCCTTAAAGGAGCCGTCATTCGTCGTAGTCCGTCGGTGAAGAAGGTGGTTCCGCGTCGGCAGAAGGAAGATTCAAGACCCGGCTTGGAAGATGACTTCGCCCGGATAGAAGACCTCTTCAGCGCCTCTTTGAAGATGACATCGGCCGGATCGAAGACTTCTTCAGCGCCGCCTGGATGATGACTTCATCGGATGGAAGATTTCTTCAGCGCCGCTTGGAGGATTAACTTCTTCCGCTCCGGATGTCCTCTTCAGTTCCATCGGTGGCTCGGCTGAGTGAAGACGACTCAAGGTAGGATGATCTTCAGGGGATTAGTGTTAGGTTTTTGTAAGGGGGGTTTGGGTTAGATTAGGGGTATGTGGGTGGTGGGTTTTAATGTTGGGGGGGGGGTTGTATTTTTCTTTTACAGGCAAAAGAGCTGAACTTTTTGGGGCATGCCCCCACAAATGGCCCTTTTAAGGGCTGGTAAGGTAAAAGAGCTTTGAAATTTATGTAATTTAGAATAGGGTAGGGATTTTTTTTATTTTGGGGGGGTTTGTTATTTTATTAGGGGGATTAGATTAGGTGTAAGTAGCTTAAAATTGTTGTAATATTTTTAACATGTTTGTAACTTAATTTTTTATTTTTTGTAACTTAGCTTTTTTTATTTTTTGTACTTTAGTTAGTTTATGTAATTGTATTTCATTGTAGTTATTTGTAGGTAGTTTATTTAATTAATTTAATGATAGTGTAGTATTAGGTTTAATTGTAACTTAAGTTAGGATTTATTTTACAGGTAATTTTGTATTTCTTTTAGCTAGGTAGTTATTAAATAGTTAATAACTATTTAATAACTATTCTAACTAGCTAAAATAAATACAAAGTTACCTGTAAACTAAATATAAATCCAAAGATAGCTATAATATAAGTATTAATTACATTGTAGCTATCTTAGGGTTTATTTTACAGGTAAGTATTTATTTTTAAATAGGAATAATTTATTAAAGTATAGTGTAGTGTTAGGTGTAATTGTAACTTAGGTTAGGATTTATTTCACAGGTAAATTTCTCTTTATTTTAGCTAGGTAAGCTATTAAATAGTTAATAACTATTTAATAGTTATTGTACATGGTTAAAATAAATTGAAAGGTACCTGTAAAATAAATATAAATCCTAAGATAGCTAGAATATAATTATTATTTATATTGTAGCTATATTAGGGTTTATTTTATAAGTAAGTATTTAGTTTTAAAGAGGATTCATTTAGTTAATAAGAGTTAATTTATTTAGATGTATTTAATTAATATTTAAGTTAGGGGGGCGTTATGGTTAGGGTTAGACTTAGGTTTAGGGGTTAATCATTTTATTACAGTGGCGGCGGCGTAGTGGGGGGCAGGATAGGGGTTAATAAATTTATTATAGGTTGCGGCGGGTTCATGGAGCGGCGGTTTAGGGGTTAAACTATTTATTTAGTTGCGGAGAGGTGCGGGATCAGCAGGATAGGGGTTAATAATTTTATAATAGAGGGCGACGGTATAGGGGGGGCAGGATAGGGGTTACTAGGTATAATGTAGGTGGCAGCGGTGTCCGGGAGCGGCGGTTTAGGGGTTAATACATTTATAAGACTTGCGGCGGGGTCTAGGAGCGGCGGTTTAGGGGTTAATACATTTATAAGACTTGCGGCGGGGTCTAGGAGCGGCGGTTTAGGGGTTAGTAACTTTATTTAGTTGCGGGGGCCTCCGGGGGCGCCGGTATAGGGGGTAGAACAGTGTAGTTTAGTGTGAGTGCTTAGTGACAGGCTAGCAATAAAGCTGGGAAAAAGACGAAGGGCAGCGAGATCGGATGAGTGATAACTGTCACAGTCCGCTGCTCATCGCCCCGCGGCTTTTTGACAGCTTTATTTGATAACTTAGGCGAACGTATTCAAGGTCCGCGGCGGCGAAGGTAGGCGAGCTTAGGCGGACGTATTGGGCCGGCGAAGCCAGAAAAGTAGACGGCTTGATAACTACCCCCCTATATATCTATCTTTATATATATATATATATATATATATATATATATATATATATATATATATATATATATATATATATATCTATCTATATATATATATATATATATATATATATATATATCTATATATATATATGGGAACGTTGGTTTATTACAATAAGTAGTGCCATTGGTATCCCCTACATAATAAACTATTTATCTAGTTTACACTAGATTTCCCCAATAGAGCCACTTTTATCTTTACCAGCAAAGTGTTTAAATTTCAACTATGACCACATTAGATCAATATTTAGCTGTTAGAAAACAAAAACGATTAAAAGATCTCAATGCAGTTTTTAATCCAACTAATGATGCTGAGAGTGATACTCCAGATATGAATCGTATATTAAGAGAACTGCATAAATCGTTATATAAACAATCCAAAGTGTGGTGGAATCACCATTTTTTTAACGCTACATTGACAATAAACTAATCCCACTATTATTATTATTCTTTATTTATAAAGCGCCAACAGATTCTGCAGCGCTGCCCATGGGTAATGGAGAAACAATACGATAAAAGACAAAATTTTACAGACAAATACAGGGGGATTGAGGGCCCTATTCCCGTGGGAACTTACAATCTAGATACGTATTCAACTCTTTCCGGCATTTCAATTTAAAGACAACAACCTAACCATAGAATGGGAAGAAGCATTGTCATAGTGCTCACACAAATTAATGTCAATTTTGGTCAAACATGATAAATCTGAAATAGCAAGATTTCAAGTAGAAATGGATGAATATAAATCAAAATTAGTCCAATTTGAATCTTTGGAGAATTTTCAAAAAGTATATCAACAATATCAAAAAGAGTTCAATACATTTGAAGATGAGATAACCAAAACTACGGATAAGAAATTAAATAGAGACAAAACTGACTTCTTGAATCACAAAGTATATAGATGGAGACAAAAGGGATTCTTTAGAAATCCTAAAACCACTAAAACTGTTATTCAAACTGATGTGTCGGATACAGATGGGGAAGAGTCTGATACAACAACACCTGACAATAATGATACCACTACCTCAATGCCCACAACTTGCATTCCACTGCAAACACACTCTAGTTTGTTAAGTCCCAGTTCAGGATCAGAAACAGACACACCAGGCGAGGCAGAGACAGGTACAAGAAAGAAAAGGAAACCTCAAGTACACAATAGGAGGGAAACCAGAGGAGCGAAACAGAGAAAACGAACAGTGAGCCCTTTCTCACAAATCAGACTGAATAAATAACTGTAATACATTTATCCGAACATATCTTATCTGAATATCATCTATTTGTACTTACGAAAGGTCTATCATTTTGTGCTAAAAACAAATTAGATACATTTCAACTAATTAAGGACATTAATCTTTATGTACGAAAACTGATGTAAAAAAAGATTCATTCTTTGAGAAACAATCCAGATAACACTCAATGGACAGTTGACGAATTTAACTGTTAAAAGAAAGTGATGATATACAATCAAACCAAAAATGGCGTGATTTTATTAAAAATAAATCTCAATATATACCTAACATAACTCAATTCCACAACATACAAACATTTAATCAAATAGTATGTAATGAAATCAACTCACTAGCCATCCGAAATACAGCTAACAATATATCTCATAATGAACAACTGGCATTAAAAGAAATAGAGAGCTGGGATGATGTGGTAAACAAAGGATCAGATAAAAGGGGGAAACATTGTGATCTGGCCAATGGAAAAATATCTATATGAAGTGCATAAGCAATTAAATCACAAAAATTGATCTGCCTCTTACATAAGAACATACAACAATATAATTGAGAAGGCCAGAGATGAAAACATTATCAATCCCAAAGAACTCAAGTTTTTGAAAGTTACTCATCCAAGTGTGTCTACACTATATCTCATCCCCAAAATACACAAGAAAATCACCAATCCCCCGGCCGACCAATTGTATCAGGCAATAGATGCCTATCTGAGAAGACTAGTTTGTATGTTGACAAGAGATTACGTAACTTTGTAGAGGATTTACCTTAATATGTAAGGTATACAACAGAAGTACTCCAGCGTCTGGACGGTATTCAACTCACGCCTGATACGTGGCTGGTTACAGCTGATGTTGAATTGCTGTATACCAGTATCGAACATTGCTTTGGTATAAAAGCCGTAAATCACTTTCTTTATCAAGATTTGACAGAATCCAAAGAACATAACTCTTTCATTTTGGTATTACTAGAATTTATATTGAATCATAATTTTTTGTATTCAATGATCAGCATTACTTCAAATTCACGGCATGGCCATGGGCACAGCATGTGCCCCCACGTACGCCAAGCTTTTCCTAGGCTGGTGGGAGAAAGAGATGGTATTCACCGACAGCAATACCAAATAAATGCAACAAATACCTTTATGGATTTGCTACATAGATGATATCCTATTTGTGTGGGATGGATCGAAATCGGAATTGGATTTATTTTTATAGAATCTCAACCAGAATCACATTAATATAAAATTAACATATGACTGCAGTCTATCAGAGATCAGTTTTTTGAATCTCAAAATCCTAAAAGATGACAGTGGAAATCTGGTAACTGACTTATATTGTAAAAAAACTGCTACGAACTACATTTTACATCATAAAAGTGCACATGCTGTTAGCACCAACAGGCAAATTTTTTAGAATACGTAGAAATTGTTCTTCGGAAGAAATTTTCAAATTGTGTGCTACTGAATTAGAAACAAAGCTCGAATCAAGATGATACTGTAACAGAAGCTTGAAAAGAGCCAATACAGAGCCCTATATACTCCCAGAAAAGAACTATTATATTCTAAACCAAAAAAATCAGATGAACAAATTAAACTGATCACTACATTTAATTCTCAAATGAAGGATGTAACCGACATCATACACAAATCATGGAATATTTAGAAAAACAATCCAGATCTGAATAGAGCCCTCGGAGATAGGGTATCTATCTGCTACAGGAGATCGAGAAATCTTAAAGACCAATTAGTCCAAAGTCATTTTGTCAGGAAAAGACCTACAATCACATACCCAGGTAGCTATCCATGCAGAAACTGTACTTATTGCTCACATATCATCCAAACCAACCAAATCAAAGACAGATTTGGCAAGGTACAAAAAATGAAACAACATATCACATGTAATACCTGTGGTGTGATATATGCATTAAAATGCAATTGTGACCTATACTACGTTGGCATGACTACCCGCCCTATGAAAAAAAGATTAGGTGAACATATGAGTAATATAAGAAATGCTGAACAAGATTTCCAGAAAGGGAAGAAAATTACTCAAGCTAAGCATTTTCTTCAGAAACACAAAGCTAACACCAAAGATATATTATGCTTTGGTTTGGAAAAAATATCACTTGGCATCAGAGGTGGCGATTTAGAGAATGCACTATTACAAGCAGAGTGCAAATGGATTTATTTGTAAAATTTTGTTAATCCTAAGGGATTAAATGAGAGCAATAATTATTATGTATTCCTGCCTAAATAAATGTCAAATATAGATTTCTGCATTAAAAACTGTCAAATGTAGACATCCATAAATTAGATCTTCTTATAATATCAATCCTAAATGGATTGAGTATAATTAACTATTGCTTTGTATTCGAAAATTGACAAGTTTGTTAAACTGGTCAGGTCTTCATTTTCTCTCTAATTAACTTTTTTTTGTGTGTGGCTTTAATCACTATTTTCCACTTCAATCACTTTATTTTGACTTGCTCACTTGCTCACATTTTCCACATGTAACAACAACACTTATTCACTAACATACTTTGCTACATTTATTGCATATATTGTATTACTTTTGATACAGATACAATTTTCGGATATGGTAACACTCACACTACCCAGAACACTGATGTATTATTTTTTCTTACTTTTACTTTTTGTAATAAATTCATAATAGTCACTCATTTTCTTTCTTTTTTAGTCTAATAGAGTATTTCTTCATTACACACATTCACAATATTTAGAGTTAGTAGGACTACATCATATAATCCATCATAAGATTATAATAAATACTTATACTTTTATCAATGCTTGGCAGTTTTTTCTATCATATATATACTGTAATTTAGATGGCATGATGATAAATCATTCATTACAGTATATTAATAAGATACAGTATATATAAGATACATTAGCTATTCAATAACTAATACAAAATATATGATCTATTTAGATGACAGTAATACATATAGTGAAATATCCACTAGCTAACAGCCAAAATGACAAGACACACATCACAACTAATAGCGCGACAAAGCATATGGCTATATATGTGTCATACGCATACATATAAAGGTATATTTTCGCAATATTACATACTAATACACGTAGATAGCCACAGATGATAGGCAAATATCACATGGAAATTCTGGATTATTTAAATTAAATAAACATATAAATAAACATAACATTAAATCTTAGGTTATTAACGGTAGCTTATCCAATCATATAACATGTATCTGATGGACTTACACACCGTCCAATCGGCACCCCAGCTATATGATTGATTGTCGAATCAGCCAATCAGGAAACATTAAAGGGTATATAAATCACACAAGAAGATAGCCAGATCACCCTTTGAAAAAGCCACAAAGGCTAAATGCGTCAGTGGTGTCTCTGCTCCCTCTCCCCTTTTTTTAATAGCAATGTCTACTCTATAACTATTGGTATTACAAGGTATAGATATATTTTCTATTAAGAAGCATCTTTTCCAATGATGTGAATAGTTAATTTGATACATATTTATTCCTTTTTGGAATGAGATTTTATTCTCTATACTAGTATCACAAGAAACCAGTACCATTTTGCCTCAATAAGGTCTACTCCTGTAATTAAAAGGTATAGGTTTCTGGTATTACCAGAGAGCAAAGACTCTATATTAGAGGTACCATAACTATCTGGTATTAATAATAACCTGCGAATAATCCAAATACTAAGAGGCATAGTACTGCTACCAAGGTATAGGTATCTCATATACCCGGCATCAAAGGTATAGGTACCCTATTTTATAGAATATCACACAATATCCAATAATATTATCAAGACTTGGTATTAAAAGGTATAGGTCCCTGGAATCACCAGGGATATAGGACTCTGTTATAGAGGAATCGTTAATTTTGGGTATTATATGATAACTTTACCATGATCTAATATCAAATATCTTTGGTATTTAAGGTTATAGATACCTAATATTATAGGACATTACTCAGTATCTTAAGAAGGTAGTTTGTTTTAGATAGCCATAGCCAATACCCTAAGCACCAAAACTGAGTTATTACTCTGATATTTTAAGGAACTTAATGTTGATATTACCCTGGCCACAAGATTGACCTCTTTAGATAATCAATACTTCTGTACCATTTGAGAAAGCATCTGAATTTTTTTTTAAAACTTTTATTTTTTTCGGCATCAGATACATAACAATATAATCCAACTAATAAAGTCATCATGAGTCAATTACATAGTTACATAAGAAAAGAAAACATACCAAGTTGGTTAAGAGCTCTAAAAAGGGCCACTCCCCCCCCCCCTACAGGGCAGGGAGTTGTAGTAGTATCTGTTGCGTCACTTTTTTAATTATTACATAAAACCTTTGAAATAGCAGATACCCTAGGCTTAACATAGATCCCAGGGTAAAACTTTTCTCTATTTTCTGCAAGATTACAAAGTTAAACAAACATCAAAACAAACATTGCCATGTGTCACATCAAATAACAGTTTTAGCTTTGAGAATAGTAAGTGAACTTAGAAGAGAGGGAAAAGTGGCTCCCCCATCTCCACTCGCCCCCCCATCTCCTCCCCTCTCCTACCAAACATTCCATTCACCTCTGAGGTTCACCTCAAGCATGTATATAGTGTTTTTGAATGGGTATAATATCTGCCTCAGGGTCGGGAGATCTAAAGACTCTAAGAAAAGCCTCCATTTCCTAATCAAACAAGCTACCCTCCCCCCCCACATCATATAAAGTGTCATATTGCTCAAACAAGCATCTGAATTTTTTAACACACCTTCAGTAACATTTTAATAAAAGTTAAGTTTTACCTCTTTTTCTTTTTCAATCTTTGCTGTATAGAAGTAACTTAACAAATAAACATTTTGAGTGCTATATTTGTACTCTTTTTTTCGTTCCTAACTGAATTTTGTGTAAACAATCATAAATATGCCCCAATGTCTAGCGATATTGCCACATTCATTAAACTCCTCCCGCTCTTTAGCAAAAACCAATAAATGTGCCGGTATTGCACCAATGGACAGTCCTGACGAGGCCTCGGCTTTCGCTCAGCATTGTGGGGTGAAACGCGAGTCGGCTGCAACTTTGTAGCAAGCTGTTTGTTTGAAGCTGTCTAGTTTGGATACTTTGTGAGCAAGCAGTTTGCTGATTGTTTACTGAGCTAAACGATGAGGCTGTGACTGAACGCTGGTAACAACATCCACTGACAGATGACACACTTTCTGTTGCTAAAATAAATACAAACAAAGATTGCACTCATAAAAGCTTTATCACCAAATCACAGTCTCACTTAAATATTAAAATATTAAAATGATATTGACCCAATTATAAAAATAGTTTATCGAGTTTAATCTAAAACTAGTACAAAACATTTAATAAAAAATTACAAATTATTATCCAATGTTAAAGCCACCGGTGGTAACAAGATTAAAATATTATATATATATATATATATATATATATATATATATATATATATATATATATATATATATATATATATATATATATATATAAATGGTATATACCAAAATCAAAAAGTCTGAAAAAAACAGTCAATGTAAAAAGTGCAAGAAAAAATATATTTTCAAGTTTAAAGCCCCTTTTTTGTTATGGTACTGGTTATATATATTTAGTTCTAGTTATATGTAATTGGCTTCCAAAACAAAAGAGTTCCATTTTGGTAATTAAAGGTGGTTAAAGGTGTATAACGATCTTTAAAGAGCTTTGAATTAATGGCCCAGGTGTAGTTTTTGTGCAAAGTTATGATGGGTATTAGTTCCTCATAGCAAAAATAATCTTACCGGAATCCGAACAACTACTTATTAGTTGTTTTCTCTCACCTCCTCCTCAATGTTGTTATCACTCAGCGTTTCTTGCTTCTCAGTTTACGGTTTCACTTGTGGCTTAATGCGTCACCTGTTTCACAGGAACCAATTGGAGAGTGAGTTTACTGTGTTTTATTTCTTACTTGGGAAGAAAATATCTAGTGTGTTTTTTTCTGTTAGGCAATCCCCAGAAAATTTCTTAGGCTATCCCCAAAAAAGTACTGCAGAATCCTTGAATAGTTTTAGAAGATGGAATGAGGTTCTTATCCGCTCTGTATATATAGCAGTGGTTTATTACACAGACGTGTGAATTCTTTCCCAATCTGGTACAATAGTGCAATATTTCAGCAAAGTTTTGCCAATACATTCCAGCTGGTTGCTGCAAACTAGTCTGGCTGTCACAGACACAGACTCCTCATCAACGCGTTTCAGCAGGTGTGCTTTTTTCAAGAACACTTTCTGTTGCTACCTATAGAACATGCAATAGATCAGTGTTAGATCAGCATACAGACATTGTTGTGGGCTATTTCTTGGAGAGCACAGGATCCTGGTGTAGAGGACATTCTTACCTCAACCATCTGCTACCTAGCAGCATTGAAATGTATTCTGGCCTGAGTCCTTATCAACAAGTGGCCGGAGCATATATATATTTATTTATATATACAGTATCCCATATATATAAGGGATACTGTATATATATTTATTTATATATACAGTATCCCACAAAAGTGAGTACACCCCTCACATGTTTGTAAATATTTTTTTATATCTTTTCATGTGACAACACTGAAGAAATGACACTTTGCTACAATGTAAAGTAGTGAGTGTACAGCCTGTATCACAGTGTAAATTTGCTGTCCCCTCAGAATAACTCAAGACACAGCCATTAATGTCTATACCATTGGCAACAAAAGTGAGTACACCCTTAAGTGGAAATGTCTAAATTGGGTCCAAAGTGTCAATATTTTGTGTGGCCACCATTATTTTCCAGCACTGCCTTAAAGGGACATTATACACTCATTTTTTCTTTGCATAAATGTTTTGTAGATGATCTATTTATATAGCCCATAAAGTTTTTTGTTTTTTTTAAATGTATAGTTTTGCTTATTTCTAAATATCATTGCTCTGATTTTCAGACTCCTAACCACGCCCCAAAGTTTTATGAGAATACCATCAGCTACCTACTCCAGCTTGCTCCTGTTTGTGTAAAGGGTCTTTTCTTATGCAAAAGAAGGGGGGAATGTCTTATTTCTCACTTGCAGTGGGCTTTCCAGCAGCCTTTTTAACAGGGCTAAACTGGGAGTAAGCTTTTAAATAGTTTTATACTGGATTTTTATATCAGTATCTGTGCATCTTATTTTTTATAGTAGTGTCTATTACATGCAGTTATATGAAAATGAGGGAATACTGTCCCTTTAACCCTCTTGGGCATGGAGTTCACCAGAGCTTCACAGGTAGAGTCCTCTTCCATTCCTCCATGACGACATCACGGAGCTGGTAGATAATAGAGACCTTTCGCTCCCCCACCTTCCGTTTGAGGATGCCCCACAGATGCTCAATAGGGTTTAGGTCTGGAGACATGCTTGGCCAGTCCATCAACTTTACCCTCAGCTTCTTTAACAAGGCAGTGGTCATCTTTGAGGTGTGTTTGGGGTCATTATCATGTTGGAATACTGCCCTGTGGCCCAGTCTCTGAATGGAGGGGGTCATGCTTTGCTTCAGTATGTCACAGTACATGTTGGCATTCATGGTTCCCTCTATGAACTGTAGCTCCCCAGTGCCCGCAGGACTTATTCAGGCACAGACCATGACACTCCCACCACCATGCTTGACTGTAGGCAAAACCCACTTGTCTTTGTACTCCTCACCTGGTTGCCGCAACACACACTTGACACCATCTGAACCAAATAAGTTTATCTTGGTCTCATTGGACCACAAGACATGGTTCCAGTAATCCATGTCCTTAGTCTGCTTGTCTTCAGAAAACTGTTTGCAGGCTTTTTTGTGCATCATCTTTAGAAGAGGCTTCCTTCTGGGACAACAGCCATGCAGACCAATTTGATGCAGTGTGCGGCATATGGTCTGAACACTGACAGGCTGACCCCCCACCCCTTCAACCTCTGCAGCAATGCTGGCAGCACTCATATGTCTATTTCCCAAAGACAACCTCTGGAGATGACGCTGAGCATGTGCACTTAACTTCTTTGGTCTACCATGGCGAAGCCTGTTCTGAGTGGAACCTGTCCTGTGAAACCGCTGTATGGTCTTGCCCACTGTGCTGCAGCTCAGTTTCAGGGTATTGGCAATCTTCTTATAGCTTAGGCCATCTTTATGTAGAGCAGCAATTCTTTTTTTCAGATCCTCAGAGAGTTCTTTGCCATGAAGTGCCATGTTGAACTTCCAGTGACCAGTATCAGAGAGTGTGAGAGCGATAACACCAAATTTTTTTATTTTTAATATTTTTATTTGAGGTTCATTCGAAGGCATACAAATTCACAAAAGCAAGTCTTGCATCACATGAAATAAAACCTCAGAGTTACAAAAGACATAAACAGGAGAATGCAAGGATGAAAAATATAAAGCCAACATTTTACACATTATGAAAACATAATAAGAATAGGGTGCCAAACTTCTGGAAACCTTTTAAATGACACCATAGGTCACTTTTGGACCTCTATAGGTAAAAGGTAGTAATAAGGCTAAAGAAGGGATTTATAAACATGAGACCAGCTATGGATCTCAACAGTGAACCTAATTTTTATAACATTTAGCAGCAAGAGAATATGAGTATGTTGCGATAAATTCAAAATTTATAGTAGTAGCTGTGAGTAAAATAAAAAGAACTGTTATGCAATCGAGCAATCCTGCTAGACTAGACGGGAATAATAAACATAGTAGTAGACAGCTATGTAGCGGGATGTACTTATGATGGGAATAGTTTGGGTACGATATGGATTAGAGAGGTTCAAATATATTCACATGTGCATCAGGTAGTAGAGGTAACACTATACTGGCTGCTATGTCACAAGATTAACTAAGCAGAAAGAAATTGAGAGCAGCAAGTGTATTTATGTACAAATCAAAGCTAAAACCTCTCTTTATAACAAATACATTCTTATGCATGGGTAATATGGTAATAAATGTGTGAATGTTACAAGAAATTCTGTACTCATAGGGGAATTGGGTAAGGTGCAGCATAGACAAGAAAAGCCGCATAGCTGTCTCTCTTAGTGTAGAGGGTACATTATGTTATAACTGGGGGGAAGGGGGGAATTTTTTAGGCGGGGGGGGGGAGGAGGTGGTACTATGGAGGTAATGGGCAAAATTTATAAGCAGAGCACTATAACTGAAATGGGGATTACTAGGGTGCATGGGTCATTATAAAGTAGCTAAGAACAGGCTAGTTGTATGTCGGGTCAATACTGTGTCTTGTATAAGAGACTGAGAAATCTAAAGGCAATAATTTTAACATTAGGTACTTAGTTCTATTACAGAACTATTAAGGGAAAGACTATATATATATTAGCACTAGAGGGGGTCCAGCCTCTCCTAGTCCTTTATCGCCTCATTCTAGGCACTTATCATAAAGATAGCAAGTGTGACATTGGAGGCCTAGTTTATGCGACTGTGTCTTTAGCTTCCCCGTATATATAGATTGCCCCAAACAAAACCATGGTGACATCCGTTAATATAGTGAGTCATCAATTTGCACTTTGGAAGCAGGGTGTGAAATAAGCTATATAGATTTAAGGCAAAATATAAATAGATAAATGCAAGGGCAGCTAAGCAAACCGTTAGATGTCTCTCCTCTGGATAAATAAGCACTCTGTCTCCCGGGTGTGGGCCCACCACCCAGGAACAAATAGGTCACATCACCAGGGGAGAGGAGAACAGGAGATACTAGACCTTGCTATGTTAGAAATGCTACCAAAAACATGTCATTTGAAAAAAATCACTGCAAATACCAAACACTCTGCAAACTAAGCATGACGAGTTAAATAAAAAAGAAAAAGGAAGAGATTGTATCTGCATCAGAGTTAAACTCCCCAATGTTCACTAAATAACATATCTAACAGCTATGTGAGTTTTAGGTAGGTTATCACAATAATACCAAATGCCTTAGATACAGAAATAATGTGATATATGGTTAGGGAAGTACATCTATTCTATGGGTAACTGAACATTATTGAATATGGAGGAGATGGTATGAACAATAAACTATAGAACAGAATCATTTAGTAAAGAGTATTGGACACATTAAACACCACGTTGTTAGTGAGTTTCAGTGATTTCTAATTACGTTCATGGATATAGTCTCTAGACTAAATGTAGGAACCCAGTGTCTGCTGTGTCCACAGAAAGCATGGTGGGCTCAGTAGTTGTCAGGCCAGTTCATCTATCCAATTCCTCTGGGGATCATAAGTTGGGCCGCAGCAGCTAAGGAGAACTGAGCGCGTCTGCCCGGTAGTGAGATAAAGTCCAGTAGAGTAAGGTGAGAGCTAGACCAGTCTGTAATATCATCCTTCCCAACCTCAGGCAACAGGCTCCAAAAATAAGTACTGGTCTCCATAAGAGATGTGTGATGCCGAGTTGTGCTGGTGCGCTCTGGCTTAACGGGCGTCAGGCAGGAGATGCGCACATCGGCTGGGGATAATGGATGTCCCGTCATGAGTGATTTGGCCGCGGTGTTTCTGATCAGGTGCGCCACTGCAAACCCACACTCCACTGCCATATCTTCAGAGGATGAGGAGCACCGGGGTCTCAAGCTGTCATCTCCTTGCGGGGCAATTGTATAGATGGGCGTGCAGCCAGCATGGTCCTCAGGTTTGGCGACTACTTGCTGGGGCGCCAAAATGAGTGGGCGCTCAAACATACTGCAGCACTCATGCAGAAAGGCGTGGATCTCCTCCATAATTTGCTCCGCGGTCTGCATAGCTGTAGTTAGAGGAAGGCTTAGGGCTTTAGGAGGATATTACGGTGATGGTCCCAAGATGGCCGATTTCAGGGCCACTTGTCAGCATTAAGCACTTCAGAAACGTGTGTTACCGTTAAAATGGTAAAGTTCTCGCCAAGATTAGGTGCACAAGTTGTTGAGCTGAGCAAGCTATATTATAATTTACATAGTTGAGCTGGTGCAATCCTTGGAATCAGTTTTTATATATTTCTTAGCCGGAGCTGCTGAAATGTGCGACTGCTCTGCTTCCTAGTTGGCTCCGCCCCGATAACACCAAATTTAACACACCTGCTCCCAATTCACACCTGAGACCTTGTAACACTAACGACTCACATTACACCGGGGATGGAAAATGGCTAATTAGGCCCAATTTGGACATTTCCATTTAGGAGTGTGCTCACTTTTGTTGCCAACGGTTTGTACATTAATGGCTGTTTGTTGAGTTATTTTGAGGGGACAGCAAATTTACACTTACACTGCTGTACACTCACTACTTTACATTGTAGCAAAGTGTCATTTCTTTAGTATTGTCACATGAAAAGGTATAATAAAATATTTACAAAAATGTGAGGGGTGTACTCACTTTTGTGGTAAACTGTATATGTATCAATGTTCCCTCTGATTTTTTTTTTACAGCTGTGCGGAACTGCTTCTGCTCTGAGCAGAATTTTTTTTCACGACCTAGTGACTGTGCAGTATATATATATATATATATATATATATATATATCAGCCAATCAGAATTTTCCTACCTTAATTCCTATTGGCTGATAGAATCCTATCAGCCAATCGGAATTCGAGGGACGCCATCTTGGATGATGTCCCTTAAAGGAACCTTCATTCATCGGGAGTCCCGGAAGAAGAGAATGGATCCGCGTCGGCTGCTTCAAGATGGTCCCGCTCCGCGCCGGATGGATGAAGATAGAAGACGCCACCTGGATGAATATGTCTACCGGTCCGGATGTCCTCTTCTTGCCGGATAGGATGAAGACTTCGGAGCCTCTTCTGGACCTCTTCTTCCCGGATAGGATGAAGACTTCGGACCCTCTTCTGGACGGATCGGTGATACCCGGCGTGGTGAAGATAAGGTAGGGAGATCTTCAGGGGCTTAGTGTTAGTTTTTTTAAGGGGGGTTTGGGTTAGATTAGGGGTATGTGGGTGGTGGGTTGTAATGTTGGGGGGTATTGTATGTCTTTTTAAAATGCAAATGAGCTGTTTACTCTGGGGCATGCCCCGCAAAAGGCCCTTTTAAGGGCTGGTAAGGTAAAAGAGCTATTATCTTTTTATTTTAGAATAGGGTAGGGCATTTTTTTATTTTGGGGGGCTTTGTTATTTTTTTATGGGGCTTAGAGTAGGTGTAATTAGTTTAAAATTCTTGTAATCTTTTTTTATTGTTTGTAATTTAGTGTTTGTTTTTGTAATTTAGTTTAGTTGATTTAATTGTAGATAATTGTAGGTAGTTTATTTAAAGGGACAGTCTACACCAGAATTGTTATTGTTTTAAAAGATAGATAATCCCTTGTTTACCCATTCCCTAGTTTTGCATAACCAACACAGTTATATTTATATATTGTTTACCTCTGTGATTATCGTGTATCTAAGCCTCTGCAGACTGCCCCTTTATTTGTTCTTTTGACAGACTTGCAGTTTAGCCAATCAGTGATGGCTCCCAGGTAACTTCACGTGCACGAGCACAGTGTTATCTATATGAAAAACATGAACTAACACCCTCTAGTGGTGAAAAACCTGTTAAAATGCATTCTTAAGAGGCGGCCTTCAAGGTCTAAGAAATTAGCATATGAACCTCCTAAGTTAAGCTTTCAACTAAGAATACCAAGAGAACAAAGAAAAATTGGTGATAAAAGTAAATTGGAAAATTGTTTAAAATTACATGCCCTATCAGAATCATGAAAGTTTTTTTTGGACTAGACTGTCCCTTTAATTAATTTATTGATAGTGTAGTGTTAGTTTTAATTGTAACTTAGGTTAGGATTTATTTTACAGGTAAGTTTGTAATTATTTTAACTAGGTAGCTATTAAATAGTTAATAACTATTTAATAGCTATTGTACCTAGTTAAAATAAATACAAAGTTGCCTGTAAAATAAATATAAATCCTAAAATAGCTACAATATAATTATTTGTTATATTATAGCTATATTAGGGTTTATTTTACAGGTAAGTATTTAGCTTTAAATAGGATTAATTTATTTAATAAGATTTATTTTATTTCGTTAGATTTAAATTATATTTAACTTAGGGGGGTGTTAGGGTTAGGGTTAGACTTAGCTTTAGGGGTTAATACATTTATTATAGTAGCGACGAGGTCCAGTCGGCAGATTATGGGTTAATACTTGAAGTTAGGTGTCGGCGATGTTAGGGAGGGCAGATTAGGGGTTAATACTATTTATTATAAGGTTTTTGAGGCGGGAGTGAGGCGGTTTAGGGGTTAATACATTTATTATAGTGGCGGCGAGGTCCGGTCGGCAGATTAGGTATTAATAAGTGTAGGTAGGTAGCAGCGACGTTGGTGGGGGGCAGATTAGGGGTTAATAAATATTATGTAGGTGTCAGCGATGTTAGGGGCAGCAGATTAGGGGTACATAGGGATAATGTAGGTTGCGGCGGTGTGCGGTCGGCAGATTAGGGGTTAAAAAAATTAATTATAGTGGCGGCGATGTGGGGGGACCTCGGTTTAGGGGTACATAGGTAGTTTATGGGTGTTAGTGTACTTTAGAGCACAGTAGTTAAGAGCTTTATGAACCAGCATTAGCCCATAAAGCTCTTAACTCCTGACTTTTTTCTGCGGCTGGAGCTTTGTCGTTAGAGTTCTAACGCTCACTTCAGCCAAGACTCTAAATACCAGCATTAAAAAGATCCCATTGAAAAGATAGGATACGCAAATGGCGTAGGGGGATCTGCGGTATGGAAAAGTCACGGCTGGAAAGTGAGCGTTAGACCCTTTCCTGACTGACTCTAAATACCAGCGGACGGCCAAAACCAGCATTAGGACCTCTTAACGCTGGTTTGGATGGCTAACGCAGAACTCTAAATCTAGCCGTATGCATGCTCAGAGAGCTGGGGGAGGTGTGTATTGCTTCTGAAGACATCATTTGTGTCATACAATCCACTGCTGTCTCTCTGAGAAGGTGTTGTGTTTGAATACTGGTGCACAACACTCATAGGATATGTGCGTATGCCGCAGAAAAACTGAAATAACTGGTCTTTTTTTAACCCCGCAGTAGATAGTAGCATAGATAGTACTGTATCATTTATTTTTGTTTATCTATGTAGGGTATTTGGATCTTTTCAGGATTTTATTTATGGTGCATGAATTCTATATACTAGTGCTATATGCTACATATCGCTCGAATTAATAATTTTGATGGTAAAATGTTATATTTTAAAATATATTTGTATTTAGGTTTCTACTGTTGGGTCCAAAACAGACCAATTACTACTGTTTTAATGAAAGTGTATTGCAAAAATGCTTCTATTTTAAATTGAAATGCTCCTATGCACATTTCATTATAGACCTTTCTATACAATTAAAGACACAGATTAATATAGTAATAATAAATAGAGCAGATTACCTTGAAGAAGTATTGAGACAGCGGTTTCACATAGAGATATTTATTAAACTGAGTGAAGATCCAACTGAGGGGGTTTACAGTTATTACAAAGGCTGATTTTTGACAAAAAGGGAGGGCTGATAAATATCATGAGATTCCTGTGAATTATCTTTTTTCTATCAAATCCAGAAAGTTAGATATTTTATTATTTCCCCAAATTATACAGATAAACCCAGAACCCACCAGGACATTCGAAAATGCCAGCAATTGGTTATTTAAATAAAGTAGTATTATAATATATCAATAGTGTCTTACAACCAAATTGTTATAAACCATCCTAGTTACATAGATGACACAAACATTTAATAACATAAAATACTGACACCTAGATTACAAGTTTTGTGCTACAGAGGGTGCGAGACGAACACAACAAAAGTTGCGTTATTTCACCCTCCATAGCGCTGCCATTACAAGTTTTTAAAAAGCCTCCTTGTGAGTGCGATATGGTGGCAATGAGCTCCATACCGAACAAAATACAAACGCTGCTTTGACGTTTTCGTGCACACTTTCCCCATAGACATCAATAGGGAGAGAGTGTTAGAAAAAAAACTAACACCTGTGATCGAGGAATGAAAAGCTCCGTAATGCAACCCCATTGATGTCTATGGGAAAAAAAAGTTAAGTTTAAACCTAACACCCACGTCTAAACACCCCTAATCTGCCACCACCAACATAAAGTTAATAACCCCTAATCTGCCGCTCCCTACATCGCCGCCACCAAAATAAATTTATTAACCCTAATCTGCCTCTCCCAATATCGCTGCCACTATAATAAAGTTATTAACCCCTTTTCCCCCGCACCCCAACATCGCCCACACTATAATAAATATATTAACCCCTATTCCGCCGCTCCCCAACATAGCTGCCACTAAATAAAGTTATTAACCCCTAAACCTCTGGCCTCCCACATCACTGCCACTATATAAACCTATTAACCCCTAAACTGCCAGCCCCCACATCGCCAAAAACTAAATTAAACTATTAACCCCTAAACCTAACAACCCCCTAACATTAAATTAAAATTACAAGATCCCTATCTTAAAATAAATAAAAACTTACCTGGGAAATTAAAATAAATTAAGTTTAAACTATAAATTACATAACTATCATACTAAAATGAAAATAACTATCAATTAAATCAATGAAATTACAAAAATTAAAAAATACCAAAATAGATAGGGGGGACCCTAAGTCAAAATGAACAAAGGTATTTGAAATCTCCTCATACAAATGACATAAAATCAAAACAAATATAAAAATATCAATATATATATATACAGTATGTACATTATATATATATATATATAAAACATAAAAAAAAAACTAGCCTACAATAAACTACAAATAGCCCTTAAAAGGGCCTTTTGTAGGGTATTGCCCTAAAGAAATCAGCTCTTTTACCTGAAAAAAAAAATACATAGACCCCCCCAACAGTAAAATCCACCACCCAACCAACCCCCAAAATAAAAAAAACCTAACTAACAAAAACGTAAGCTACTCATTGCCCTGAAAAGGGCATTTGTATTGGCATTGTCCTTAAAAGGGCATTCAGCTCTTTTTTTGCCCTGAAAAGGGAATTTAGCTCTTTTAAGAAAAGCCCAAACCCTAATCTAAAAAAAACCCACTCCAAAAACGTTTAAAAAAACCTAACACTAACCCCCGACGATCCACTTACAGTTTCTGAAGTCCGGATATCCAGGCAGCGAAGCCTTCATCCAGGCGGTATCTTGTATCTTCATCCAGGCAGCATCTACTATCTTCATCCCGGCGGCGTCTTCTATCTTCATCCCGGCAACGCGGAGCGGGTCAATCCTGAAGACATCCAACGCGGAGCATCCTCTTCATATGTTCGCCGCCGTATACTGAATCTTTAATACAAGGGAGCCTTTTCAAAATGGCGTCCCTTGCATTCCTATTGACTGATTTGATTTTTGAAATTCAAATCAGCCAATAGGGTGAGAGCTACTGAAATTCTGTTGGCTGATTTGAATAGCCAATAGAATTTCAGTAGCTCTCATCCTATTGGCTGATTTGAACAGTCATAGGATTTCAGTAGCTCTCATCCTATCAGCTGATTTGAATTTCAAAAATCAAATCAGTCAATAGGAATGCAAAGGATGCCATTTTGAAAAGGCTCCCTTGCATTGAAGATTCAGTATACGGCGGGGACCGTATGAAGAGGATGCTCCGTGTCAGATGTCTTCAGGATTGAGCTGCTCCGCGCCGCCGGGATGAAGATAGAAGACGCCGCCGGGATGAAGATAGAAGATGCCGCCTGGATGAAGACTTCGCCGCCTGGATGACTGGACTTCAGAAACTGTAAGTGGATCGTCAGGGGTTAGTGTTTTTTTTTTTTGGCTGGGTTTTTTTTAGATTAGGGTTTGGGCTTTTCTTAAAAGAGCTAAATGCTCTTTTCTTTTCAGGGCAAGAAAAAGAACTGAATGCCCTTTTCAGGGCAAGAAAAAGAGCTGAATGCCCTTTGAAGGGCAATGCCCATACAAAGCTTATTTTAGGCTAGGGTTTTTTTATTTGGGGGGCTTTTTTATTTTTATACGGTTATTAGATTAGGTGTAATTGTATTTATTATGGATAATTTCATTTGCTATTTTTCGTAATTTAGTGTTTGTTATTTTTTGTAATTTAGTATTTTAAATTTTTTGTAATTTAGTATTTTTTAATTTTTGTAATTGTAGATTTAATTTTTTTAGTAGTGTTAGGTTTTTTAATGTGTAATTTAATTTATTTAGTAATGTTAGTTTAATTTATAGTTTAAACTTAGTTTTTTTTTATTTCCCATGTAAGTTTTATTTATTTTAAGATAGGGATCTTGTAATTTTAATTTAAAGTTAGGGGGTTGTTAGGTTTAGGGGTTAATAGTTTAATTTAGTTTTTGTCGATGTGGAGGGTTGGCGGTTTAGGGGTTAATAGGTTTATTTAGTGGCAGTGATGTCGTGGAGCGGCGGAATAGGGGTTAATATCTTTATTATAGTGTGGGCGATGCTGGGGTGCGGGGGAATAGGGGTTAATAACTTTATTATAGTGGTGGCGATGTCGGGGAGAGGTGGAATAGGGGTTAATAAATTTTATTAGTGGCGATGATGTCAGGAGTGGCAGATTTAATATAGTGTTTGCGATGTGGGAGGGCCTCGGTTTAGGGGTTAATAGGTAGTTTATGGGTGTTAGTATACTTTGTAACTGTTTAGTTATGCGTTTTTTTAAACAGTTTTGTTTTCTAAAACTCATAACTACTGGTCTCAGATTGCGGAATGGATTGTGTCGGTATAGGCTGTAACACAAGCTTTTTAGCCTCACCCCAAACTTGTAAGGGCAGCACTATGGAAATCCCCTGCATAAACTTCATTTTTTTGAGTGCGGGACTGACGTTGTGTTACAGGCTAAAATGCTTGCAGTACAGCTATACCGACAAGACTCGTTATGGCTGCCGTCCGGTTTTAACGCTTAAATGGCCATTTTTTCAGCGTTAAAACCTGAACGCAAAACTTGTAATCTAGGTGTGAGTGAATAATGCACTATGGGCCTAATTACGAGTTGAGCGCAAAAGTTTCCACGCAATTAGGCTTACCGCTGGTATTACGAGCTGAAAATAAATGCTATCGCTTTAGTGCAATCAGGATTTACACTAGAATGATTACCATAACTTCAGATTTCTGTTTAACTGTTTTGCAAAACAAAAAAGTTGCACAAAACACATTAAAAATACATTACAAAGTTTAGTTACCCTCATAATTACAGTATTTAAAAAAAAATATTTAAAAAAATATTGTACACAAAGGGCTAGATTACAAGCGAGGCGCAAACGTTTTTGTGCAAGGGATATCGACTTTTCGCAAAAAGTTTTAATTGCGATCATATCATAAATTGAGCAAAATTGTGATTGCGCTAGTGATTTACGCTTTAATCCTTACCGCAATCTCAGAGCTGTGGTTAACTGTTTTCCGAAACAAAAAAGTGTCACAAAACACATCAAAAATACATTACAAAGTTACACTCATAATAACACCATCTAATAAAAAAATAAAAATAAAAATTGCACAAAAAAGTTATAAGGGCTCAAAGATATGAGATCTCGGGTGTTAGAAAAAAAGCTGCCAAAGTATTTTAACATAGAGACACATACAGATACATTGCTAAAGATCTATTTGTATGTATATAGGTATGTTTAACTATGTATTTACTATAAATATTTGACCTTTCATATTTTTGTGTGTATTTTAAATACATATTTCTTTTGTGCTGACCTGTGACTGCAGTGGTCTATCTATCTGTGGAGTGCTCCATTCCTTTTCTTTAATTGGGTAATTTAAGAGTGCTAATAATTGTGCTGAATTCTGATCTCTACTTTTTGCTCTTCGTATAATATATATATATATATATATATATATATATATATATATATATATATATATATATATACAGGGAGGGCAGAATTATTAGGCAAGTTGTATTTTTGAGGATTAATTTTATTATTGAACAACAACCATGTTCTCAATGAACCCAAAAAACTCATTAATATCAAAGCTGAATAGTTTTGGAAGTAGTTTTTAGTTTGTTTTTAGTTATAGCTATTTTAGGGGGATATCTGTGTGTGCAGGTGACTATTACTGTGCATAATTATTAGGCAACTTAACAAAAAACAAATATATACCCATTTCAATTATTTATTTTTACCAGTGAAACCAATATAACATCTCAACATTCACAAATATACATTTCTGACATTCAAAAACAAAACAAAAACAAATCAGTGACCAATATAGCCACCTTTCTTTGCAAGGACACTCAAAAGCCTGCCATCCACGGATTCTGTCAGTGTTTTGATCTGTTCACCATCAACATTGCGTGCAGCAGCAACTACAGCCTCCCAGACACTGTTCAGAGAGGTGTATTGTTTTCCCTCCTTGTAAATCTCACATTTGATGATGGACCACAGGTTCTCAATGGGGTTCAGATCAGGTGAACAAGGAGGCCATGTCATTAGATTTTCTTCTTTTATACCCTTTCTTGCCATCCACGCTGTGGAGTACTTGGACGCGTGTGATGGAGCATTGTCCTGCATGAAAATCATGTTTTTCTTGAAGGATGCAGACTTCTTCCTGTACCACTGCTTGAAGAAGGTGTCTTCCAGAAACTGGCAGTAGGACTGGGAGTTGAGCTTTACTCCATCCTCAACCCGAAAAGGCCCCACAAGCTCATCTTTGATGATACCAGCCCAAACCAGTACTCCACCTCCACCTTGCTGGCGTCTGAGTCGGACTGGAGCTCTCTGCCCTTTACCAATCCAGCCACGGGCCCATCCATCTGGCCCATCAAGACTCACTCTCATTTCATCAGTCCATAAAACCTTAGAAAAATCAGTCTTGAGATATTTCTTGGCCCAGTCTTGATGTTTCAGCTTGTGTGTCTTGTTCAGTGGTGGTCGTCTTTCAGCCTTTCTTACCTTGGCCATGTCTCTGAGTATTGCACACCTTGTGCTTTTGGGCACTCCAGTGATGTTGCAACTCTGAAATATGGCCAAACTGGTGGCAAGTGGCATCTTGGCAGCTGCACGCTTGACTTTTCTCAGTTCATGGGCAGTTATTTTGCGCCTTGGTTTTTCCACACGCTTCTTGCGACCCTGTTGACTATTTTGAATGAAACGCTTGATTGTTCGATGATCACGCTTCAGAAGCTTTGCAATTTTAAGAGTGCTGCATCCCTCTGCAAGATATCTCACTATTTTTTTACTTTTCTGAGCCTGTCAAGTCCTTCTTTTGACCCATTTTGCCAAAGGAAAGGAAGTTGCCTAATAATTATGCACACCTGATATAGGGTGTTGATGTCATTAGACCACACCCCTTCTCATTACAGAGATGCACATCACCTAATATGCTTAATTGGTAGTAGGCTTTCGAGCCTATACAGCTTGGAGTAAGACAACATGCATAAAGAGGATGATGTGGTCAAAATACTCATTTGCCTAATAATTCTGCACTCCCTGTATATCAATCAATATTGGATATCCCCGCAATTGAAAGCAATAAATTTGAAAAAAATGCTAAAAAAGATAAGCACTTAAAAACAGTAAATTTAAGCAAATAAATAGTGTATTAAAAAGTTAACAATATTAATATATCCAAAATACATACAGAAAGTGATGCATCAATAATAAAATACACAGACTGGGTGTCCCCAGTCTCAATAAAATCATAGACCGTCAGTCCTTTTTGGAATTTCATATATAAGGATAGATCTGTAATGCAGTTTACTGCTTAATATGTAAGATAAAAATTCCCACAAAGGATAAAGTCAGCACTCGGTAAAGTGAAGGCAGCTGCAATGTAATAAAGAGCATTCAAACTTTTCAAAGAATTCTTTTCAAGCATTTATGCAAAAAAGCTACGATGATGCTGACTATATTAAAGGGACATTCTGGTGAAAATATAAATGAACATATATAAATTACATCTTTGGCGCCACAAGATCCCGAACATGCTTAACTTGCTTCATTTACTTATATCCATCACATATTTACAGTCAGTTCCCAGGACCCATTAGGGTTCTCTCCAGGCTATAACCCTTCTGATTTTCCTTATTTGAACATCCTGGTCCTCTGGATCCTTTTTGAGGGATCTTGGGATAAAGGCTTCAACAGTTTATGTAAATGAAGGGGGGTGAACTTGAGGGGGAGGAGAGAGATGGATAGAAGTGACGGTGTATCATTATGACAATCTCATGCACCTGTCAAAGATTTACGCCTAGATTTAGAGTTTGGCATTAGCCGTCAAAAGCAGCGTTAAGGGGTCCTAACGCTGCTTTTTAACGCCCGCTGGTATTTAAAGTCAGCCAGGAAAGGGTCAACCGCTCCCTTTCATTGTGCGACTCGAGGCTACCGCAGATCCCCTTACGTCAATTGCATATCCTATCTTTTCAATGGGATTTGCCTAACGCTGGTATTTCGAGTCTTGGAAGAAGTGAGCGGTAGACCCTCTACTGACAAGACTCCTACCGCCAAAAAAAGTCAGTAGTTAAGAGCTTTATGGGCTAATGCCGGAACATAAAGCTCTTAACTACTGTGCTATAAAGTACACTAACACCAATAAACTATCTATGTACCCCTAAACCGAGGCCCCCCACATCGCAAACCCCTAATAAAATGTTTTAACCCCTAATCTGCCGACCGGACACCGCCGCCACCTACATTATAGCTATGAACCCCTAATCTGCTGCCCCTAACATCGCCGACACCTACATTATATTTATTAACCCCTAATCTGCCCCCCCCCAACGTCGCCGGTACCTAACTACAATTATTAACCCCTAATCTGCCGACCGGACATCGCCGACACTATAATAAATGTATTAACCCCTAAACCGCCGCACTCCAGCCTTGCAAACACTATAATAAATTTGATAAACCCCTAATCTGCCCTCCCTAACATCGCCGCCACCTACCTACAATTATTAACCCCTAATCTGCCGCCCCCAACGTCGCCGCTACTATAATAAAGTTATTAACCCCTAAACCTAAGTCTAACCCTAACACCCCCCTAACCTAAATATAATTTAAATAAAATGAAATAATATTCCTATAATTAAATAAATTAATCCTATTTAAAACTAAATACTTAACTAGAAAATAAACCATAAGATAGCTACAATATAACTAATAATTACATTGTAGCTATTTTAGGATTTATATTTATTTTATAGGCAACTTTGTATTTATTTTAACTAGGTACAATAGCTATTAAATAGTTAATAACTATTTAATAGCTACCTAGTTAAAATAATTACAAAATTACCTGTGAAATAAATCCTAACCTAAGTTACAATTAAACCTAACACTACACTATCATTAAATTAATTAAATAAATTAACTACAATTACCTACAACTAAATGTAATTAAATAAACTAAACTATAGTACAAAAAAAACAAACACTAAATTACAGAAAATAAATTACAAGAAGTTTAAACTAATTACACCTAATCTAAGCCCCCTAATAAAATAATAAAGCCCCCCAAAATAAAAAATGCCGGATTACAAAGTAATCAGCTCTTTTACCAGCCCTTAAAAGGGCTTTTTGCGGGGCATTGCCCCAAAGTAATCAGCTCTTTTACCTGTAAACCCCCCATCCCCAACATTAAAACCCACCACCCACATACCCCTACTCTAACCCACCCAAAGAGGTCCTTCATCCGGTAGAAGTCTTCATCCAGGCGGCGTCTTCAATCTTCATCCATCCGGAGCGGAGCGGAGCCATCTTCCAAGGAGCCGACGCAGAGCCATCCTCTTCATCCGGAGTCTTCTTACACAATGACGGTACCTTTAAGTGACGTCATCCAAGATGGCGTCCCTTCAATTCCGATTGGCTGATAGGATTCTTTCAGCCAATCACATTTAAGGTAGGAAAAATCTGATTGGCTGATTCAATCAGCCAATCAGATTGAAGTTCAATCTGATTGGCTGATCCAATCAGCCAATCGGATTGAGCTCGCATTCTATTGGCTGTTCCAATCAGCCAATAGAATGCAAGCTCAATCCGATTGCATTCAGCCAATCAGCCAATCGGATTGAGCTCGCATTCTATTGGCTGTTTCAATCAGCCAATAGAATGCAAGCTCAATCCGATTGGCTGATTGGATCAGCCAATCAGATTGAACTTCAATCTGATTGGCTGATTGAATCAGCCAATCAGATTTTTCCTACCTTAATTCTGATTGGCTGATAGAATCCTATCAGCCAATTGGAATTTAAGGGACGCCATCTTGGATGACATCACTTAAAGGTACCGTCATTGTTTAAGAAGACTCCGGATGAAGAGGATGGCTCCGCGTCGGCTCCTTGGAAGATGGCTCCGCTGTGCTCAGGATGGATGAAGATTGAAGACGCCGCCTGGATGAAGACTTCTACCGGATGAAGGACCTCTTCTGCGCACCTTGGATGAAGATTTCGGCCTGGTTGGGTGAAGACGACTCAATGTAGGGAGATCTTCAGGGGGTTAGTGTTAGGTTTTTTAAGGGGGGGTTTGGGTGGGTTAGAGTAGGGGTATGTGGGTTGTGGGTTTTAATGTTGGGGGGTTGTATTTTTTTTACAGGTAAAAGAGCTGATTACTTTGGGGTAATGACCCGCAAAAAGCCCTTTTAAGGGCTGGTAAAAGAGCTGATTACTTTTGTATTTTAGAATAGGGTAGGGCATTTTATTATTTTGGGGGGCTTTTTTATTTTATTAGGGGGCTTAGATTAGGTGTAATTAGTTTAAACTTCTTGTAATTTTTTTAATTTCTGTAATTTAGTTTGTTTTTTTGTATTATAGATTTGTTTATTTAATTGTATTTTATTTTAGCTAATTGTAGTTAATTTATTTAATTAATTTATTGATAGTGTAATGTTAGGTGTATTTGTAACTTAGGTTAGGATTTATTTTACAGGTAATTTTGTAATTATTTTAACTAGGTAGCTATTAAATAGTTATTAACTATTTAATAGCTATTGTACCTAGTTAAAATAAATACAAAGTTGCCTGTAAAAGAAATATAAATCCTAAAATAGCTACAATATAACTATTAGTTATATTGTAGCTATATTAGGGTTTATTTTATAGGTAAGTATTTAGTTTTAAATAGGAATATTTTATTTAATGATAGTAAATTTATTCCGTTTAATTAAAATTATATTTAACTTAGGGGGGTGTTAGGGTTAGGGTTAGACTTAGGTTTAGGGGTTAATAACTTTATTATAAAGCGGCGACGTTGCGAGCGGGAGATTAGGGGTTAATAATTGTAGGTAGGTGGCGGCGATGTTAGGGACGGCAGATTAGGGGTTAATACAATTTATTATAGTGTTTGCGCGGCGGGAGTGCGGCGGTTTAGGGGTTAATACATTTATTATAGTGGCGGCGAGGTCCGGTCGGCAGATTAGGGGTTAATAAGTGTAGGTAGGTGGCGGCGACGTTGGGGGGGACAGATTAGGGGGGTAATAAATATAATATAGGTGTCAGCGATGTTAGGGGCAGTAGATTAGGGGTTCATAGCGATAATGTAGGTTGCGGCGGTGTCCGGAGCGGCAGATTAGGGGTTAATAATAAAATGCAGGTGTCAGCGATAGCGGGGGCGGCAGATTAGGGGTTAATAAGTGTAAGGTGGCTGAAAAAAGACCTAACACCTGCAAAAAAGCAGCGTTCAGCTCCTAACGCAGCCCCATTGTTTCCTATGGGGATATCGTGCACAAGCACGTTTTTCCAGCTTACCGCTACCGTAGGCAACGCTGGTATTGAGGGTTGAAGTGGAGCTAAATTATGCTCTACGCTCCCTTTTCTGAGGCTAACACAGCCATTCAGACAACTCTAAATACCAGCGTTGTCTTAAGGGTGCGCTGGAAAAAAAGCAGCGTTAGCACCGCGGGTCTTTACCGACAAAACTCTAAATCTAGGCCATAGTGCATAAAATGTTGAGATCCCTCGCAAGCCAATCTCATTGTTCTGACTATGTTAACTGTCGCCTGTTACTGGAAAACTCCTGTTATTCTTCTATTTCACACTGTATGTTTTGAAATTCTTAATAAAAAATATA
Organism: Bombina bombina; assembly: GCF_027579735.1. Classification (NCBI taxonomy): domain Eukaryota; kingdom Metazoa; phylum Chordata; class Amphibia; order Anura; family Bombinatoridae; genus Bombina; species Bombina bombina. The sequence goes on from NC_069502.1 coordinate 498,340,156, forward strand.
TGTTTAAATAAATTACATCTTTGACTAGAAACATATTTGCAATATACACATGTCGACAAAAATGCTTCTAGTAAAAGTTATAACTGTGTTAGCATTTTTCTATGCACATGCATGTGAAGCATAGCTAGATATCTTCAGTGCATCAGTTTTTAAGTACTGTAGCTGCATAGAGCATCAGTGGGGCTTGTATCTTATCAGCTATCAACAAATTGAGTAATTTCATGATGGTACAAGTAACGTAGGCTCTCAGAGCAAGTGCTGTGTTTAACATGCTGGTGCACGCTGCATACTTAAATACACTTTTGAAACAGCTATAGCTTTTACTAGGAGCATTTTTGCGAACATATGTATATTACAAAAATGTTTCTATTCTAAACTGAAAAGTATCCATGTGGATTTCACTTTTGGCTGGAATGTCCCTTTACCTTATTTTTAAGCTTACAGCAACATGCCAGAGTGATATCAAGCAGAAAAGATAAAAGTGCCGTATTGAAATAATAGCGTCCAAGCTTATAAGTAAAAGCACTGTATTCTCAGCTTTAAGTACAAATCATAGCCCGTAAGCGACAGTTTAGTATAAGCAAAGTATAGCGTTTTATATGCTTTTAGCAAGCCGTTGTATCATGATTGTAACAGTATAGATAGGACCCGCCCCTCAAGGATCATATCCGCTGAGTAAATACTTCAAATGGGTGTATTAGGGCTATCATCCATTTATATGCAATGGGTAATCTGGCACTCAAGGACTATGTCCGCCTGGATAAATGGATGAGACTTAAATCCACTGTGAGGCATAAATCAATTCAAGATATACATGCAAAAGAAACAATCTCACCCAGAGTCCTGACAGTAAGCATAGAGGGCCTCCTATGGCCAGGGTCTGGTACTCCAATCGGTAGGGCTGGGTAAAGCTGTGATCGCAATAGGCATTACATACACGGCATACAAATTCTCATACTTCCGAGTGTAGCTGCTTGGCGTCTGACGTCACACTCAGGTATAAATATATATTTGTTTTAATAAACTTTAGATATACGTAGAAATATTTAATTATGAATACATAGAACATATTTAGTTATATTAAGAACATTGGAATATGAAATATTTATATTTTCATGCCAGGTTAGCGTAATTGCAAAAAAGTGTTTGCGCGAGACTTCTATGGGAGAATGCGAAAACGCGATTGAGATTATCGACTATCGATTATTTCAACTCTAAACCTGATTTGGGTTACCGGTAGCACAAAATGCGTCTTTTTTTAAACTTGTAATACGAACACAACCCGACTAGCGTAAAAAGCTTAACTCTAGCGGAGTTCGAAAAAGAAATATACTGCGCCACTTGTAATTTAGCCCAAAATGTATAAGGGCTCAAACAAAGGAGGTCTCAGGTGTAAGAGAAACAAAAAGGCAGGCAAAGGACTTTAACATAGAGATATATACGTCTAAAGATGGATATGTGTATATATATATATATATATATATATATATATGTACATATGTATTTATATGTGTATATATGTATTTACAGACATATATACACATATAAACACATAAATACATATGTACACATGTATATTTTCACATTAATTTGCTGGCAAGGTAAATGGCTCTCATATTACAAGTTAAAAGTAAATGCAATCGCTTGTTGGGTTAGCGTGTGCTCAGAGCTGTGGTTAACTGTTTCACAAAACAAAAAAAAAGTGTCACAAAACACATCAAAAAAACATTACACAATACAGTTACACTCATAATAATACTATCTAATAAAAATTATTTAAAAAAATTGCACATAAAAGGTTTTAAGGGCTCAAAGATATGAGATATCATGGCAGGCAAAGGGATTTAACATAGACTTACATACAGATGTATATACCTATAAACACATAAATACATATGTAGACATATTTAGACAAATACTGTATATATATAAGTGCATTGGTGCCCTTTGCAGTTAAGTAGATGAAAACCTGAAAAAGCTTATTTATGCAATATTCAAAGATATTCCTATATATAATCATGTACACACACACATTGATATATATATATATATATATATATATATATATATATGTTATGTGAAGAACATTGGAATGTAAAATATTTTCTTGTAAGGTTAGCGCACATGAGAATATGTGATCTGGTTTGCGCGAGAGTGGGGTGTTAAGTTTTTTTTCTCCATTGACTTTTATGGGGGAATACATGAACTTGTACGCAATATTCTAACTTCGACTTTTTGTGCTCATCGGGTTAGCGCACAAGCAAAAACAGTTTACTTTCAACTCATAATACGAGTGCAACCTGACTTGCCAAAAAGCTTAACTTCTAGCGTAATTAACACTTGACCGCAGTTGTGGAACAACAGGGTTCACAGAAGTTAGGGCTGCGACCGAGCCAGACTTCTGGGAGGCCTGTGAGTGCAGGCTGCAGTCCGCACTTTGGGCAGGAAGAGCGAGGTATGTGCAGTGCTGCAGTGGTGCCTTAACTTTATGGCTTTAGCTACTTTACTATAGACAGCTGCACGTGGCATGCACCCACTACCCTCCCTCCCCCCCATGAACATGGCTGGTTACCCCACCACTGTGCTGCTACAGATCATGTTTAAGTTCAGCGCCGGTCACATTCCTGGTACTATTGACTATAAGGAACGTGACTGGCCCTGAACTTGAGAGGATGAGGGAGGAGCATGATGAATAGCCCGAGCAGGACAGAGGAAGACACTGAGCGGGAAGACAGAGCACTGCAAGCAGCAAAACAGTAACCACAATGCCAAATTTGAAGCAATGCAGCTGAAGATCTGTCTCTAGGGTTGAACTTGAAGACAGAAAATCTGGGGCAAGTAAGTCGGTGGTTACAACTTACAAGTACACATCATGCAGGGTAGGGGCGAGAAGTACTGTACATGTCTATGCTGGTGTTCCCAGAGGTAGGGGGCTGCTTGGAACATATTGAACTTGTCAAGATTAGTTTGTGTTCATGTTTGGCTTTCTTGACCCTTTAACACCCACTGTTTGTATATATGTCTGTCATTCTGAGACACCTGACTGTTGTATGAATAGGTAACAGTGTTTGCATGTATGTTACTTCATGTACAACAGTAGTTCCTGTTCATGTGTTTCCTTTATAACTCATTAGTACTGTTTGTTTTTACGCAAATGTGTATTTGATGTACAACAGTATCTTGTGAGTCCTATGTAATCCCTTATTTCTGCTTGTTATATATATGTACAACAGTATTCTGTGTGCATGTGTGTCATTTGTGACTTCTCAGTACAAGCAGATATGGTTCCTCATAAGGCTTCTAACCATAATGTGTGTATAACTTACGTGCCTATTAATATATATTTATATGATGTGTATATGTGTATAACGTTTGAGATTGGTGAGTGCTGTATGTGTTACACCTCAGACCTGCCTGTATATGAGATTCTATATGTATATTTTGTGAGAAACCATAGACTTTTCAGTACACTAGTGACTGCAAGTAGACAGTTTATACTAGGTGCTACCTAAGAAAAAAATGTGTTTACTGTGTGAGAAAGTGTAGAAATGTCAGTACTCTGGTGCTTCCAAATGAGCAGTGTATACACTGGTGCTGCCTAATTATAGACTGTGTGTGTACTGTGTGAGACACCTGAGATGTGGCAGTTTATGTAAGAATGGGTGTATACTAACAGGCCATATATCGCGTTCCACTCCACATGTTTTTGGATTTTTGGCATTTGTCTGACCCTTCTGTTATGAGACACCAGTGACCTACTACTATCCTGAATACTGTGAGTATATTATGTGAGAGATCAGATACCTGACATCTGTGAGATTGTGTGTGTATATTGTGTGAGACACACCTGAGACCTTTTTTTTATCTGGAATGTAGTGTATACTATTTGTGACACTGTCCTTTTAATATATAAATTCCCTTCCAGAAATGGTAACACCCACAACTAACCAGTGACACTTGTATATTGGTAGTGTGGTACTCAATAACCTTAAGTACTGAAAATACAGTGTGTGTGTGTACTGTGTGTAAGTGTGATAGACAAGATCTGTTAGAATTGGAGACACACTTAGTATCTGATAGAGAATGTGTCCTGTGTATATAATGTGCATGTTGATAGGTGTAATTTGTTAGGATATATAATAATGTGTGCAGTTTATATGGTCTATATTATTTTTTTCTATCTTAGTTTCCACACAGCTATTAAATTCTAGTTATACAGCAGTACCACTGTTTGATTTGTTATACGCGCTACCACCATTTAATGTGTTATGCAACACTACCACTGTTTGATTTTTTTATACAGAGCCACCACTGCAATTCAGGGGTATAGCAGGCAGAGTAGTCAGACAGGCAGGGTTCAAAACTCAACAAGGCAATAAAATAAAAAAGGATCTATCATTTGATAGGCGCAGGATTCACGCCACAGACCTCTGGAGCAGCAACAGGAGAAGGGAGCGTGCAGCAATGACGTCAGCGCCGCATGCATCTGACCTGACACATTTCCTGGCAACGAGCAGGGAAGGAGACGATGCGCCCCTAGCAACGGCTAGAGCAGCGTGGCGTGACATAGCGCCCATCTCAAGGGTTCCCTCCGGGAACCAGAACCAGCCATAAAGGATGAGCAGCATGGAATCTGGAGACCAATGATGGAGCATGCACATCACGGGCAGGAACCCAGGAAAGATCTGCCACAGAGTAACCCTTCCAGTGTATCAGATACTGCAGTTGTCTTCGCCTGTATCTGGAGTCCAGGATCTTAGCTACCTCATATTCAGGGTCACCATGGACCAGGAGAAGGAGTTTGGAGCCGGGTATATCTATTCTTGATGTAAGGCTTGAGTAGTGAGATGTGGAAGACTGGGTGTATACTCAGGGTTTTGGGTAAGGCCACTTTGTAGGCAACAGGAGACAGTCTCTTCAGGACCTTGTAATGGCCGATAAACCTAGGCCCCAATTTTTTACAGGGTTGATGTAGACGAATATGTCGAGTAGAGACCCGAACACGGTAACCCACTGGGCTGGCACGTACAGAAGCTCTATGATGATCAGCAAACTTTTTATATCTAGAGACAGCTGAACGTAGCTAAGAGCGACTACATTGCCAATGATCGGTGAGTCAAGTGATGTGTTGGTCTGCAGCAAGAACCCCAGTGGACTGAGCAGAAAGAGGGAGGACACAAGGCTTATACCCTGCTGCGGTTTGAAATGGAGAACATCTAAGAGAAGAGTGCCAATGAGTGTTTCTTGCCAGCTCAGCTAGGGGTAACAACTCAGACCAGTTGGTATGGTGAGCGTTGACAAAGGTTCTAAGATAGGCTTCAAGATCCTGGTTCAATCTCTCAGTTAGCCCATTGGTCTGAGGATGCTAGCCAGAAGACAAGGAAACAGTGGTTCCAATCAAGTTACAAAAGGCTCTCCAAAAGGTGGAGACGAACTGTGGACCTCTGTCGGAAACAGTGTTCACCGGAATGCCGTGAAGTCGTACCACATGCGAGAGAAAAAGAGATGACAATTCTTGGGCAGAAGGCAGTTTGATTAGGGATACAAAATGAGCCTGTCTGGAAAAGCGATCCACCACAACCCAGATAACAGTATGGCGGTCAGAAGGAGGAAGGTCCACAATGAAATCCATTGTTATGTGTCTCCACAGTTATTTGGGAATGGACAATGGTTGGAGCAAGCCAGGAGGCAAGGATCGGGGGAATTTTGTTGGCAGCACAAGCTGTGCAGGCTTTCACATAATCCTGAGCATCAGACTTCATAGTAGGCCACCATACGTGTTGGGAAAGACGCTTAAAAGTCCTAGTCAAACTAGGATTTCCTGTGAGTTTGCTATCATGAGCCCAGTATAATACAAGGGTGCGTAGATTCAGAGGAACAAAGAGGATATCGGAGGCCACTGGAGCTCCTGGAGGTTTACTAGACTGGGCGCATTGTAATCTTTGCAGAAGGGTGGTATTTAGTTGATCAACCACACAGGAGGGAGGTATGATGTGTTCAATAGGAGTTTCAGAGGAGTCACCTGAGTAAGGGAACTGACGAGAAAGGGCGTCCGCCTTCTTGTTTTTGGTTCCAGGAAGATAAGAGACCACAAAGTTAAAACGATAAAAGAACTGTTGAGGATTGAGTTGATGAGCAGTCTCTAGGTAAGTCAGATTCTTGTGGTCAGTGAGAATCTGTATGGGATAGGTGGTGCCCTCTTACCAATGACGCCATTCAGTCAAAGCCATCTTAATGGCTAAGAGTTCACAATTACCCACATTGTAATTCCTCTCAGCAGGAGTAAAGCGTTTAGAGAAAAAGGCTACAGGGTGTGACTTGGAAGTCAAAGGATCCCTTTGGGTTAGAACTGCTCCAGCCCCTATCTTGGAGGCATCAACCTCTAAAGTGAACTGTAGGTCAGGATCAGGATGACGGAGCACAGGAGCAGAACAGAAAGCCTTTTTCAGACAAGAGAAATCATTTATAGCTTCAGGAGGCCAGTGTTTACAGTCTTTGTTCCGTTTTGTCAATTCAGTGAGAGGAGCGACTGTTTGTGAAAAGTTCTTTGTAAACTTGCGGTAAGAATTGGTGAACCCCAAGAACCTCTGCAATTCCTTTAAAGAAGTAGGTTGAGGCCATTCTAGAACTGCGGTGAGTTTAGCAGGATCCATGGCAAAACCATCTTTCGAGATGACATAACCAAGGAACTGGATTTGAACTTGATCAAACTCACATTTTTCTAGCTTGGCTACCAAAGAATTGTCTCTGAGACATAGAAGAACTTGCCTCACGTGTTTATGATGCTCCTCTAAAGTGGAAGAGAAAACAAGTATGTCATCCAGATAGACGATGACAGTGCAGTAATGTTGTTCAAGGCCCTGTAGTCGATGCAGGGTCTGAGCCCACCATCCTTCTTACTGACAAAAAAGAAGCCTGCCCCAGCAGGAGAAGAGGAAGGGCGAATGAAACCTTTAGCTAGGTTCTCTTGGATGTACTCATCCATGGATTTGGTTTCAGCTTTGGAGAGTGGATAAGTCCTCCATTTAGGAAGTGGGGCTCCAGGAAAGAGGTCGATCTTGCAGTCATAAGGATGGTGGGGTGGCAGCACGTTGGCTGCTTTTTTCGCAAATACATCTGCAAAGTCTGCATATACCAAAGGAAGGTCTGGAGGAGTCTGTATACTGGCCATGGGCATGCAGGGCAGAGGAGTGACTTTAGCAAGGCAGGAGTGGAAACAGGAGGTACCCCAGGAGGCCAGTTGTCCCTCAGCCCAGTTGAACTGTGGATTGTGTACCCGAAGCCAAAGAAGACCAAGGATGACAGGCTGTGCTGGGGAATGAATAACCTCGAACTGCAGCTGTTCGGTTTGAAGGACTCTCACAGTCAGGGTTAGGGGTGCGGATTCAAAATGGATCAACCCTGAACCAAGGGAGGTGCCATCCAGAGTTGTTATTTTGAGACAATGTCTTTTCAGCAAAAGAGGCAAACCAGCTTGAATCATGAAACAGTGATCCAGGAAGTTTCCAGCTACCTCTGAATCAATGAAGGCTTGAGTGTGGACTGTATTCTGAAGGAAGGTAATGGTAAAAGCTACCAGAATCTGACAGGAGTGAGGGGATTTAGTAGAGATCATGCTTAGAGGTACCCCTGTGTGATCCCCTAAGCAGTGGCTTTTTCCGGACGAATGTCACAGTCCCTTAGTTGGTAGGTGTTGGACCCACAATAAAAGCATAGTCTCAATCTCCTTCTTCTCTGTCTTTCAGACTCTGAAGGTTTGAAGGAGGAGAGATCCATCCACTGAGGTAACTGGAGCTACTGAAGGGGTAGAGGATACTGCAGAAACCGGAAGAATAGGAGGACGGGAGGCAAGGACCCTCCTTGATCTGTCTCTCTCGGCTTGTCTCTCCTGGAAGCAAGAGTCCAGGCTGATACATAGCATTATAAAGTCATCCAAAGAAGAAGGGATATCATGATAAGTGATGTTATCTTTGATATGTTCATGTAGACCCCTCCTAAAGGCTGCCTTGAGAGCACTGCCATCCCAAGTGGTTTCAAGTGCCAAGGTACGAAACTCGATGGCAAATTGTGCCACAGTTCTTTTGCCCTGGTGGAGGTCCAGGAGAGAAAATTCTGCAGCAGAGGTACGACCAGAAGTACCAAACACAGAAGACAATGCAGATATGAAATCATCAGCACCATGCAGGAGTGGAGCATTTTTTTCCAATAGGGAAGAGACCCAGGCTAGGGCCTTGTCTTTCAGTAGGGAAATGATAAAGGTGACCCTTGAGTGGTGAGACTGAAAGGTGTGAGGATCATTGCAGAAGTGCAGCCTGCATTGGTTAAGAAAACCCCTGCAATCAGTAGTACCTTCATACTTGTCAGGCAACAGTATCCAGGGCATACTTCCAGAAGCAGAGGAAGTGGTCACATTACTAGGAGTAAGGACTGACGGTGAAACAATAGGAGCGGTATTCCTCACTGTAACCAGTAAGGAGAGTTGAGCGGTAATAGCCTCTAGCTTTGAATCCATATTCTGCAACTGTGTGGTATGGGTTCCCAACATCTGTCCCTGAACATAAACAGCTCGTGCCACCTCATCTGGCTCCATGGTCTAAGTATAATGTAATGCTCGTGGGATACCCCTCTATCAGACCAAACTTGGCCAGTAGTCTTGTTATCCTGGCGTTGAGACGGAATGATAGGGAATATCCCAGAGCAGAGAAAGTTAGTAAGATGAGGAGAGCGGCACTCACCACAAGCAGGACAGTCCCCAATGGCAACGGCAGAACAGGGCAAGGCAAATCACTGGAATGGTCAGACAGGCAGGATTCGGCAACAGTAAAGCATTCAAAGAACAAACCACTAGAATGGTCAGGTAGGCAGGGTTTGGCAATTGTAAAACAGTCAAAGGGCACACCACTAGAATGATCAGGCAGGTTGGGTTCGGCTACAAAGAGGCAATCCAGAATAACATGGGTTAATAACCAGAGTAGTCAGACAGGCAGGGTTAAGTAGCAATATATCAGTCCAGCAATTTAGGGGTTAAACAGGTAGCGTAGTCAGACAGGCAGGGTTCAGCAGCAATATATCAGTCCAGCAATTTAGGGGTTAAACATGTAGAGTAGTTAGACAGGCAGAGTTCAGTAGCAGCCTATTAATCCAGCAATTCAGGGGTATAGCAGGCAGAGTAGTAAGACAAGCAGGGTTCAAAACACAGCACGTCAATAAGAAAAAACGATCTATCACCTCCAGGAGTACACAAAGTAGCACCTATACTTGGGCAGTGATAGATCGTTTGATAGAAGCTTACATAGGCGCAGGATTTGCGCCACAGATGTCCGGACCGGCATCAGGAGAAGGGAGCATGGGGCGATGACGTCAGCGCATCCAACCCGACACAGAACCTGGCAACGAGCAGAGAAAGAGACGCTGCGCCCATAGCAACGGCTAGATCAGGGCGGCGTGACAACCACTGTTTGATTTGTTTTGCAGAGCCACCACGGTTTGATTTGTTTTGCAGAGCTACCACTGTTTGTTAGCACAAGCTACCCTTATTTGATTTGTAATGCAGAGCTATGTAGTTTTTTTTAGCACATTTCTGTAACATTTTACAGAGTTTTTACACAACAAATTTTAACATTTTGATATTGACTTAAAACATTTAAATATTGTTCAAATACCAATATAGGTGATTGAAAATGAGAACAATTAACACACCAATTTCAAAAAAGACACTGGCTTTATCAGAGTATGGGCATGTTTCCATTGAGTTGTTACAAATTGAGCCGTAAGCTACCAAAGTTGCTGACAGCTAAAAGTAGTTTACTGCTCCATTTTAGTACCAGATTTCCATTTAAATATTCTGCGCATTGTGCGCAGTCGGTCTTTTCGTGTATGTGTAAGTTAATGTGTCAATGCTTCCATCTGACGTTAGATTTCTCGAAAAGCGCACCCTAACAAATTTGTTGCTACGGTACCCATGCCTAACACTATAAAAGTTAGGTTTAACGCCTGCACTTCTTGCCTGTTTTTGTTTTATTCAATTTATTTATTTATTGATAAATTTAATATTTATCACTGCCCTAGGCATAGGCCTGGTTAGAGTTATAGAGATATGCTTCATTATATTTTTATATGTAAATACTGTACATATTGATATTTAAATAGCCACATAATTCCAACTAGTCCTATACCTGGGCCAGGAATAAATATTACATATATCAATAAATTTATATTAAACTTTAATTTGGGAATTAAGCCTCAATAAGCTTATTTTTCCACTTTTTCCATCTAGTTCCATATGCCTTAATGTTTGAGACCTTACCGACAGATTCCAACAGTGTTTTATCTGTTTGCGTGATTAATGAAAACTGGTTGTAATTTTGCTCTTTTTGTCTTCTATTATTTTCTATGGGACGTGTAATTTATTATCAGCAGCCAGACCCTGGCTGCCGCTTATGACGGAAAACGTGCCATCAAAAACTATCGATAAGCGTACTGGCTTCTGACATTTTTTTTTTTTTCATTTTGCAGCCTTGGAAATGAGCCCTTTGTCACTATTTCAAATCTATAATCTCACCACAAAACACACAAACACACATATATTCAGTATATCTATATCTATATATCTATATATATATATATATATATATATATATATATATATATACAATAAGCAACATATGAATCCTATAATAATATATTCCATTTAAGATGTGGTCAATATGTTAGAATAAAAATAAAAACCTTAAACATTATCTGTCATCAAACTATAAACTAGATGTATGGGTAATAATAGTATACCTGTAGGAATATTCATATGTGTGTTATGAATATGCATTATAAACTATCTTTAGTTTATTTCCCTAAGGCTAAAACATGCCACAGGGTGACAAGTAAGTCAGGAACCGTTATCTTAAAATGAGATAAAATTTAGCATGTTAGCAAATAAACGCCTAGATTACGAGTTTTGTCGGTAAAAACCTGCGGTGCTAACGAGCCTTTTTTTTTCCAGCGCACCCTTAAGCCAATGCTGGTATTACGAGTTGTCTGAATGGCTGCGTTAGCCTCAGAAAGTGAGCTTTGAGCATCATTTAGCTCCACTTAAACCCTCAATACCAGCGTTGCTTACAGTAGCGGTAAGCTGAAAAAAAGTGCTCTTGCACGATTTCCCCATAGGATACATTGGGGCTGAGCTGGCTGAAAAAAAAAACTAACACCTGCAAAAAAGCAGCGTTCAGCTTCTAACGCAGCCCCATTGTTTCCTATGGGGAAACAGTTTCTAAGTCTATACCTAACACCCTAACATGAACCCCGAGTCTAAACACCCCTAACCTTACACATTTATTAACCCCTAATCTGCCGGCCCCGCTATCGCTGACATCTACATTATATTATTAACCCTTAATCTGCCGCTCCGGACAACGCCGCAACCTACAGTATAGCTATGAACCCCTAATCTGCTGCCCCCAACATCGCCGACACCTATATTATATTTATTAACCCCTAATCTGCCGCCCCCAACATCGCCGCCACCTACCTACACTTATTAACCCCTAATCTATTGACCGAACATCACCGCCCCTATAATAAATGTATTAACCCCAAAACCGCCGCACTCCCACCTATTAACCCCTAATCTCCCGCCCCCAATGTCGCCGCTACAATAATAAAGTTATTAACCCCTAAACCTAAGTCTAACCCTTACCCTAACACCCCCCTAAGTTAAATATAATTTAAATAAAACAAACTAAAATTGCTATCATTAAATAAATTAATCCTATTTAAAACTAAATACTTACCTATAAAATAAACCTTAACATAGCTACAATGTAACTAATAGTTACATTGCAGCTATTTTAGGATTTATTTTTATTTTACAGGAAACTTTGTACAGGTAGCCCTCAGTTTACGCCGGGGTTAGGTTCCAGAAGGAATGGTTGTAAATCAAAACCGTTGTAAATTGAAACCCAGTTTATAATGTAAGTCAATGGGAAGTGAGGGAGTTAGGTTCCAGGCCCCTGTCAAAACTGGCATAAGTAACACCTAATACATTATTTTTAAAGCTTTGAAATGAAGACTTTAAATGCTAAACAGCATTATAAACCTAATAAAATAATCACACAACACAGAATATATAATTAAACTAAGTTAAAAGAACAAAAACATTTGATAAACAGCATTATAAACCTAATAAAACAATTACACAACACAGACTTTACTTGCATTTTTCTGCAAACAGTTCTTTCTATGCATTCCAATCTGGACTGATTTATAGACAGGAAGATCTTGTTCCTTTGCAAGCTGCTCGATAGCTCAGGTCTGGTTAAACTGATTAATTTCAGCTTGCTTGGCTTGCATATCTTTGCTGCAACACAAGCGGACAGCTCCACCTACAGGCTATTGTAATCAATGCACTGCTTCGCAATGCTTTTCAATAGCAGTCACATGACTAAAAAAAAAGGTTGTTATTCTGAAACGGTGTAAATTGAACCGTTGTAAACCGAGGGCCACCTGTATTTATTTTAACTAAGTACAATAGCTATTAAATAGTTAATAACTATTTAATAGCTACCAAGTTAAAATAATTACAAAATTACCTGTAAAATAAATCCTAACCTAAGTTACAAATACACCTAACACTACACTATCAATAAATTAATTAAATAAATTAACTACAATTATCTAAACTAAAATACAATTATATAAACTAAACCATAATACAAAAAAACAAACACTAAATTACAAAAAATAAAAAAATATTACTAGAATTTTAATCTAATTACACCTAATCTAAGCCCCCTAATAAAATGAAAAAGCCCCCCAAAATAATAAAATTCCCTACCCTATACTAAATTACAAAGTAACCAGCTCTTTTACCAGCCCTTAAAAGGGCCTTTTGCGGGGCATTGCCCCAAAGTAATCAGCTCTTTACCTTAAAAAATAAATACAATCCCCCTCCAACATTACAACCCACCACCCACACACCCCTACTCTAAAATCCACCCGATCCCCCCTTAAAAAACCTAACACTACCCCCCTGAAGATCACCCTACCTTGAGCCGTCTTCAGCAAGCCGGCAACCGATGTGACAGAAGAGGACATCCGGACCGGCAGAAGTCTTCATCCTATCCGGGTAGAAGAGGACATCCAGACCGGCAGACATCTTCATCCAGGCGGCATCTTCTATCTTCATCCTCCCGGAGCGGAGCCATCTTCTATCCAGCCGATGCGGAGCCATCCTATTCTTCTGACGGACTAACGACGAATGAAGGTTCCTTTAAATGACGTCATCCAAGATGGCGTCCCTCGAATTCCGATTGGCTGATAGGATTCTATCAGCCAATCGGAATTAAGGTAGGAAAAATCTGATTGGTTGATTTAATCAGCCAATCGGATTGAAGTTCAATCCGATTGGCTGATTGGATCAGCCAATAGAATTAACCTTGCATTCTATTGGCTGACCAATCAGCCAATCGGATTGAACTTCAATCCGATTGGCTGATTAAATCAACCAATCGGATTTTTCCTACCTTAATTCCGATTGGCTGATAGAATCCTATCAGCCAATCGGAATTCGAGGGACGCCATCTTGGATGACGTCATTTAAAGGAACCTTCATTCGTCGTTAGTCCGTCGGAAGAAGAGGATGGCTCTGCGTCGGTTGGATAGAAGATGGCTCCGCTCCGCTCCGGAAGGATGAAGATAGAAGATGCCATCTTGTTGAAGATGTCTGCCTGTCCAGATGTCCTCTTCTGCCCGGATAGGATGAAGACTTCTGCCGGTCCGGATGTCATCTTCTGTCCCATTGGTTGCCAGCTGGTTGAAGACGGCACAAGGTAGGGTGATCTTCAGGGGGGTAGTGTTAAGTTCTTTTAAGGGAGGATCGGGTGGGTTTTAGAGTAGGGGTGTGTGGGTGGTGGGTTGTAATGTTGGGGTTTTTTTTTTCACAGGTAAAAGAGCTGATTACTTTGGGGCAATGCCCCGCAAAAGGCCCTTTTAAGGGAATTTTATTATTTTGGGGGGCTTTTTTATTTTATTAGGGGGCTTAGATTAGGTGTAATTAGATTAAAATTCTTGTAATATTTTTTTATTTTTTGTAATTTTTTTTTTGTATTATAGTTTAGTTTATATAATTGTATTTTAGTTTAGATAATTGTAGTTAATTTATTTAATTAATTTATTGATAGTGTAGTGTTAGGTGTATTTGTAACTTAGGTTAGGATTTATTTTACAGGTATTTTTGAAAATAGGTAGGTATTAAATAGTTCTTAACTATTTAATAGCTATTGTACCTAGTTAAAATAAATACAACGTTGCCTGTAAAATAAAAATAAATCCTAAAATAGCTACAATGTAACTATTAGTTATATTGTAGCTATATTATGGTTTATTTTATAGGTAAGTATTTAGTTTTAAATAGGATTAATTTATTTAATGATAGTAATTTTATTTAGATTTATTTAAATTAAATTTAACTTAGGGGGGGTGTTAGGGTTAGACTTAGGGGTTAATAACTTTATTATAGTAGCGGCGACGTTGGGGGCAGGAGATTAGGGGTTAATAATTGTAGGTAGGTGGCGGCGATGTTAGGGAGGGCAGATTAGGGGTTAATAAAATTTATTATAGTGTTTGCGAGGCGGGATTCTGGCGGTTTAGGGGTTAATACATTTATTATAGTGGCGCCGATGTCCGGTCGGCAGATTAGGGGTCAATAAGTATAGGTAGGTGGCGGCAACGTTGGGGGGTAGATTAGGGGTTAATAAATATAATATAGGTGTCGGCGATGTTAGGGGCAGCAGATTAGGGGTTCATAGCTATAATGTAGGTGGCGGCGGTGTCCGGTCGGCAGATTAGGGGTTAAATAATTTTATTATAGGGTTTGCGATGTGGGGGGGGCCTCGGTTTAGGGGTCAATAGGTAGTTTGCGGGTGTTAGTGTACTTTGTAGCACTCTAGTTAAGAGCTTTATGTTCCGGCGTTAGCCCATAAAACTCTTAACTACTGACTTTTTTTGCGGTTGGAGTCTTGGCGGTAGAGGGTCTACCGCTCACTTCTTCCAAGACTCGTAATACCAGCATTAGGCAAATCCCATAGAAAAGATTGGATACGCAATTGACGTAAGGGGATTTGCGGTAGCCTCGAGTCGCGGTAGACCCTTTCCTGCCTGACTTGTAATACCAGCGCGCGTTAAAAAGCAGCGTTAGGACCCCTTAACGCTGCTTTTTAAGGCTAACGCAGAACTCGTAATCTAGGTGATAATTATTTCAGTCTGTTACCAACATCAATGTTTCTCAGCACAAACTAAAACCAATGTTTTTCATCTGAGGATAATTTAAAGCTATTCTTGGGGTTAAATAGTGACTCAACTATGGTCAAACATATAGATCCTAAAAATGCCTGTTTAAGGTGTTAGAAGACTGAAGATAGGATACTATGAGACAGTAAAACAATCTGCTAGATTACGAGTTGTGCGTTAAGGTAAAAAAGCAGCCTTGACAGGTCCTACTCCTAACGCTGCTTTTTTATGCCCGCTGGTATTACGAGTCTTGAAGGTTTAGGGAAACCGCACACTTCTTTGGCCTTACCACAAAACGACTTATGTAAACTTCGTAAAGTCTTTTTTCTATGGGACTTTCATAGCGCCGGTATTACGAGTCTGTCCTTGGAGGCCAAAAAGTGAGCGGTACATTTTACCCTGTCAAGATCCCTTACGCATTTAAAAGTCAGTAGTTAAGAGTTTTATGGTACAACGCCGTAACATAAAACTCATAACTAAAGTGCTAAAAAGTACACTAACGCCCATAAACTACCTATTAACCCCTAAACCAAGGCCCTCCCGCATCGCAAACACTATAATAAAAAATTTAACCCCTAATCTGCCGCTCCGGACACCGCCGCCACCTACATTATATTTATTAACCCCTATTCTGCCGCCCCAACGTCGCCGCTACCTACCTACACTTATTAACCCCTAATCTGCCGCCCCAACGTCGCCGCTACTATAATAAACATATTAACCCCTAAACCGCCGCACTCCCGCATCGCAAACATTAGTTAAATATTATTAATCCCTATTCTGCCGTCCCTAACATCGCCGCCACCTACCTACATTTATTATTATTATTATTATTATTATTATTATTATTATCGGTTATTTGTAGATCGCCAACAGATTCCGCAGCACTAACCCCTAATTTGCACCCCCATTGTCTCCACCACTATACTAAATGTATTAACCCCTAAACCTAAGTCTAACCCTAACCCTAACACCCCTTATTGAAATATAATTAAAATAAATCTAAATAAAATTACTATAATTAACTACATTATTCCTATTTAAAACTAAATACTTACCTATAAAATAAACCCTAAGCTAGCTACAATATAACTAATAGTTACATTGTAGCTAGCTTAGGGTTTATTTTTATTTTACAGGCAAGTTTCTATTTATTTTAACTAGGTACAATAGTTATTAAATAGTTATTAACTATTTAATAACTACCTAGCTAAAATAAATACAAAAGTACCTGTAAAATAAAACCTAACCTAAGTTACAATAACACCTAACACTACACTATAATTAAATAAATTAACTAAATTAAATACAATTACCTAAATTAAATTAGCTAAAGTACAAAAACCCTGCACTAAATTACAGAAAATAATAAACAAATTACAGATATTTAAACTAATTACACCTAATCTAATAGCCCAATCAAAATAAAAAAAGCCCCCCCCAAAATAAAAAAAGCCCCCCCCAAAATAAAAAAAACCCTAGCCTAAACTAAACTACCAATAGCCATGAAAAGGGCCTTTTGCGGGGCATTTCCACAAAGTAATCAGCTCTTTTACCTGGAAAAAAAAAATACAAACAACCCCCCTAACAGTAAAACCCACCACACACACAAACAACCCCCAAATAAAATACTATCTAAAAAAACCTAAGCTCCCCATTGCCCTGAAAAGGGAATTTGGATGGGCATTGCCCTTAAAAGGGCAGTTAGCTCTTTTGCAGGCCCAAACCCTAACCTAAAAATAAAACCCACCCAATACACCCTTAAAAAAAACTAACACTAACCCCCTGAAGATCGACTTACAGTTCTGAAGATCCGACATCCATCCTCAAGGAAGTGGCAGAAGTTTTCATCCAACCGGGCCAAAGTCCTCAACGAAGCTGGGAGAAGTCTTCATCCAAGCCGGGTGAAGTGGTCCTCCAGATGGGCAGAAGTCTTCATCCAGACGGCATCTTCTATCTTCATCCATACAACGCGGAGCGGGTCCATCTTCAAGACATCCGGCGCGAAACATCTTCTTTTTCCGACAACTCCCAATGAATGAAGGTTCCTTTAAGTGACGTCATTTAAGATGGCGTCCCTTAGATTTGATTGGCTGATAGAAATCAGCCAATCGGAATTAAGGTAGAAAAAATCCTATTGGCTGTTCCAATCAGCCAATAGAATGTGAGCTCAATCCTATTGGCTGATTGGATCAGCCAATAGGATTGAACTTCAATCCTATTGGCGGATTGCATCAGCCAATAGGATTTTTTCTACCTTAATTTCGATTGGCTGATAGAATTCTATCAGCCAATCAGAATCTAAGGGATGCCATCTGTGACAGACCCTTCTGTCAGGACTGAAGGAGTTAATTGTGTTTAGCTAAGAAACTAATTTCTAAAGACAGGTTTTCTGGCCTCAGCTATTGTGTGCTATAATTACATTTAAGTAATAAACAGGCCATTGTTTAATCACCCTCAGAGAGCAGACGCTAGGTGATAAGACAAGCCAAATGTGTTTAAGTTGTTATCTGCCTAAGTAAAGTATTTAAGTAATGTAATTCTACTGTTTCATAAAAGGGCGTCTTCCCCTTTTTATCTAAATGTACAAGAGTCTTTCAACCCCCCCATCTGGGGTCAAACCTGTATAAATACTAGGCATCTAGCCTTTAATAAATGTCATTCTGTTTTAAACCTGAAACTGGCTGGGTTGTGAATTGCTGATTCCCTATGCAGGACATTGTTCATCTGGTATTAACCCTTGGTACACTGTTGGTACCGTAACATTGGTGGCAAGCGACGGAATGAACCTTATCGCCCAGAAGAGCAACTACACAAGCCAGTAACCTCAGGAAGAGGGGGATTATTACAATACTGACTAAGATGGAAAGAGTACCAGGAACAGAAGGAACCAATGGGCCCAGCATAGCAGACAGAACCCCTGAAGAAGCAAGCTTTGATCGGGCGGTTAAAATAAGACTGGCATATTATGGCCCCAACCCATCTGCGGAAATTATTGACCGGGTCATAGCAGCTGTGGAGGCCAACCTACTTCGCCAAAGCGGCGCTGCAGCAAACCCAGTGGAAAAGAGAAAAGTAAATTTTGCAGCTTTTAAAAACTTCCTGGAAACAGAAGGAGAGATTGATGGGTACCTTGCGGATTTTGAGAGGCAATGTGCACTACACAAGGTACCCGCAGAGGACTGGGTCACGATATTATCCGGAAAATTATCCGGCCGGGCCAGTGAGGCTTTTCGGGCCATTCCAGATGAGGAAGTCGGGGATTATAATACTGTAAAAGAGGCTCTGCTCTCCAGGTATGCGGTTACACCGGAGGCATACCGGAGGCGGTTCAGAGACACTGTTAAATTAGCTGGAGATTCCTACCTTGAGTGGGCATGTAAAGTGCACCGCACAGCAGCTCACTGGATAGCGGGGTGCCAAGCCGTATCTGGGGAAGAGGTGCTGCAGCTATTCCTGTTGGAACATTGCTTCGACAAGTTACCCGCAGGAGTTCGAGAGTGGGTTCGGGACCGTAAACCCTCCACCCTGCATGAAGCGGCTCGCTTGGCAGATGAGTATACGGATGCCCGCAAACTGGACACTGCTACCACTAAGCCCCCTGCTAGAGTGGAGTACAGACCCCCAGTCACCCCAGCAGCTGCCAGTTACCAACCCCCGGCGCACCGCTATACCACACGGCATCTGGCCACGAACTACCCTCAGAGAGCTCGGTTCAATTCGCGGGGCTACTCACAACCGATTCGATGCTTTGGATGTAAGCAACTAGGGCACAAAAGACCAGAGTGTCCCCTAAATGCAGCGAACCAAGCACAGTCCTGTAGAAGACCTGCCGGCGGAATCACACGTAACCCTCAGCCTGCGGCCCGCTACGTAGAGGCGCAAGAATGCTGGAGCATCCTACATGAGGCAGACCTTGTGCAAGCTGCCCACCGGAATAACCGGCAACTGGTTAAAGTGAATGGGAAGAAGGTCAGTGGTCTACGGGATACTGGTGCTACCATGACCTTGCTTCAAAAGAACTTGGTGTCTGAGAAACAGTACACTGGAGACACTGTGGCTGTGAGGGTAGCAGGGGGCGATGTGTTCAGCCTACCTGTTGCCAGGGTACATTTGGATTGGGGAGTGGGCGCTAGACCTGTGAATGTGGGGGTCAAGAAGGACTTACCTGCTGATGTTCTTCTTGGAAATGACTTGGCTCCCCTTGTTTCTGCCTATGCTCCCATGGGTCCCGCTGATGTTAACCCTGTGACTACCCGTGCTCAGATCCGTGCAGCAGAGACTGACCCCCCTGCTGCTAAGCCCCAGGACGCTGAGCTCAGTAAATCTCTATCCGCTATTGATACATGGAAGTCCCGTTACAATGCGCTGATGAAGGAGAAGAGGAGCGCAGAGGAAAAAGCACGTTTAGAACGTGAATCTCTGCTAGACAAGCTGCACCGACAGACTGCAGAAAACACCAGCTTGAGAGTGGAACATGAAACATTAAAGACAAACTTAGCGACACTGGAGGAGAAGCTGACGCTGGCTCATAGTGAGGTGCTGCAACTCAAGGGCACCCTACGTCAGTATGAAGGGATTGTGGATACCTATAAAGAGCAGGTACAGAAAACTCGTAAAGAAGCTGATGGGATTTTGAAGGACTGTTTAGCCCTGGTCTGGGCACTGAGGAAGTTGAACCCTTCTTTGTATGGACAGGAATTCTCTCTCATAACGGGAATACAGATGGATTGTCCTGGCAAACTGACATGCCTACCACCTCCTAGTCCGGTCATCCCCAGGTTGACCCGCCAAAGGGTCAAGCCGGGTCTGCCGGAGTGTTCCACAAGGGGGGAGATATGTGACAGACCCTTCTGTCAGGACTGAAGGAGTTAATTGTGTTTAGCTAAGAAACTAATTTCTAAAGACAGGTTTTCTGGCCTCAGCTATTGTGTGCTATAATTACATTTAAGTAATAAACAGGCCATTGTTTAATCACCCTCAGAGAGCAGACGCTAGGTGATAAGACAAGCCAAATGTGTTTAAGTTGTTATCTGCCTAAGTAAAGTATTTAAGTAATGTAATTCTACTGTTTCATAAAAGGGCGTCTTCCCCTTTTTATCTAAATGTACAAGAGTCTTTCAACCCCCCCATCTGGGGTCAAACCTGTATAAATACTAGGCATCTAGCCTTTAATAAATGTCATTCTGTTTTAAACCTGAAACTGGCTGGGTTGTGAATTGCTGATTCCCTATGCAGGACATTGTTCATCTGGTATTAACCCTTGGTACACTGTTGGTACCGTAACACCATCTTGGATGACGTCACTTAAAGGAACCTTCATTCATCGGGTAGTCGTCGGCAGAAGAGGATTTAGTTTAGGCTAGGGTTTTTTTTTATTTTCGTGGGGCTTTTTTTTATTTTGATAGGGCTATTAGATTAGGTGTAATTAGTTTAAATATCTGTAATTTGTTTATTATTTTCTGTAATTTAGTGGGGGGTTTTGTGCTTTAGCTAATTTAGTTTAATTTAGGTAATTGTATTTAATTTAGTTAATTTATTTAATTATAGTGTAGTGTTAGGTGTTATTGTAACTTAGGTTAGGTTTTATTTTACAGGTACTTTTGTATTTATTTTAGCTAGGTAGTTATTAAATAGTTAATAACTATTTAATAACTATTGTACCTAGTTAAAATAAATACAAACTTGCCTGTAAAATAAAAATAAACGCTAAGCTAGCTACAATGTAACTATTAGTTATATTGTAGCTATCTCAACAAAGACAAATGAGGTGCACAAACAGCCGGTGGTAAGTTCCAGTTTCTTTTATTGCAAATAAAAAATCTTTGTCCCAACAAGGGTATAGGATTCACAAGTCGTGCAGAAGTTGGAGATTGCTTCACTTCAGTGACTGATTGCTGACATGTTTCGGCAATTAAGCCGTAATCGTAGCTACAGTCTCAGGTGATCACCAGTCCTATATACTGGTTCCTATTACCTGATTGGTTAAAGGATAATTAAAACCATACCTGGGGTGAAGCTATATCCAACCCTTCTTAAATTAGATATAACAGGATAACATTTGTCCCATATCAAAAAATCTGTGATATATATACATTCATTTGTGAACTATAGTCTAAAACAATCAACTCTATATAGATGAGAATGAAATAAACTTAACACTGTTTGAAAGGTAAATCCTACTATAATATAATCTAAACACAGAGTCACATCAATGCTTGTTAGTACATTTGTTAACTAGAGTGAAATAACAAATTTTCCAAATTCCTCTTTCTACCTTATTCAATGAATATGTGTACAAATTTTATTAACAAGTATATGTGAACTAACATAGTGAAAATCTAACTCAATGTTAAAATGCATACGGTTTCCACACATACCTGAATATGCAAATGATATTTTATTAAATGTATAGATATTTCTATCTCTATAGTCTATACTGTAAAATACAGGTATGTGTAGAAAGCAGTGTTATAATTGCATATTTGGGAGCTAAAGAATGGAAACACAGACCCAGGACCAGAACTTTTATTCCCAGAAATTTATTAGGTCAAATTCTGAATTTAACCCTTCTGGGACTCTGGTCCTGAGTCTGTGTATCCAAAACACCTCTCTTTTTTCCAGCAGTCTCTCTCTGTCACCTCCTCTCTTGTTCGTTTTGACCTGTTCTATAATTGTCCATCTAAATGTCTTGATACTTGTTTGATGACAGGTTTTAAAATGCTGAACCAGAGGTGTGGTTAGTTTACCATTTTTAATGTTTGAGATGTGTTCCCTAATCCTTTCTCTAGTCTCCCTAGTTGTGAGTCCTGTATACTGTACATTGCATTCAATGCAGGTAAGTAAATAAATTGCAAACCTTGTTCTGCAATTCAGACAAGAGAAGTGTCGAAAATTCTCTCCAGTTACACAGCTTCTAAAGCCTTCTCCCTGTTGTAAAAATTCACAGGCAGTACACTGTATGTAATTGCATTTAAAGGTACCTTTAAATGTCATCCAGGATGAGCCTACCTCATCCCTGGCTCTGAGCTGTGTGGGAGCAAGTATGTTACTAAGGCTTACACCACGTCTATAGGCATATCTACACCCTTTTGAAACCGTGTCAACCAAACCATCATCTGCTTTAAGAACATTAAAATGTTTTCTAATAATGTTGCAAATCTGATGGAATTGGTTACTGTATTGGGTGATAAAAAATACCCCCTCAAATTCTTTTGTTCTATCTTTGATTCTATCTTCAAGATAGATATTTCTTGGATTTGCCCCAATATTCAATCTATGATGACTGACTTGGTCTCTTTTATAGCCTCTTTCACAGAACCTCTCCTCTAGCTCTAAGGAATGTGTTTCATATTCCTTGTCCGTTGTGCAATTCCTCTGGAGTCTAATGAACTGTCCTTTAAGGACCGACTTAAAGACTCTTTTCGGATGGTTGCTTTTGGCATGGAGGAGGGTATTGCCAGTGATGGGTTTCCTGTATACTTTGCTGCTAACATGTTTATTGATCATGCCTGTTAGAGTAACATCCAAATAATTAATACTTGTTTTATTAAATTCAAATGTGAATTTTATGCCAACACCATTTTCATTAAGTAAGGATACAAAGCTTAGAGCTTCTTCTTCCGTACCATACCAGATCATTAACAGGTCATCAATGTACCTCCTATAATACTTGATCTTATGTTTCCAGAGTTCATCACATCCAAAGATGTGGGACAGCTCCCACCAACCCATAAAAAGGTTGGCGTATGAAGGGGCAAACTTTGCCCCCATAGCTGTCCCACATCTCTGGAGGTAATGAACTCCTTCAAAGGTAAAGGCATTATGTGTTAATAAGAATTCAGTTACTCTAAGAATAAAGCCACAGAACCTGTGGCTGTAGTTTGTGAATCTTGACAGGCAAAAATCCAAAGCTTCTAGGCCCCTATTATGTGGAATGGAGGAATACAGTGCCACAACATCTATTGTGAGCCAACTGTATCCCTCTCTCCAAACAACATTGTCCATCTCATTTAGTAGTTGTTTGGTATCTCTCAGATAGCTATTTAGACCCTTGACCAGTGGCTGCAAAATTTCATCCAGCCACTGAGAAAGGGGTTCAAATAGAGAGGCAATACCACTAATAATGGGCCTGCCCTTCACGTCCACAAGAGACTTGTGGACCTTGGGCAAGAAATTGAAGATGGGGGTCATAGGGCAATCTACCACCAAAAAATCAAATGTGGATTGATCTATATACCCTTCTTCCTTGCCATCATCCAATAACTGTATTAAATCACGTTTGAAGCGATGTACAGGATTGAAGTCTAATACTTGGTATTGTGAGGGGTCAGTAAATTGTCTTAATGCTTCTTGGACAAAGTAACTTTTATCCATAACAACTACTGACCCCCCCTTGTCAGCTGCCCTAATCACTAGGTTGTGATTTTCCTTTAGGCTATTCAGGGTAGAAAACTCCTCCTTGCTAAGGTTGGAGTAATTACTCCCATGAGTGGTGTAAGCCAATTTATTCAAATCAAATTCTACCCTACTCTGAAATTTTTCCAGAATTGTGCCTCTATTATGGATGGGATAATATTTGGAGGTAGGGCGAAAAGACGGACCCCTCTCAATTGTGTTATCAGAAGGGTCTAGTTCCAGTAGTCCCTCTGTTCGCAACACCTCCAAATTCTCTAAATCCCAGGCCTCCCCAAAGGAAAGAGGGGGGTCTTTACAAACTGAATTGCTATCAGTAGTTTCCTTATCTAATAGAACTTCATTAGATGTTGTGTTGTAATGTTTTTTTAGAGTTAAATTCCTTATCAGCCTGTTAACGTCCACCAACGTTTGGAAAAGATTAAAATTATTAGTAGGCACAAAGTTGAGACCAAAGCTCAAAACTTTGTATTCCAATTCATTGAGTGGACGTGAAGACAGATTGATAATGGAGTTTACTTGTACTTGGTCTGAGACCTGCCCCTTCTCGGGGGTAATGGGGTCCCTTTGAGAATTCCCTTTTCTCCCTTTTCTCCTCCCCCCCCTTCGAATCTTTTTGGTGCCTTTGAAAAAACCTGCACAATTTCAGCCTGCTCAGTGTTACCTGAAGCTAGAGTTTCGATTTCTCTTTCTTGTTCTAACGAATATTTGGTACCCACACTGGATGCAGGGGTAATAAGAGACATATTGCCAGCTTTGTGTGTTGTGCTACCTGCTTCTGTCTCCTCCCTTTCCTCACCTGAGGACGAATAGTCCCCTGACGATTCTGCTTCACTTTCATTGAATGTGACCTTTTTAGATTTAGGATTCTTATTACCATTTTTGTTTTTATTTTTATTTTTGTTTCTATTTTTATTTCCTTTGGGATATTTAATCTGATCATGTTCCCTTCTGTAGTTAGTTCTTTGCTTTCTATTCCAAATATATATTTTATTGGACTCATAATCCCCCAGATCTCTCAAATACTTATCATGTTTGATATCCATGATTTGGGTTTTTGTCTCTGCCATGGTAGTTTGCAAGATTTTATCAAATTTACCAAACATATTATCATTACTACGTGTATTTAATTCAATTTGTAAACAATTAATTTCATCAGAAATAATATTCAACTGTTTTAGTTTAAATTCCACTAACATTCCCATCAGTCTAAAGGAACAATCTGACAGGACGCTGTTCCAAACCCTTATAAAGTCCAAGTCCTCCACTGTGAATGTGGGAAATTTATTTATTCTTAATCCTCTCTGTATCATCCCACTTTTTATATATTTTTGGAGTGTCCAAATGTCCCATTTCAATCTTAGCTCTTTTTCTAACAGGGACTCCATTGTATCAAAAAGTCTACTGAGATTATAAGTAGAAAAATCAGAAGAAAACACAGATTCCATTTCCACAATATCCTCCCTTCTCTCATCAGTTGATTGTAATGAATAAAATTTCACAATAAGTGTATCACTGCCAACCTGTTCCATTTTGCAATATATGTATAAAGATAGTTCAAGTTTCTGCAATATGAAGCCGTTTAAAGAGTGCACAGACACTATCACTTGAAACAGAAAGTGAGATGAGCAAACAAAAAAGTCAATATGTGTCGGCACTTAAATAACAGGTTTCTTTTGTGTTGAAAGGCTAGTGAGAAATAATCAAACTGCCTAAGTTCCCAGTACAGGCATGTATTAAGCCTCTCACCTTTCCGGGTAAAGTGTTGTCCAGAGATCGCCACCTTCGTTTAAAGAAAACAGGGAGACCCACGATGACCCTCTGTGCGCAACCCAGGTGCACACCCTTGCAGTCCGGCACTTGTCGCCTTCTCTGACCGCTAAGGTTTCCTCGGCGTGGTCCCTCTCTGATGGCGTGTGACGTCACTGTATACTTCTGGTCCGTCGAAAACTTCTTCCCCGGTACTAGGCTATGCAGATAACAGCAGTTCCTAGGGCCTGAGCTGGTGAGCTGTACTCGGTATGCAGAATATCCACACTGTCGCCGGTGCCTACCTCGGTTCCACAACGCAATCTCAACAAAGACAAATGAGGTGCACAAACAGCCGGTGGTAAGTTCCAGTTTCTTTTATTGCAAATAAAAAATCTTTGTCCCAACAAGGGTATAGGATTCACAAGTCGTGCAGAAGTTGGAGATTGCTTCACTTCAGTGACTGATTGCTGACATGTTTCGGCAATTAAGCCGTAATCGTAGCTACAGTCTCAGGTGATCACCAGTCCTATATACTGGTTCCTATTACCTGATTGGTTAAAGGATAATTAAAACTATACCTGGGGTGAAGCTATATCCAACCCTTCTTAAATTAGATATAACAGGATAACATTTGTCCCATATCAAAAAATCTGTGATATATATACATTCATTTGTGAACTATAGTCTAAAACAATCAACTCTATATATTGTAGCTAGCTTAGGGTTTATTTTATAGGTAAGTATTTAGTTTTAAATAGGAATATTTTATTTAGATTTATTTTAATTATATTTCAATTAGAGGGTGTTAGGTTTAGGGTTAGACTTAGGTTTAGGGGTTAATACATTTAGTATAGTGGCGACGACGTAGGGGGCGGCAGATTAGGGGTTAATAAATGTAGGTAGGTGGTGGCAATGTTAGGGACGGCTGTCAGGGTTTTTTCCCTGTTTTGTTTGCCATGTGCTGCTGGCAGCCATTTTACTCACCTCTCTTGCTGACTATGGTGCATTGTGGGGGATGCTGCTTATTTCCTGCACTTCCTTTTATGGCCAGACTGGTGTGCATCATCCGTGTGAGACAGGATGCAGTCTGAGAATTGTGATATCATCACTTATTATTTAAAGGGCCTCTGTTCAGTATGCTTTGCCTTTGTGTTGTCTCAGACCTGTTTGTGAGAGTTCCTGTGTATTACCTGGCTGTCTGACGTCCTTCCTGGTTCCTGATCCCTGTCTTGTTCCTGACTCTGCTGTTTTCCTTTTTCCTTATTCCGGCTCGTCTGACTACTCGCTTTGGCTCCTGATTCGGCTCATCTGACTATTTGCTTTGGCTCCTGACTCGGCTCGTCTGACTACCAGCTCTGGTTTTGACTCCTGGCTTGTTATTTGACTTGTGGACTTTTTATTATTTTTTGCTATTAATAAAGGTGTGATTATTTTTGCACTTCTCGTCTCACTCTGATTCCTGGCACCCTGACATTACGCAAAGGCCATGAATCCTGATGGTGCTAATAATCCACCTTTACCTGCCATCATTTCCAAGATGGATGAACAAGATCACCACTTGGATCAATTTGCACTAGCCCTGCAAACCCTGCTGACTCGCACTGCACATTTGGACCAAAGTATCCCGCAAGTTATGGCTGCTTCACCTGTTTCCGCTGCTGCACCTAGTCCTACCAGGAGCATGTCCGGTTCTGCTCCTCTACCTCAGCGATATGGAGGTGATCCTATTCAGTGCAGAGGGTTTTCGAACCAGGTGGCATTTACTTTGAGATGTTACATCAGGCGTTTCCCTATGACAGAGCTAAGGTGGGATTTCTCATCTTGTTACTCTCTGACACAGCTCCTGCCTGGGCTTATCCCTTGTGGGAGACTAATAAACCTATGATTTCAAATTACCCTGAATTTGTGGCCTCCTTTCGAAGGGTATTTGATGTTCTGGCTCGCTCCTCCTCTGCTGCTAAACGACTCATGTCCATTCAGCAAGGTACAAGATCGGTTGCTCAGTATGCTATTGAGTTCCGTACGCTTGCCGCAGAGGTAGGTTGGAACAATGAAGCCCTTGTTGCCGCCTTCTTTCATGGGCTCTCCTGTTCCGTTGTCTCCTACCTGTTCGTTCCCATCCATGCCTCCCTCTCCTCCCATGCCTCCTGGTCAGGGATAGGCACGAGCCAAGGCTGTGGCGGACATTTTCTAACGTAAAGACCTTTAGTGAAGGACACCAAGGTACATTTACAATTAAAACTATTATTTTATAGTGCTGAATTTTATTATACTCCTGCAGAAGATACACATCCAGTATTTCACTCAGGCTTTATTTATTCCATAACCTATCACCCAATATTGCTAGCAGTCTCTTGACAAGCCACTAATTTTATTCACACTAAATATTTTCCCTTCCTATTATTTAATCAGAAAGAAAAGATATACTAAGGTTATGATTCACAACCTTACTATATCTTTTCTTTCTATTTAAATACTACTTATAATAAACCTTAGGTGCTGGTTAAAGTGCTTTACCTTTGCATATAAAGCTCCAGGGACACAGTGACAGCTTGCTTCTTGAATCTTCCCTCTCTCTCTGTCTCACTCAGAGTCATTTTCTGGTACTAAGCGGCATCATGTGGGAGTGGCCACAACCTTGCAAAACGTGACGCCGCATGTGTTAAGGAGGAGTCAGGACCAGTATCCATCTGTCTTACTCCTCCCTCCACACAGCAAAATTGGCGGCGGACACTACAAGGGCCAGTCACGGACACCAGTGTCCGTGTACGGACACCTTGCCTATCCCTGCTCCTGGTCCCGAGTCACCAGGTACTGCTGAGCTGATGCAGTTGGGTATTCACGCATCTCTCCACGGCGGAGAGGGCCTTTAGGAGGAGGGAGGGGCTCTGTCTCTATTGTGGGTTACAGGGCCACCTTTTGAAGTCTTGTCCTACACGGCCGGGAAACGCTCACACCTAAGGTCTTGTTGGGGGCAGACCTTGGGTGGTTTATCCTCGTCCCCGGAACAGCTTAAAGAGAAACCTTTGGTCATGGTTGTCCTTTCCTGGGTGGACTCCTCCATAGTCACCCAGGCTCTTGTTGACTCCGGTGCTGCTGGCTTTTTCATTGACTGTGCTTTTGTATCAAAGCACTCCATTCCTGTTTTGCCTTGGTCTGTTCCGCTTGCTATTGAGGCCATTGTGGCAGGCCCCTTCAGCCCGCACTCATTACTCATGTAACTGCTCAGTTGTCCATGGCTGTTGGGGCTCTCCTTTTTGAAACCCTCCTCAGGGCCGGGTTTACCCTCTGTCTGTTGCAGAGAATTGTGCTATGGAGGAGTATGTTGCTGATGCTCTGTTGCGGGGGATCATCCGCAAATCCTGCTCTCCTGCAGGGGCGGGCTTCTTCTTTGTGAAGAAAAAGGGTGACGAGTTAAGACCATGCATCGATTATAGGGGTCTTAATCGTCTTACCATTAAGAATGCTTACCCTATTCCGCTCATTACGGAACGCTTTGACCGCCTCAAGGGAGCTACGTTCTTTACTAAACTTGATTTGAGAGGAGCGTACAATCTCGTTAGGATCAAGGAGGGCCAACAATGGAAAACAGCATTTAACACCAGGAGCGGGCATTATGGGTATCTTTTAATGCCCTTTGGGCTATGTAACGCTCCTGCTGTTTTCCAGGAATTTATTAATGATGTCCTATGAGATATGTTGCAACAGTGTGTTGTGGTTTACTTAGACGACATCCTCATACACTCACCCACCCTTGAGGCTCATTGTTCTGATGTTACATGGGTTCTTCAGAGACTATGTGAGAACGGCCAGTTTTGTAAACTCAAGAAATGTGAGTTCCATCAGACTCAAGTAACCTTCCTAGGTTATGTTATCTCTGTTGCAGGGTTCTCCATGGATCCTAACAAGTTATCTGCAGTTCTGCAGTGGCCTCGCTCATTTGGTCTTCGGTCTATTCAATGTTTTTTGGGGTTCGCCAATTACTATAGTTAATATATTTATTAAAAACTTTTCTTCCTTGGTCAAACCTATCACAGACATGACCCGTAAAGAGAATGATCAACTCCATTGGTCACCTACTGTCATTAAGGCCTTAGATAGTCTTAAGACTGCCTTTGCTGCCACTCCAGTTCTGGCTCATCCTAACGCTGTCCTGCCTTTCGTTCTTCAGGTTGATGCGTCTGAGACAGGAGTAGGTGCCCTCTTGTCCCAAAGTCCTACATCTGACGGATCCTTGCATCCGTGTGGCTTCTTCTCTAAGAAATTGTCTCCAGCAGAGTGCAATTATGAAATTGGTGACAGGAAATTACTGGCCATAATTTTGGCACTCAAGGAATGGAGACATCTTTTCGAGAGTAGTATCGTGCCAGTGCTCATCCTTACTGACCACAAGAATTTAACTTATCTATCTGAAGCAAAACGTTTGTCGCCTCGACAGGCCAGATGGCTGCTATTTTTGTCTCGGTTTAACTATGTGGTCTCCTACCTGCCTGGTAGTAAGAATGTTAGGGCTGATGCCCTCTCTCGACAATTTTTGCCTCTGTCCAAGGAGAAGTCTGTACCTACTCCTGTTATACCTCCTGACCATATTTTGGCTACCATACATACTAATTTGACTTCTCCCTTGGGGGAATAGATCCTGGCTGCACAAACCAATGCACCTCCTGAGAAACCTAGTGGTAAGTGTTTTGTTCCTGAGAATCTTCGAACTAAACTTTTGCACATTTACCACTATCCTAAAGCCACAGGTCACCCAGGCAAGAATCAAATTATTTGGTCTGTCACTCGACAATTCTGGTGGCCAGGTCTTCGTTCTGATGTTGCTGCGTATGTTGCCTCTTGCTCAGTTTGTGCACAGTATAAGACTCCTCGACGTCTTCCTGTGGGTCTTCTTCAACCTATTGCTAATGGTGAGCGTCCTTGGACACATCTTTTCATGGACTTCATTGTCGAGTTCCCTGTTTCCAATGGCAATACTGTTATTCTTATGGTGGTTGACCATTTTTTCTAAAATGTCAAATTGCATTCCCTTGATGAAGTTGCCTACTGCTCAGGAGCTTGCTTCAATTTTTGCCCGGGAGGTCTTCCATTTACATGGGTTACCAAAGGAGATAGTGTCGGACTGGGGTAGCCAGTTTGTCTCTAGATTTTGGCGTTCCTTTTGTGCTCAAATGGGGATCCAGCTTTCCTTCTCCTCGGCATATCACCCTCAATCCAATGGGGCTGTGGAACGGTCTAATCAAGCTCTGGAACAGTTCCTCCATTGCTATGTCTCAGATCACCACAATAATTGGTCTGAACTGTTACCTTGGGCAGAGTTTGCTCGTAATAGTGCTATTAATGTTTCCTCCAAGTTATCCCTGTTCATGGCGAATTATGGGTTTCAACCATCCTTGTTGCCCGATTCATTCATGTCTCAGGATATTCTGGCTTTGGAGGAGCATCTCTGGCAACTCTGTTCCAAGTGGGTGCAGATTTAGGATTGCCTTCATCGTTCTATGTAGCGCCAAAAGTTCCAGGCTGATCGTAGGCGTCTTCCTGCGCCTTCCTACCAGGTTGGTGAGAGAGTTTGGCCGTCCTCCCGCAACTTGAACCTTCATGTGCCTTCCAATAAACTGGCTCCCCGTTATGTTGGTCCTTTTCGAATACTCCGACGGGTCAATCCTGTGGCCTACGCTCTTGACCTTCCTCCTGCAATGCGCATCTCCAATGTTTTTCATGTCTCCCTCTTGAAACCATTGGTTTGTAATCGGTTTACCACTGTGTTGCCTCGTCCCCATCCTATCTTTGTTGACAACCATGAGGAGTATGAGGTCAGCAGCATTATTGACTCTCTTATGTCCAGGGGCCGTGTACAGTATTTGGTTCACTGGAGGGGCTAGGGTCCAGAGGAGTGTTCTTGGGTTCCTTCCTCTGATGTTCATGCTCCCGCCCTCCCCCGTGCCTTCCATGCCCATTTCCCCAATAAGCCTTTTGTCCTCCCGCGGGGGAGGGGTCATTGAGGGAAGGGTACTGTCAGGGTTTTTTTCCCGGTTTTGTTTGCCATGTGCTGCTGGCAGCCATTTTACTCACATCTCTTCCTGACTATGGTGCATTGTGGGGGATGCTGCTTATTTCCTGCACTTCCTTTTATGGCCAGACTGGTGTGTATCATCCATGTAAGACAGGATGCAGTCTCAGAATTGTGATGTCATCACTTATTATTTAAAGGGCCTCTGATCAGTATGCTTTGCCTTTGCGTTGTCTCAGACCTGTTTGTGAGAGTTCCTGTGTATTACCTGGCTGTCTGACATCCTTCCTGGTTCCTGATCCCTGGCTTGTTCCTGACTCTGCTGTTTTCCTTGTTCCTGATTCCGGCTCGTCTGACTACTCGCTTTGGCTCCTGTTTCGGCTCATCTGACTATTCGATTTGGCTCCTGACTCGGTTCGTCTGACTACCAGCTCTGGTTTTGACTCCTGGCTTGTTATTTGACTTGTGGACTTTTTATTATTTTTTGTTATTAATAAAGGTGTGATTATTTTTGCACTTCTCGTCTCAGTCTGATTCCTGGCACCCTGACAATGGTAGATTAGGGGTTAATAATATTTAACTAATGTTTGCGAGGCGGGAGTGCGGCGGTTTAAGGGTTAATATGTTTATTATAGTGGCGGCGACGTTGGGGTGGCAGATTAGGGGGTTAATAAATGTAGGTCGGTGGCGGCAACATTTGGGCAGCAGATTAGGGGTTAATAAATATAATGTAGTTGGCGGCGATGTTGGGGGCAGCAGATTAGTGGTTTATAAGTATAATGTAGGTGTCGGCGATGTCAGGGGCGGCAGATAAGGGGTTAATAAGTGTAAGATTAGAGGTGTTTAGACTTGGGGTTCATGTTATGGTGTTAGGTGTAGATATAAAATGTGTGTTCCCCGTAGGAATCAATGGGGCTGCGTTACTAAGTTTTACGCTGCCTTTTTGCAGGTGTAAGACTTTTTCTCAGCCAGCTCTCCCAGTTGATTCCTATGGGGAAATTGTGCACAAGCACATACGACCAGCTCATCGCTGACTTAAGCAGCGCTGGTATTGGAGTGTGGTAATGAGTGAAATTTTGCTTAAAGCTAACTTCTTGCCTTTTAACGACGGGTTTGTAAAAACCCGTAATACCAGCGCTCTAGGTAAGTGAGTGGTGAGACAAAACTGCTTGTTAGCACCGCATAGCCTCTAACGCAAAACTCGTAATATAGCAGAATGAGTTTCATGGAAAAAAAATACATTGCTCATATAACATACAAGGATTGAATCATCATCTATACACAGTAATGCAATTGTATTAAGTAGGTTAAAGCAATCCTTAATTTCCTACCTTAATGGGCCATAGCCTTGTTAATTGATTTATGCAACAGGCTGGAAATATTTATTCTTTAAAACATCTTTTGAAGTAAGAGTTTCCCTGAAGACGTTTTTCTATTTTTCAAATGTTTATAAATATCTGTAAAAAAAAATCAAAGTAACCCAGTCATAGCAGCATTACTAAATTAATTGTTTGCTTTAGGTTTCATTTTTTTCACTGAAAAAAAAAAGCCAGACGTTTAGCTCTTTAATTGATGTATTCAACATAAAAATGTAAAGATTATGAAGTAAAGTAATTTATAAACTGGTAAGTACATGATAAGCTATCATTTAGATATAGAAATTTTTCAAAAACACCCCTGGAACTTGGTACTTATATTAACAGTATTCATCCTTTTTTTTATTTTGCTGTCATAAATTAATCTTGATAAATAATTACCTCAGGCTAGATCACTTTTTTTTCAATTTTAATAAAAAACAAACAAACCAAAAAACCCAACAATGTTTTTTAACCTTTTTCCGCTGTTAGGAAGTTCCATGCACGATCGAGTGATTTCAATTTGTTTACATCGGAACGTTGTTTCGTTGTAGACAATTTAGCCCCGACATTAAAATATTAAAAATAAAATAATTCTATATACAGTATCTCACAAAAGTGAGTACACCCCTCACATTTTTGTAAATATTTTATTATATATTTTCATGTGACAACAGTGAAGAAATTACACGTTGCTACAATGTAAAATAATGAGTGTACAACCTGTATAACATTGTAAATTTGCTGTCCCCTCAAAATAACTCAACACACAGCCATTAATGTCTAAACCTTTGGCAACAAAAGTGAGTACACCCCTAAGTGGAAATGTCCAAATTGGGCCCAATTAGCCATTTTCCCTCCCCGGTGTCATGTGACTCATTAGTGTTACAAGGTCTCAGGTGTGAATGGGGAGCAGGTGTGTTAAATTTGGTGTTATCGCTCTTACACTCTCTCATACTGGTCACTGGAAGTTCAACATGGCACCTTATGGAATAGAACTCTCTGAGGATCTGAAAAAAAGAATTGTTACTCTACATAAAGATGGCCTAGGCTATAAGAAGATTGCCAAGCCCCTAAAACTGAGCTGCAGCACGGTGGGCAAGATCATACAGCGGTTTCACAGGACAAGTTCCGTTTAGAACAAACCTCGCCATGGTCGATGAAAGAAGTTGAGTGCATGTGCTCAGCGTCATGTCCAGAGGTTGTCTTTGGGAAATAGATGTATGAGTGCTGCCAGCTTTGCTGCAGAGGTTGAAGGGTTGGGGGGTCAGCCTGTCAGTACTCAGACCATACGCCGCACACTGCATCAAATTGGTCTGCATGGCTGTCATTACAGAAGAAATTTTTTTCCAAAGATGATGCACAAGAAAACCCGCAAACAGTTTGCTGAAGACAAGCAGACTAAGGAAATGGATTACTGGAACTGTGTCCTGTGGTCCGATGACACCAAGATAAACTTATTTTGTTCAGATGGTGTCAAGCGTGTGTGGCGGCAACAACGTAAGGAGTACAAAGACAAGTGTGTCTTGCTTACAGTCAAGCATGGTGGTGGGAGTGTCATGGTCTGGGCCTGCATGAGTGCTTCCGGCACTGGGGAGCTACAGTTTATTGAGGGAACCATGAATGCCAACATGTACTGTGACATACTGAAGCAGAGCATGATCCCCTCCCTTTGGAGACTGGGCCGCAGGGCAATATTCCAACATGATAATGACTCCAAACACACCTCCAAGACAACCACTGCCTTGCTAAAGAAGCTGAGGGTAAAGGTGATGGACTGGCCAAGCATGTCTCCAGACCTAAACCCTATTGAGCATCTGTGGGGCATCCTCAAATGGAAGGTGAGGGAGTGTAAGGTCTCTAACATCCACCAGCTCCGTGATGTCGGCATGGAGGAGTGGAAGAGGACTTCAGTGGCAACCTGTGAAGCTCTGGTGAATTCCATGCCCAAGAGGGTTAAGGCAGTGCTGAAAAATAATGGTGGCCACACAAAATATTGACACTTTGGACCCAATTTGGACATTTCCACTTAGGGGTGTACTCACTTTTGTTGCCAACGGTTTAGACATTAACGGCTGTGTGTTGAGTTATTTTGTGGGGACTGCAAATTTACATTGTTATACAGACTGTACACTCCCTACTTTACATTGTAGCAAAGTGTAATTTCTTCAGTGTTGTCACATGAAAATATATAATAAAATAATTACAAAAATGTGAGGGGTGTACTCACTTTTGTGAGATACTGTATATATATATATATATATATATATATATATATATATATATATATATATTTATATATATATATATATATATATATATATATATTAAATATTTATGTGGGAGTGGCACCTTAATAAGTGATTTTTATTAGAGAAAATTGTTTTAGTTGTAGTATCTGGGTGCTGGGAAATATAGACACTACTATCTCTAAAATATATATAATATTATTATTAGATCCCACACACACAAAGGAAAATAAAGCCAAATATCTAATTAAAAAATACGTAAAGCTTTATTAAACAATTCAAAGAAACACCTTTCAATAATATCCCTAAAAAACATATATATAACGCAACCAGGCATCTCTGGTTACAAGAATAAAAAGAGGCAAGGACAATGTACCTGTGTATGACATATATAGCAATTGCAAAGCGATAATAAAGTGGATATAGTGCATACAATAACTTCCTTCTGCAGCAATACACTAGCATATGCAGAGGGTAGATAGAAGGGCAGAGCCCGAAACAGGTGTCGTCTGTGAACAAGGTAGTGTTTGTACCTGTGGGAAACGCTGGAGGTGGTTTGGTATTGTGGTGAGTAGAGACTCAAGTGAATTTTTGAATGACAGTTGTACATGCCGACATGCCTATAAGCACAGAGAGTACATCATTCCCAAACCATGCACTTAACACAGAAAGGGTCGGAGAATAGAGAAACAGATTGACAGTGATAAGTACAAAGGTAATATAAGCAGTGTCCTTTTATGCTGTAAATGTAAGGTGACAGCACATTACCTGACAAGATCTTGTCTCTGGATTAGAAGATTAAGTGTTATTATAACCCAGACCACCTCCTCAAGTAAGCGTTTATAGTATTTATGAACTGCACAATATAACATCTGTGGACACAGTGTAACTGCACATTATAACAACTGTATACATTATAACAACAATACATTATAACAGCGGTATGGCGAATTGATAGGGTCTTAGAGGCTCCATTTACCTTCCATATACCTTTAAAATATGACACTCTCTTCGACTGCCCACCATTTACCTCACCCTTGCCATTATGGCGACCTGAAATAATGACGCAACACAGGAGTTTGGCTAAATATGGAAAGGTCACATTTAATAATTTAATTAAATTTCTCATTGGGTAATAACATACCCCGAAATCAACACAACAACTCAAAATGCACCAGCATTTGCACAATCTGAACTTGGATCCCACGTGTCAGGGGGGGAGACCACAAACACCACCCCTGTGGCAGAGCAGGAGGGGGAGGAGAGAACCTGCAGCATAATACCAGCCATTAGCTAGACCACCGAATCATGACTTAGGCTGGGTATGCTACAGTATCCCGTCCGCCCCTCGCATGCCCAGCCTACTTGCCAGATCCCAATTTCACCGCAACATCTACAAAACTTTTTCCTTATTTATGGCTGCCTGTTTTATCTTAACGCCTTCAGCTAGCTTAGACCGCTCGAGCCACCCGCTAGCTTCCAGCTGCAGCTTCCTTAATTCCCTTTATTAGGGGGGCACGGGCGGTCTTAATGCGATCCAACTAAGTAGCTGACATCGTGTCCATAACCGTGCCAAATTCTTTCCACATCTCTGGATGTGACCTCTACATGTAGTTGTCTCTACTTGCTTGTTTGAATCTAGGGATGGTGGGAGGGAAACAAAAAAAGGTAAGTAATAATCCAACTTCCTGTTGCCCTACCTATATATACCCTTTCCCCACCCCTTCTTATCTGCTATCCCTTCAAGCCCTCCTCTCACCCTTATCTATTTCTTCCCTATTCTTTCTAAATCCTATCTCCCCTTTTACTCCCCTTCCCTCTTCCAGTTAGGAGCCCAGCCCTTAGGCTGCTCCAGTCATAGGGATTCCCTCTGCTCTTTTAAGGTCTTAGAGGCTCCATTTACCTTCCATATACCTTTAAAATATGACAATCTCTTCGACTGCCCACCATTTACCTCACCCATGCCATTATGGCGACCTGAAATAATGACGCAACACAGGAGTTTGGCTAAATATGGAAAGGTCACATTTAATAATTTAATTAAATTTCTCATTGGGTAATAACATACCCCAAAATCAACATAGCAACTCAAAATGCACCAGCATTTGCACAACCTGAACTTGGATCCCACGTGTCTGGGGGGAGACCACAAAACCCCCCCTGTGGCAGAAAAGGAGGGGGAGGAGAGAACCTGCAGCATATACCAGCCATTAGCTAGACCACTGAATAACGACTTAGGCTGGGTATGCTACAGGATCCCCTCCGCCCCTCGCATGCCCCGCCTACGTGACAGATCCCAATTTCACCGGCAACAAAGAAATACTCTTTCCGTCAATCACCGCTTAGCCTTTCCCGTGACCTTTCCTTACCTTTATCATTTCCTCCAACATCCTCCTCATGTCTTCCAGGAACTGGTCATTACCCGCCTCGTTCAGGTGAACTCCATCTTGCCTGAATATCTCTTCCCTTTTCGCTGCTATTAACGGATGCTCCAGTACTAGGCCTCCTATTTCCCTCACTGCTTTGGCCGCTACCAGATTAATCTTTGTCCTGGATCTATAGCTCACCCTTTGTGTGTCAGTATTCCTCCAAACCAATCTTGATACTATGTTCGACCATACTATTCTTACTCCTCGCCATGCTATTGCCAGCCAACCCATTACGCCTTTTATTTTTTCTTCCAATTCTCTCAGTGGGTATGATCCGATATCGTTCCCACCAAATGTATAATCAATACGTCAGGGCGCCCCCATCTTTGCCTTGCCCTACCAACTCTTCCCACTTCATTCCCCTCTTACCTAACCATCTAACACTGGCCTCAGTGTGCTTAAAACCTAAGTGCGCCCCTTTAGCCAATGAAGCAGCCCAAACTTGTGCCCAGTATACATATGAGTGTCCCACTACCCATATCCTCAAAGCTCCTCCTGCAACAAGATGGAGAAAAACAATTTAATTTAGGTTGGTTCATTATTACAAGATGAGTTCTTTCATCTATTCACAATTATCGCCCCCGTGCGGCCTAACGTAAGACTTATATGCCGCTTATTTCCACCTCCCCATTTTTTTAATCTGTTCTGACGAGCACCCGCGGCTTGCCCCGCTGGTTGCTGCCCCTATTCTAAATGAATGTGGGGCGTAGTATGCGTTCGACCAACCCAGTTTTT
The DNA here is from genome assembly GCF_027579735.1 of Bombina bombina. Taxonomy (NCBI): domain Eukaryota; kingdom Metazoa; phylum Chordata; class Amphibia; order Anura; family Bombinatoridae; genus Bombina; species Bombina bombina. Next base: position 498,378,380 of record NC_069502.1, read on the forward strand.
TCACCACCCTTTCCAATACCTTCTGAAACTGAAAAACCGTGACGCTGGTCCCGTCCTTATGTCTATCAAATTGCAGGCCCCCATGCCCTGTCTGCTAACATATACTACTGTACTGCTGCTACTGGGCAGGATGCACCGCCTGCTAATCCCATTGACACCCATACCCCTTTACAAGCCGTATCCGTCTTTGATTTCCTGATCAAAACTAGCACTGCCTTCTCGCCCCATCTCTCGTCCCCTTGTCTGATACCACTGTCTAAGTCTTTCTTATTCCTAGCCAGCAACTCCCCTATGCACAATGCTTCGTGAAAAGCCATTGAGAATGCCACCCTCAATACCAGCGCCTCATCCTCATCCTCATCAAAACATACTTCTTGAAGCACCACTATCATTTCCTCAAGTCTATCCTCCGTTATTGGTTCCCTTCTATCTTTTTGCTTCCTTTCTCCTGCGCCCCATCCCCTTAACACCTTTGTCACCACAAATCTCTTTGTTACATCCTTTTTCTCGTATAGCTGCATGAAATACGACACTCCCGCCATTACTGTGCCTAACTGCCCTTTCTTCATACCTCCCTGCTTTAATACCCATAGCCATTCTAGAAAACTTGTTTCTTCCTTCTGACCTACAGTCCTGTTAAATTCGCGCAACCGCTCCCAATATTTCTTGTATACGGCCCACGTTTTTGGTGCCACCGACTTCTCTACCATTTCCCTGATTCCGTCTATTCGCTGCCAATCTGCCAAAGAAAAACAGGGCAGGGATCACCTTCCTTTCTTGCTCCTGGAGCAACTTTTCTAAATATTTCCCATTTAAAACGTGAAAGTGCATCCTCTACAATATTTCTATACCCTGGTATATGCTGCGCCTTGAAATAAATATTATTCTTAAGGCACTTCAATACAAATATTTAATTACCGGGCCAGATGATGATGATGACAAATTATTCATCACGTCCACTACCGCCTTGTTATCAGACCAGCATATGATTCTTTTGTTCTCCAATATATGGCCCCATAGCTCTATTGCCACTATAATGGGAAATAATTCTAGCAAAGTCATGTTCTGTACCCATCCCTTCTCCTTCCAGTCAGTAGGCCATTTGCCTGCGCTCCACCTACCCTGCAGATATGCCCCAAAACCCTCACTGCCTGCCGCATACGTGAACAATTCCAATTCCTCCACTGACTTTACTTCCTCCCATATCCTGACTCCATTGAATTCGCCTAAAAATGACTCCCACGCTCTGAGGTCCTTTTTCATTTCTCCGTTCACGCATACCATATGCTCAGGCAGCTTGACCGCTTTTGTTTCCATCTCCAACCTTCTTTTAAATAATTTACCTACTGGTATCACTCTGCACGCAAACTTTAAAACCCCCAGCAGCCTCTGCATTTCCCTAAGTGTCACTTTACTTCTTTTCAACATTATTTTAATCATATGTCTTGCCTTATCAATCTTATCCGCAGGCAGCTCGCATTGGCCTCTCACCGAATCTATCATGATTCCCAGAAAAACAAGCCTTGTACCCGGCCCCCCCAATTCTTTGAACATGACTTCCAGCTCCCTCTTCCAGATTCTACATTCCTCTGCCCACAACCAGAAAATCATCTAAGTAGTGAGCCATACTCTCACAACCTGTCTTTTCTGTAAACAACCAATGTAAAAATGAACTAAACTTTTCAAAAATTGAACAAGAAACCGAGCACCCCATGGACAAACACTTATCTATATAGTAACAACAATCAAACTTACAACCCATCAAATTAAAACTACCCGGATTCAAAGGCAACAACCTAAAAGCAGATTACACATCAATCTTTGCCATCAATGCTCCCCTCCCCAGCCGTTTCACTATATTCACTGCTCTATCAAAGGATTGATATTGCACTGAAGAATCCAGCTTATCTATTGCGTCATTGACTGAATTCCCCTTAGGGTAAAACAGGTGCTGTATCATCCTGTATTTTCCTTTCTTTTTTTTAGGTACTACCCCAAGGGGGGACACAATCAAATACACTCAAGGCCTTTCCTTAAATGGCCCTGGAATTCTACCCAGTTTAACCTCCTTCTCCAATTTCTCTGCCAACACCTCTGAAAATTCTACTGAGGATTTGAGGTTTCTCGCCTGCATTGCCGCTTTAACCTCTGTTTTAACTGGAACAATAAAACCTTCACGCAAAACCTTTGTTAATGAATTTCTTTCCTCTCTAGGCGGATATACCGCTAATTCCTTAATAATCGGTTATCAGCGGTGTTTTGGCCATTTCCCGCCACTCCTGGCTTACTGTTGCCCCCGTGCCCTCGAAAGGAAAACGTATTGCTGGCGAAAGCATTACCCCTTCTACAATCCACTCCTGGGTGAGTGCCTGCGCAGTATCTACATGCGTGTTTATATTTACATTCGTTCCCCCTATCGCATCTTTTGTCTTTGAATTCTCAGCGCTCCCTTACATCTGACCCAACTGCTTTCACCTGCCCCATTGTTCTACTGCTCTGCGCATCAGATACCTTCATCAACCTTGTCCACATATCGAGTATTTTAACTCCGAAATCCTTTCTCCCTTTCCCTCCTAACTGTAAATTCCCTTTCCTGAATTCCCTATCATAGTCTTTCGGGGCGAAACCGCTGTATGTGGTATAACATTCAGCTATTAAATGAATATACCGCAGTACCCCTTTCGCTTTATCAGGGTTAGCTGTTATAAAGCATTCCGCATAGATTAGTATTCCCTTCACCCATTCTGGAAATGTTTGCCTTGCCTTCCTCCCCTTACCTTGGTCCCCCCTGGAATTAAATGCCAGCGCATCCCTAGTCATCTCAAAAACGTCAACATATCTGCCCTTCTGCGCCTTGCTGACCACCTTTGCTTTCAAATGCGTGGGAAGGGGTAAAAGTTTGGTCCCTGCCACTTCGTCGTCCAGATTCACCTCATTACGCACACTGCTTTCTCCCTCCCGTCCCCTTTTTTTCCCTGCTTCGCATATATCCTTCTCACGATTTTCAATATTTTTCTATGCCCGCTGTCGCGATCGCTCAGCTGCTGATCGCTTCTTTCTACTTCTGTCTCAGTGCGGTAGCGCTTTCATTGGTTGCCTAGCAACCCTGTTCCTGTCGGCCCTTCCGATGACGTCAGGAGGCCTTCTTATTCCGGCATCTCCTCTCATCGGTGCCTGTTTGTTTTACTCGTGGGCTTTTGTGAGTACAAATTTATTCCTGTGATATTCTGAATCTGTGCCTGTTTATTCTGAACCCTAAACCCCTACCTACCTGATATCGTTGCTGGACACTGCTTACCGGACTACTCTTTTGGTTAACCCCAACCTGCCTGATAACACGTTGCTGGACACTGTTTACCTGACTACTCTATTGGTTAACCCCTACCTGCCTGATAACACGTTGCTGGACACTGCTTACCTGACTACTCTATTGGTTAACCCCTACCTGCCTGATAACACGTTGCTGGACACTGCTTACCTGACTACTCTATTGGTTAACCCCTACCTGCCTGATAACACGTTGCTGGACACTGCTTACCTGACTACTCTATTGGTTAACCCCTACCTGCCTGATAACACGTTGCTGGACACTGCTTACCTGACTACTCTATTGGTTAACCCCTACCTGCCTGATAACACGTTGCTGGACACTGCTTACCTGACTACTCTATTGGTTAACGCCTATCTGCCTGATTACACGTTACTGGATATTGCTTGCCTGACTATTCTATTGGTTAACCCTTACCTGCCTGATTACACATTGCTGGACATTGCTTGCCTGATTACTCTATTGATTAACCCTTTCTACACGAAGTTTCTTCTCCTGACCCTGCTGTGTCATCTTCCAGTCTATTACTGTGAGTATATATTATACTACAGCTGTCGCAGGGTCAGGTCCTGGTATATACTCACTGTGCTAGGGTGTTATTAACCTCATTGTAGCATTTGGGTCTAACTCTGGACTTTACCTACCCTGACATTACAAACAGGACATATAATGGACCCTGGTGAGTTATCCAGAGCTGTAGCTCTACAGGGACAGCTTCTTGGAACCCACTCTGCACACCTGCAATCCCTGGATTCTAAATTGGATCAAATAACTGCTCTTTTTCATAATCTTTCTCCTCCTTCTCAAGTCTCGGCAACACCTGTTGTTCCTGTGGCCAGCTCTAACCCTGCATTTAATCCGCCACAATCTGCAGAACAATTTATTCCTAGAATTCCACTACCGGATAAATATGACGGCAATCCTGAAGACTGTTGAGGATTTCTTAATCAGTGCCGCCTTCACCTCAGAAATAATCCTCAGATGTTTGGTTCCTCTTCCTCCAAGATCACCTTTTTAATTTCTCTTATGAAGGGTAAAGCCCTGGCTTGGGTTTCTCCACTGTTGGAAAAGGAGGATCCTTTGCTCTAGGATATTGACACTTTTGTATCTATATTTTCTTCTGTGTTTGATAAACCTGGTAGATCAGCGGCGGCTGAAGCAGGACTTTTAGGTTTAAGACAAGGATCTCTTTCTGTAGCACAATACGCTATAGAATTCCGGACTTTAGCTGCTGAAGCTATGTGGAATCATGGGGCACTGCGTGCAGCATTTTGTAAAGGTCTTTGTGATCGTTTGAAAGACGAATTGGTTTATAGGGATCTTCCCGATTCTCTAGAAGATCTTATCAACCTATGTATCAAGCTTGATGCTCGTTACTCTGAGCGTCTCCATGAACGTGACCGTAACAGAAGATCCTTTATCAGATCTTCCTTTTGTCCTATGCCTCATTCTCCAAAACTTCCTACTCCAAATACTTCTATCACTGAGTCAAGTGAACCCATGGAGGTTGGTGCTATTAAATTATCCGAAGCTGAACGTCTCAGAAGGCGTAATCTGGGACTATGTCTTTACTGCGGTATTAAGGGGCATATGTTAAAAGATTGTCCAACTCGTCCAGTAAAAGCCAGGGCTTAACTCCAGGAAGAGGGGCTGAGTTAAGCCAAAGTTCTTTTTCTTCCCTCAATCCCAAGCTGTTTGTTCCGATTACTGTCCGCTTTGGCAACACCAAATTTCAGGCTCAAGCACTCATCGACTCTGGAGCTGCAGGAATGTTTATGGATTCAGAGTTTGTCAATGCTTTTCGTATTCCTTTGCTTTCCAAGAGCCAAATAATTAAAGTCACTACTGTCAGTGGTCAACCTTTAGGTTCTGGTTTCATTCGATATTCTACCATTCCTCTTCTCATGTCTGTAGGAGTACTTCATTCCGAAACCATTTGCTTTGACATCATCTCTTCTCCACAGTTTCCCCTCATTTTGGGACTTCCTTGGCTTCAACTACATGATCCAGTTTTTTCCTGGTCCAAAGGAGAGCTTGTTGCTTGGGGTTCTTCTTGTTTCACACAGTGTTTACGGAATGCTCCCAAAACTTCTAGTACTGTTGTGGCAGTTTTGGACGTTCCTGATTCTTTGCCTGAACAATATCATTCTTTTTGTGATGTCTTTTCCAAAAAAGATGCTGAAGTATTACCTCCTCACCGGACCTTTGATTGTCCCATTGACTTATTACCAGGAGCACCTCTACCTAAGGGTAAAACTTACCCACTTTCTCGTCAAGAAAATGTTTCACTTGAGGAATATATCAAGGATAATTTGGCCCGAGGTTTTATCCGCCCTTCTTCTTCTCCAGTAGGGGCAGGTTTCTTCTTTGTGGAAAAGAAAGATGGAGGTCTTCGTCCTTGCATTGATTATCGAGCTCTTAATCAAATTACAATCAAGAATTGTTATCCACTCCCTCTCATTCCCGAATTATTTGATCGTCTCCAGGGGGCTTCCATCTTTACCAAATTGGATCTTCGTGGGGCATATAATTTGGTCAGAATTCGTAAAGGGGACGAGTGGAAAACTGCCTTCAACACTAGGTTTGGACACTACGAATATTTAGTTATGCCTTTTGGGTTATGCAATGCCCCTGCAGTTTTCCAACATTTCGTTAATGAAATTTTCAGAGACTATCTTAATCAATTTGTTATTATCTATCTTGATGATATTCTGATTTATTCCCGGACTGTACAGGATCACATTCATCATGTTACATTAGTACTCCAGAGATTACGTGAAAATTCTCTTTTTGCCAAGCTTGAAAAGTGTTCTTTTCATCGAGAATCTATTCCTTTCTTGGGTTACATTATATCTCCGTCTGGATTCAAGATGGATTCTGACAAACTGTCGGCTATCCTAGACTGGCCTAGACCTACTTCCTTAAAATCTCTTCAAAGATTCCTGGGGTTTGCCAATTATTATCGTAAGTTCATAAAAGACTTTGCTAACATCTCTGCACCCCTTACTGCTCTTACTAAAAAGGGTCAGGATTGCAAGCATTGGTCTGATCTAGCCATACAGGCATTTGAATCTCTAAAGTCTGCATTTACTTTGGCTCCCATTCTTTGCCATCCTGTTCCGACTCTTCAATTCATTCTTGAAGTGGATGCTTCTCTGATTGCTGCTGGGGCAGTACTATCTCAGCGAAATCCTGTTTCTAGCAAGATTCTTCCTGTGGGATTTTTCTCCAAGAAGTTCAATACCTCCAAACTGAATTATGACGTTGGAAACAAAGAACTGTTAGCTATTAAAATGGCTTTGGAAGAATGGAGACATCTGCTTGAAGGCACTGTTCAACCATTTCTTATACTCACAGACCATAAAAATCTTTTGTATCTTCATACTGCCAAACGCCTCAACTCACGTCAAGCCCGATGGGCTCTGTTCTTCTCCAGATTTAATTTTGTCCTCTCTTATATTCCTGGCTCTAAGAATACTAAAGCAGACGCTTTATCTAGACAATTTCTGGCTTCTGATTCTACATTTCTGGATTCTGAACCCATTCTTCGCCCTGCTAAAGTTCTGGCTCAGTTATCTACGTTTCCTCTACAAGCGTTACAGTCTGCTCAAGCTTCTGTTCCTTCATCTTATGACATACCTCCTGGGATATTATTTGTACCTACTGAATTCCGCCTAAAACTTCTTCGTTGGGCTCATGATAATGTTCTGTCTGGACATCCAGGAGTACGTAATACTTTGTGGAGACTCAAACAACATGTCTGGTGGCTTTCCATGGGCAAAGATGTCAAAGATTATGTTGCAGCTTGTAATTCCTGTACCTCAAATAAACAATCTTCATCATTACCTCTTGGTCTCTTACAACCTCTGCCTGTTCCGTACTATCCCTGGTCTCATGTTTCCATGGACTTTATTACAGATCTTCCTAATTCTGCCGGAAACAAGACCATATGGGTGGTGGTAGACAGGTTTTCCAAAGCAGCTCATTTTGTTCCATTAACTGGATTACCATCGGCCCAGAAACTCGCTGAATTGTTTATTCTCCATATCACCAGATTACATGGTTTTCCTTTGGACATCGTTTCTGATCGAGGAGTTCTATTTGTCTCAAGATTTTGGAAATCTCTGTGCAAACTGTTTGGAGTTACCATATCTCTTTCTACTGCGCATCATCCTCAGTCCAACGGGCAAACTGAGCGGGTAAATCAATCTCTGGAGTCCTATCTCAGGCACTATGTTAATCATCAACACTCCAATTGGTCTCAACTTCTTCCTTTAGCAGAACTTGCTTACAATTCCCGCTTCAACTCTTCTTTACAGACTTCTCCTTTCAAGGTAGCCTATGGATTCGAACCTAGAACTTTTCCTATGTCTTCAGGAGGTTCTGGAGTTCCTGGAGCAGATCGTACAGTGAGAAGTCTTTGTAAACACTGGAAGAAGATTCGGGAAATCCTTCTTCTCTCTACTCAAAAGTATAAACGATTTGCTGATCGCAGACGCCGGAAGGCGCCCTCTTTTCGGACTGGAGACAAGGTTTGGATTTCCACCAGATTCATCCGACTCAAACAACCCTGTGCTAAATTGGGTCCCAAATACATCGGACCATTCAGGATTGTTTCCAAGGTATGTTCTACTGCCTACAGGGTGGCTTTACCAGACAACTTGAAGATTCACCCTGTCTTTCACGTATCTCTTCTTAAACGAGCAGTCTCTAACCGGTTTTCCACCAAATGTAGAGTTCCCTCTCCGTTCCTTGTGGATGGTACTTCAGAATTTGAGATCAGTCAAATTCTTGATTCCAGATTAAGGGGTAACCGTCTGTACTATTTGGTCCATTGGAAGGGATATCCCATCACTGAACGTTCTTGGGAACCTGCTTCTCATGTCCGTGCCTCTGCTTTGATCAAACGGTTCCACGCCCAGAATCCTTCGAAGCCTGTTCGTGTTCCCCGGAGGGGTCCTTGAGGTGGGGGCACTGTCGCGATCGCTCAGCTGCTGATCGCTTCTTTCTACTTCTGTCTCAGCGCGGTAGCGCTTTCATTGGTTGCCTAGCAACCCTGTTCCTGTCGGCCCTTCCGATGACATCAGGAGGCCTTCTTATTCCGGCGTCTCCTCTCATCGGTGCCTGTTTGTTTTACTCGTGGGCTTTTGTGAGTACAAATTTATTCCTGTGATATTCTGAATCTGTGCCTGTTTATTCTGAACCCTAAACCCCTACCTACCTGATATCGTTGCTGGACACTGCTTACCGGACTACTCTTTTGGTTAACCCCAACCTGCCTGATAACACGTTGCTGGACACTGTTTACCTGACTACTCTATTGGTTAACCCCTACCTGCCTGATAACACGTTGCTGGACACTGCTTACCTGACTACTCTATTGGTTAACCCCTACCTGCCTGATAACACGTTGCTGGACACTGCTTACCTGACTACTCTATTGGTTAACACCTACCTGCCTGATAACATGTTGCTGGACACTGCTTACCTGACTACTCTATTGGTTAACCCCTACCTGCCTGATAACACGTTGCTGGACACTGCTTACCTGACTACTCTATTGGTTAACCCCTACCTGCCTGATAACACGTTGCTGGACACTGCTTACCTGACTACTCTATTGGTTAACCCCTATCTGCCTGATTACACGTTACTGGATATTGCTTGCCTGACTATTCTATTGGTTAACCCTTACCTGCCTGATTACACGTTGCTGGACATTGCTTGCCTGATTACTCTATTGATTAACCCTTTCTACACGAAGTTTCTTCTCCTGACCCTGCTGTGTCATCTTCCAGTCTATTACTGTGAGAATATATTATACTACAGCTGTCACAGGGTCAGGTCCTGGTATATACTCACTGTGCTAGGGTGTTATTAACCTCATTCTAGCATTTGGGTCTAACTCTGGACTTTACCTACCCTGACACCCGCTACTCTTGCTCTCTTCAACCTCAGAATCAAATTCGCTGGAGCTCTCAGATGACTCTGATTCACTACTCATACAATAATACATAATACCGTGTTTCATCTGCTACCTGGGAAAATCATTCTGTCCTTCATTGCTTGCTGCTCCGGCTCCCTGCCGTGCTGTATCTTTTTACCTTCTTCTTTATCTTTTACTCCTTTATGCGCTGCCAGCCCTCCATCCCCCTTCTGAAAAATATCAACATTCACGTTAACCCCATCACCCCTCTTAAGACTGTTATGGCCTCCGGGTCTCTGTCCCACCCTTGGGCTACTGAGGGTTTTTCCCATTTGAATTTGTGGCCTCTCCTCCCCTTTCCCCAGCATCCACCATTACATATGTGTTTCCCTCCACTTCCCTGATTGTCCTGGGGAACTCCCTGCTACACCCCTTCTGCTTCACTATTTTCCTGGGCCGCTCCCCTACTGACTCCCTGCCATAAACTTCCATATATCCCAGAGGCCCCCTGCCAGCTCCCCTTCTCTCTTCTATTACCTGCCTTGCTCCTCCTATCGTGCAGCCATGGCTTGGACCGCCGGGTCCACAACCGGGCCCCCCCCTCCCTGGATCGATCCCTGCCTGCTTGGGCCCTCTCTCCCTTCTCCTCATTTCCTGGCTCCCGTGGGGCTTGCCCCCCTCCCGTTCTTATTTACTGAGACCGTACTGCAAGCCCTTGCAAACCGGATGGGAGCCCTCCCTCACATCAGTAACACTACCGCTATGCAGAGTGGCCCGCTCAGAATGCTCCCTGAAAACCCCCCTGCCTCCTTCTGGTGTACCCGCTCTGTCTCCCTGCCCAAGGGGTATTCCATGCTAGTGGATCCCTCTGAATCACTAAAGAGCAAGAGCTCTTCCATACTCACATCTGATGCTCCCGACCTGGCCCCTGCATCCTCACACAATACCCTATTAATACTTACGGCTCCTTCTCCTAAGTTTGCTCTCTCAGGGTTTGTTACCGCATCAACTCGAACTGGAACCTCCAACTTCTGCTTCTGAGTCACCTTCTGTTTCTTCTCTAGCAGCTTCAGCCTCTTCTGCGCCCGCATCGCCCTTGTCTTCCAGAAGGTCTCATCGTCGTTGAGGAATCGCCTTGGAATCTTCCTGCTGTGAGTAGACATCTTCAAACACCTTCTCTGTAACAAAAAAGGTTAGTAATAATCCAACTTCCTGTTGCCCTACCTATATATACCCTTTCCCCACCCCTTCTTATCTGCTATCCCTTCAAGCCCTCCTCTCACCCTTATCTATTTCTTCCCTATTCTTTTCTAAATCCTAGCCCCCCTTTTACTCCCCTTCCCCCTTCCGGTTAGGAGCCCAGCCCTTAGGCCGCTCCAGTCATAGGCATTCCCTCTGCTCTTTTATCCTTAAGTGCCATTCTTACTTTAACTAATAGAGACTGCATAACGTTGCTGGAAAGAGTTACATTTGAAAGGCACTGCTATTGCAATATGGACTTTTTATAAAGGTTGCCATATTCCACACCGGCAAGTTTTAACCCTTAAGAGCAGGATTGCAGACATAGTGGTTAACCGGATAATTGAACTGTATTTCATTACGGCATATTGCCCCTGTTAAATACTTATTTTGGTCATTTTGGCAGCACTCCCACAATATGTGCATTTAAATATATGTTTTTATTAGATGTGCTTAACCAAATCTTCTGTTGATTTATCACTAGGGAAACTGACCAAATCCCTTTGGTTTAAAGCACTCCACTCTGTTCAGGTGTGTTCCAGACACTCACCTAGATTACGAGTTTTGCGTTAGAGGCTGTGCGGTGCTAACGAGCAGTTTTCTGTCACTGCTCACTTACCTACAGAGCTGGTACTACGAGTTTTCAGAAACCCGTTGTTAAAAGACAAGAAGTGAGCGTTGAGCAAAATTTTGCTCATTACCGCACTCCAATACCAGCACTGCTTAAGTCAGCACTGAGCTGGTGTAACGTGCTCATGCACGATTTCCCCATATTAATCAACGGGGAGAGCCGGCTGAAAAAAAGTCTAACACATGCCAAAAAGCAGCGTAAAACTCCTTAACGCAGCCCCATTGATTTCTATGGGGAAATAAAATTTATGTCTACACCTAACACCCTAACATGAACCCAGAGTCTAAACATCCCTAATCTTACACTTATTAACCCCTAATCTGCCGCCCCCGACATCGCTGACACCTATATTATACTTAGTAACCCCTAATCTGCCGTTCCCGACACCGCCGCCGCCTACATTATACTTATAAACCCCTAATCTGCTGCCCCCAACATCGCCGACACCTATATTATACTTATTAACCCCTAATCTGCCGCTCCGGACACCGCCGCCACCTACATTATACTTATGAACCCCTAATCTGCTGCCCCCAACATCGCTGCCACCTACATTATATTTATTAACCCGTAATCTGCCGTCCCCAATGTCACCGCCACCTACCTACACTTATTAACCCCTTATCTGCTGCCCCCAACGTCGGCGCTACTATATTAAAGTTATTAACCCCTAAACCTAAGTCTAACCCTAAACCTAACACCCACTAACTTAAATATAATTTAAATAAATCTAAATAAATATTCCTCTTATTACCTAAATTATTCCTATTTAAACTAAATACTTACCTGTAAAATAAACCCTAAGCTAGCTACAATATAACTAATAGTTACATTGTAGCTAGCTTAGAATTTATTTTTATATTACAAGCAAGTTTGTATTTATTTTAACTAGGTAGAATAGTTATTAAATAGTTATTAACTATTTAATTACTACCTAGCTAAAAAAAATACAAATTTACCTGTAAAATAAAACCTAACCTGTCTTACACTAACACCTAACACACTACAATTAAATAAATTACATAAATTAAATACAATTAACTAAATTACAAAAACAAACACGAAATTACACAAAATAAAAAAATAAATTATCAGATATTTAAACTAATTACACCTAATTTACACTAACACCTAACATTACACTATAATTAAATACATTAACTAAATTAAATACAATTACCTAAATTAAATTTAATTAGCTGAAGTACAAAAAAAACACACTAAATTACTGAAAATAATAAACAAATTACAGAAATTTTAACTAATTACACCTAATCTAATAGCCCTATTATAATAAAAAAGCCCCCCCCAAAATAAAAAAAAACCCTAAACTAAACTACCAATAGCCCTTAAAAGGGCCTTTTGCAGGGCATTGCCCCAAAGTAATCAGTTCTTTTACCTGTAAAAAAACAAACAAACAACCCCCCAACAGTAAAACCAACCACCCACACAACCAACACCCCAAATAAAATACTATCTAAAAAAAACTAAGCTCCCCATTGCCCTGAAAAGGGCATTTGGATGGGCATTGCCCTTAAAAAGGCAGTTAGCTCTTTTGCCGCCCAAACCCTAATCTAAAAAAATTCAAACCCACCCAATACACCATTAAAAAACCTAACACTAACCCCCTGAAGATCGACTTACCGGGAGACGTCTTCATCCAAGGCGGGCGAAGTGGTCCTCCAGGTGGGCAGAAGTCTTCATCCAAGCTGGGCAGAAGTGGTCCTCCAGACGGGCAGAAGTCTTCATCCAGATGGCATCTTCTATCTTCATCCATCCGGCGCGGAGCGGGTCCATCTTCAAGACATCCGACACGGAGCATCCTCTTCTGGCGACGACTAAAACAGAATGCAGGTACCTTTAAGTGACGTCATCCAACATGGCGTCCCTTAGATTCTGATTGGCTGATAGAATTCTATCAGCCAATCGGAATTAAGGTAGAAAAAATCCTATTGGCTGATGCAATCAGCCAATAGGATTGAGCTCGCATTCTATTGGCTGTTCCAATCAGTCAATAGAATGTAAACTCAATCCTATTGGCTGATTGGATCTATCTCTATTGTGGGACACCTTGTAAGTGGTGACTGGCTGAGCAGAATATGGCCATATTGTGTGACTAAGATCCCATCTTTTTTAAAAAGAAATTAAGAAATATTAAGAAGGCAATTTTTTGCAGCATTAAGAAACAAGTTTAAAATATGTGAAATAATATGTGGTCTTATGTGTTTGGAGGTGCACCAATGCTTGCCCCTGTTATGAATTGCACATTAAAAAATCTGTGGACACAGTGTAACTGCACATTAAACTGTGGATACAGTGTAACAGCAGTATGGAGAATTGATATCCTTAAGTGCCATCCTTACTTCAACTAATAGAGACTGCATAACTTTGCTGGAAAGCATTACATTTGAAAGTCACTGCTATTGCAATATGGACTTTTTATGAAGGTTGCCATATTCCACACCGGCGAGTTTTAACCCTTAAGACTGGATAATTGAACTGTATTTCATTACGGCATATTACCCTCTGCATATGCTAGTGTATTGCTGCAGAAGGAATTTATTGTATGCACTATATCCACTTTATTATCGCTTTATAATTGCTATATATGTTATACACAGGTACATTTTCCTTGCCTATTTTTAATCTCGTAACCAGGGACGCCTGGTTGTGTTATATATATGTTTTTTAGGGATATTATTGAAAGGTGTTTCTTTGAATTGTTTAATAAAGCTTTAGTTTTTTTTCATTAAATATTTTGGCTTTATTTTCCTTTGTGGTGTGCAGGATCCAATAATTATATATATATATATATATATATATATATATATATATATATATATATATATATATATATATTAGTGTAAGAGGGGAGAGCAGATAAGACAGGCCAACTTGCTTTTCTGTTGCCAAAATCTGTTTAATGGAAACATTATGGATCTACTGATATTTTATGTATTCAGTAAAGAACAGACACATTATCATACAGCACACATTTTAATTGGTAATGTTCTTTTATTGCCTTGTCCCATGATTAATATAATTTTCATGCAGAAATTCTACAAAATAAGAACGCAAGTGATTGCAAACAGTTACCTTCTACAGGGTAAGCTCTAATTTAAAAGGTATTTGCTGGAAGGAATAATCTGCCAGAATAATCTGCCCCTGTAGCAAAAGACAATTAACAAGGAGGATTCAGCTCATTAAAGTAGGAAATTGCTAGTGTAAGAGCTCTCCATCATTGTTTCTTCTTCTTTCCATTAAACTATTTTTTTGTACCATTGCTTTGCATGGTGATGATGCTCAGAATCTTTTTAATTAAGGATCTCAATGGCAGGTAGTTGAATAACCAATATATTCATTTTCTCTAACTAGATTTGTAAATGCATGAAGTTCTCGGTCCTTTTCAATAACTTCTGATGCCTGGCTATTATAAAACAGTTTTTTTTCAGGATCAACCCATAACTTCTAGCTATAAAAGTCAATATTAGGGATGGGCGAATGCTTTGGAACATTAAAAAAATGAAACGAATTATAACACATTAAAACGTTTGTCTCGAATTTTGAATGTTTGTACAACACTTTCACATTAATTTAATGTAATAGTATCTCTAATGCTACCTTTAAATTTAATATTCAAGTCAAACTTTTCTAATTCGAAAATTGCATAATTTGAAGCAAATTATGCAATTTTCGAATTGGAAAAATTTGAATCAATATATTTGTAATAGTATTTTTAATGCTCTATTTAAATGTAATATTCGAATTATGCAATATTCAAAACTGAAACGTTTGAATCAATTATTTGTATCTGTTATGTATCAATTTACTAAAATCCCTACCACATGAACTGTTAAACTTCTGAATAGTATTTGTTGAATCAAATGTTACATTCGAAATTTAGAATGTGGATATTCGATCTAATTATGAACATAATAAAATAAAAGTAACATTTCAAAGCAGGAAATAACATTCGCTTACCAAATTTTTATGGATTTCCGTTCTTATTAAGATACGATTGTTCAAAACGAATGTCCACAGGACCTTACATTCTACCTAGCGGATTGCACTTTCACCATATTTTCCCATCCCTAGTCAGTGTAAATAACACGTGAAATGTGTTTACAAGCACATTTTCAATGCAAATGATCTTCCCTAGTATTTACACCATTCACATAACCTCAAATATAAAATTAATTTAAGATCTGCTAATTCTAAGATTTCTACATTCTATATTTTAAGGCTGCTTTTTTTTTTTTTTTTTAATAATACTAATGTTTAGACTACCTGTGTCTCCTCCTCTGTCTGCTGCCCTGTAACTATGCATAAGTCAGCCCTTCAACTAAAATATGCTTATAAAAATTAAACAGTTTGCAATGTTAAGATATTAAAAAAAACCTGGATCAACATGATTTTTCTTTCACTGTGACAAATTTTATAAAAATCATTTTGGATAATAGGCAACCTTAAACAGTTTTTTTATCAACTAAAATATTTTGAAAAGCCTAAACCAATTTAGGGCTAGATTACTAGTGGAGCAGTATTTTGCGTTCCCGGTCATGCGGTTACTTCGCTAGATGGAAGCTTTTTGCTTGTGTCGGGTTTCAATTTTTTTACTTACAAGTTGAAAGTAAAAAAATTTAAACCCTAGCTAAATTTCTCGACCTCTTCAACGCATTCTCCCCAAAAAAGTGATGAGCACAAACTGAAAAAATCTATCATCTATACTTGCGTACTAACCCGACAGGATTTTTGAAAATGTCACATTTCAATATTCTTCACCTACAGAACAATGTACTTTTTATTGTAAATACATATTTCTATATATATAACTATATATACCTATACCTGTATATCTATTCCTATAGATATATGTATCAATATGTATTTTACATTAACAGTATCATATATATATATATATATATATATATATATATAGAGAGAGAGAGAGAGAGAGAGAGAGAAATATATATTTAATAATAAAAATTACATTCTTTTCTATGTGAAGAACATAGGAATGTAAAATATGTGTAATGTGCTTCCAGGTTTGCAACTAAGGACTAATGACGCTGGGTTAGTGCACATAAAGAATTGCTATCTTCTTCTTATATTAAAAAATATTAATAATTAAAAAAAATATATATATGTATAATGTAAAATATTCTAAATAATCCATAGAATATATATATATATATATATATATATATATATATATATATATATATATCAGTATCTATAATAATTTGTAATACTTTTTATTAATATGTTTTAATAGTTTACATTTAATAATTTAATAACGTGCATTGAAGATAGTTATTCTTAGTGTGCGCTAACCCCACCGTGTTAGTCCCAAGTTGTGAACCCTGCGTTAGGCATATTTTACATGTTCTTCACATAGAAAAACATAAATTATATTTATGCTTACCTAATAAATTAGTTTATTTCATGGTGGCGAGAGACTCTGATCCATTACTCCTGGGAATTACCCTTCTCTACCACTAGGAGGAGGGAAAGATTCCCAAACCCCAAGAGCTCTATAAAACCCATCCCACCTCACAGGTACCTCATTCTAATGTATAGTGAAGCAAAATGAGGTAGGAAAAAAGTAATATGAGCAAAAAAAGGAGCAGGGAAAAAGATGTGCTTCAAGAAAAAAAAAAAAAACAACACCAAATACACCCGGTGGGGTCTCTTGGACTCTCACCACCATTAAATGAATTTATCAGGTAAGCATAGATAATGTTTTCTTTCATAAAGGTGTTGCAATCCTTTACTCTTGCGGACTAATACCCAAGCTGCAGGGTACACGTCCCCTGGGGAGCACGAGAACAGATCAGAGGATTCACGGGAGTGGCAGCAGTACTTCTTTTTTTTTATTCCAAGAAATCAGTTTAACACCCACCTTATGTATAGGTTCAATATCGTTAACACCAAGTTAAGACTCTATTGAGGATAAATTGGCTTAATTACAGGCTCAATACGTACCAAAGCCTGAACAAAACCATGAAAATCAGGAAGATTAGCAATCTTCCTATGAAACAAAACTGAATGAGAAGAAATCTGCCCCTTCATAGAACTGGCAGATAAACCTTTATCCAAACAATCTTGTAAGAACGGCACTGTACACCAAGAAATAAAGGTGTGCAGAAATACACCAAGAAATAACCTTATGATACATCCTCCTAGTAACAGGCTTATGGGCCTGAATCAAGGTTTCAATCACAGAATCAGAAAAACCTCTATGTCTAAGGACAAACCATTCAATTTCCATGCACCTGTAATAAAAGAAAGTTTGAGTGAGTAATAATTACAGGCATACCTCATTTTATTGCACTTCATTTTATTGCTGCGCCTCACAGAAATTGCTCTTTTTACAAATATATGGTTTGTGGCAACTCTGTGTTGATCAAGTCTATTGGCGACATTTATCCAACATATATAATCATATAAACACACAAATACGCATGAAGGCACATACTGTATATACACACCTATATACAAACCACCAGCATTACGTTTACAACTCGCTGAAAGCTCAGACGATAGTTAGCATTTTTTAGCAATAAAGTCTTTTTTAACTAAGGTATGTATTGCCCACTTAATATACTACAGTATAGTGTAAATATAACTTTTATATGCACTGGGAAACAAAAAAAATAGTGTGACTTGCTATATTCGCTTTATTGCAGTAGTCCTGAACCAAATCCGCAATATCTCTGAGGTACGCCTATATATATATATATATGTATATATAGTATAAATGAAAAGTAATATTTACTATAATAGCAGCAATGTTTTGACAGCTATATGTACAAGCAATAGCTTTGTTTACATACATGCTAATGCATCCCTTTAAATGCCCCTGTAGCACTATTTATACAAATTATAAATCCAAATGAGATGACAGCTCAGCGATATGCCCAAATGAAACATCAGGCCAGATCCGTAGCGCCACAGCCTTCTCAAGCCAGTGATATGTTAAAATTAGACCTCTAAACAGATAAATGGCTGCAGTAGCACCCTTAATTTATAACTCTTTCAGGCCACTTTATGTCCAAATTGTACTTTAGATCATGTACACTGCCCCAGCAGCCCTATCATAATGGCCCCAGCATTCTCTTTCTCTACTCAGCCAGTCAGGTCTCAGGAGTTTTAGGTACACAGGTAAATGCAATGGCCTCTAGTTATCAAGCCGTCAACCTCAAATACGCTGGAATTCCGCAGAGTATTTGTGGTGAGGCTGATTCGCCTTAGTTATCAAAGGCTAGAGACCGGCAAAAGTAGAATTTTGTGACGTAAGCTACGATCCGCCGGACTCAGTCCGACACAGATTGATTCTTATGTCACTCCAGATGTGCCGAACGCAAGTTCGGCACAATCTGACTACTTTTGAAAGTTATCAAATTCCTAGCAGGTACGCTCGGCACTTTTCCGGCCCAGCGTACCTGGTATTCAATCCGCCGCCCTGGAGGCGGTGGATCCCATAGAAATCAATGGGAGTCTGACCATAGCGGAAGTTCATGTTCGCTGCTGCCCTATATCCCATTGATTCCTATGGGAGATGTCTGAACCTAACAACCCTAACATGTACCCCGAGTCTAAAACACCCCTAATCTGCCCCCCCTACACCGCCACAACTAAATAAAGTAATTACCCCCTAAACCGCCACTCCTGGAGCCCACCGCCACCTACATAATACCTATTAACCCCTATCCTGCCCCCCCATACTGCCGCCACATATAATAAATGTATTAGATCTTCAATGGTGGCGCAGTGTGTGAGAGCGAGACCCGGGATTGCCCGCCGCGCCATACGTATACCCTCACCTGCATCTTGGTATAGCCACAGACGTCCAGACGGCACCCTATTTCCTGCACACTTGCTGATCTGAATAGGCACCTCCACACCTAGTCAGTACAGGTCCCTCTAGAGCTCCGGAGGGTCGGGGCTCTGCTCCGGGGCTGTGTCCTCTTGACCTGCTGATTCTGGTGCACTGCCTAGGTTCCTGCTGCACTTGTTCAACTCTACAAAGGGGACTACATCAGATGAAATTCAGGAGGTGCGGAGGGACCAGTGTGCCCACGTCTAGGATTGATTCCATCATCCCCGGGGACACCGGTAAGCCTGCACCACTCATAATCAGGGGCCTATCTGCGGGTACATCCCGATAATTTATCTGGCCAATTATAGTCACCTAGGCCCCTGCAGAGCTCCTGAAGCGAAAGCAGAGAGTGCAGACCCCATACAGTATCCAATACATAAAGGACAGGCTCACCTTATATTTCCCCTTCTGTAATTAAGGAGCTCGATCCCCTTGTACAGGACAGTTAACAGTCATTAAGCATTCAAGTACAGGCCCTGTTGCTTTACAAAATTGTGTGACACCAGACTATCCCCTCATATACAAGACAGTTTCTGTACTTATGAGAGCACTAGTAAGCTCTACACTCTGAACTGTTTTTACCAACTAAGTAAGCCCTTATCTAAACTGGCTCACTGGATCTCTGGGGCTAAAGAAGAAGTCATTTATTATTACAGGCATACAGAACTGGTAAACACAAACCTATACACAGACAACTAATATTTATCTACACTCTGGGAGCAGGTCTTTGTATGTGCTATTTGTTGCCTCCAGAGGGGAATAACAACCCTGGTAACTCAGTACTTCCTTAGTGCATTATAAATGCTAAGCATCTGAGACAAATAGTTCAATATTGCCGGCTGCAGAGCCTATTTTGACACAATTATTTTGTCTCATTATTTTGTAAAACTATTGCTGCTCTGCTGCGTCAGCCTATATACCTTTGGGCTCTCAACCCAAAGTGGAGTGTTATATTACCCGAATACCTAACTAATAATTTTCTTTATATGCAGGTCCTACCTACAGCAATAGTCCTAGAATCTATATTCTGCATTTTGTGCATTTAACTGCTTGATTTTCCTTTACAGCTCACATGTTTTCTCTATCCAATTTTATTATTGCTGAGGATATGATTTGTGTGGCAATACTGTAGTGACCCCCTTAGGACTCTCCCTTTCCGGCCCACTCGAGTGGTGGGCTGGTCACTTCCACCTACCTTCTCCCTTCCTCTGTGTCGTATCCCCCACTCCCTGATTCCAGAGGGGGCACTTTGAGGTTTGTTGGGTGGCTCCTCGGCTGTGCTGACAACCTTTTGACGGCCTGATGTTTGGTCACTGCCGCTGCTAGGCGTGGGGTGGACCCACTCAGCAAACTCAGATTACACTGTTCCTGAATCATCCAATCAGTTTCCAACCAATTTCTGTGTCTTTGTATAAAATGCCGGGTTAACGCTGTATTGTTACTAATTGGTTAAGCTTATATTTGTAACACTGGGGGCACCGGTTAGCTGAGTGCCTGGGGGTACCAACCGATTTACCTGGCTCCCACATCGCACCTCCCCCTTTCCGACCCAGCTTGTCTGGGTTGGTCACGTCCCCTACCCTTTACCCTTCCTCCTGGTCGTATCCCCCTCCCTGAGGTGCGTGGGGGTTCCTGAGCCCCCCCCCATCTTATCTAGGAGGTTTACAAAGCCGAATTTCCCTGAGCCGTTGGCTCAGTAATAAGTCAGCATGTTCTAAGTGTTAATATTGTTTGTGGGTTATGTCTAACCCCGCTCTCTCTATATCTTCTACATTACTGTATTGCAGTACTTAACCTTGGATGTTATAACTTTTGCTAGTCAATTCTTTTGCATACATAGTTTTTCTCAGAAAACTATCTTCTAGAGGCACGAGCCATGCCACATGCATCTAGAAGAAACCCTAGAACTCCTGCAGCTATCAAGAAAACTGTGCTCGATCATTTCTCTCAACCCCTAAAGGACCCTCTCCCTATGTGGAAGGAAGTGACCCCGAGTCGCTAGATGAGGACTCCCAATCAAGCTCTCATTCAAGAGCCCACTTAAACCATTACATCACAGAGAGCACATTACAAAAGATGCTTGCGGCTCAAACTAAATCCATCACAGCCGAGATCCAGCGGAGCTCAGCGGCACTCAGGAAAGACATAGGTGAGATGGGTGACAGGATAGATACCCTGGAGAGACAACATGATGACCTCACCACAGATAACTCTAACATCCTAGCATACGCTGAAAACTTGGCAGAACAGATCTCTCAGCTTGAATTAAACCTGTCCGATGCGGAAGATAGGGCCAGAAGGTATAATATTCGGTTTAGATGCATACCTGAGTCAATTCTGCCAGGGGATTTACAAGAATTTCTCACATCCCTCTTTACTGCTCTGCTTGGCCCCCTGGAGGGTGATAGTCACAATATGGAGCGAGCGCATAGGGCTCTTAGACCGAGGTCAATGTCATCCGACAGACCACGAGATGTGGTGGTTTGCTTTCATAACTTCAAGTTCAAAGACCGTCTGATGCAGGCGTCTTATAATAAACCCAATCTACCTGACAACCTTAAGGATAGTCAGCTTCTTCCAGATCTCTCATCACATACGCTGCAACAACGCAGATTATATGCTCCTATCACTGCACAACATAGGAAGGCCAACATTAAGTATAGATGGGGATTCCCCACCAAATTAATAGTGACAAAGGACAATCAGTCTCATGTTGTTTCTTCTCCTTCGGTGGGCAGTACTCTCCTTGCCAATTGGGGCCTGCAGCCTGCAGTGGAATCTCAGCCAGTTGTCCAGTCTAAGCTACGTGCCTCGGCCCCAGCATGGTCTGTCAAAGAGCAGAGGCCCAAACGCCAAAAACCCAATCCACCTGACCACATGCCGAGGCCTCAAGCCTCACCTACCTGATAACTTACTGTTATGTTTACTTCTGTGTTAATTGGTTTTTAATAAATATTTTAATAAATGTTCTTTATTTGTAAGCGAATGTTTCTGATTATAGGTTAAAAGCAGTGCAGGGTGGCTGGCCCCTGGTCGGACTCCTATAGTTAAAGTAAGCCAATATCCACCTTAAAGATTTTCACGGCTGGTGCAGTGGCCGTCCGGTTGCTAGCCACCCTGTATTTCTTTAGAGAGCGGGGCTATGCGTTTATTAGACCTATCTTGTCAGTTTGGTTTAGCTCCCCCCCCCCAGATTTTGGATCCCGCGCTTGGGTCCCACTTAGGTGGACTAGTTCCACCAACCCCCCCCCCATCCTTGATCCCCTTATACACCCTTCATTCTCCCTACTGACCTTACCTTATCCTTTACCCCTGTGTGACCGTAACTTGTAAATGGCACCCCTTAGATTTCTGACATTGAATGTAAGAGGCCTTAACACCTTTGGTAAACGGAGCCTACTATTTAGAATGCTACACTCCCATAAGGCCGATGTGGCCTTTCTTCAGGAAACACACCTATTAGGCGACTCTTCCCCGGGCCTATTACTCCGTGACTACCCTGTTGTAAAGACTGCCTCTTACTCTAAGAAGGCTAGAGGCGTAGCTATTTTGATTAACAAAAGAGTAGCTTTTGAGTCTCTTCAAGAGATCAAAGATCCTCAGGCAAGGTACTTTATTTTGGTATGTAACCTAGACCATGTCACCTACACCTTAGTATCCATTTATTTGCCCAACACCCTCCAACCCAGATACCTAAAGAAAATATTACGTAAAGTAGATCAGGTTAAGCAAGTCAGAGTGATCCTGGCAGGTGACCTGAACATGGTGTGGGATGGTGACCTCGATAGAAAGACGAAGCCATTTTAAAAGAGTCCCTCTTGTCCTGAGACAACAAGCCGTAGATTTCGGGAACTTATGTCTCAATTTAACTTTTTTGATGTCTGGAGATCTCTCCACCCTCTGGACAGAAATTTTACCCACTATTCTATACCCCATTCTACACACTCCAGACTTGATTATTTGTTTTGTCACCCAGACTCTCTAGACCTTATACTTTCCACAAACATCTGTGCATGCCCATGGTCAGATCATGACATGGTTCTAATGGACCTGGAATCACAAAACACTACCAGACCAAGACCTAACTGGAAGCTCCCCCACACTCTCCTGTCCGATATCCCCTTCAGGGAGGAAAGAAATAGACTTTACCCTGCAAACTAATGACACCCCTGGGATCCGGGAAGATATAAAGTGGGGGGCCTTTAAGGCCACCACTAGAGGTCTCTTTATTCAAAAACAGGCCCACTTGAGGAAACTGGCAGGCCTCCCCTTATCCCAGGCCCACCATAAACTTAGGGGACTTGAATCACAAAGACGTACTGCAACTAACACTAACATCAAGGAGGAGATTAGAGTTTTGAGGAGACACATATGTAACTTGGAATACATTAAAACCCAAAATAACCTACTTAAGCTGAAGCAGCTATTTTACTCTAAGGGTAACAAAGCAGATACACTCTTAGCTAACAAATTAAGACACCGTACCAGTATTTCCCGTATTCATGAGATTAAGAAAGGCTCTCAGTCCTTTAAACTCCCATCACAGATAAGTCAGCAGTTTAGCAAATGTTACTCAACCCTATATAATATCCAAAAAGATGCCACACCCCAGCCAACTCCGTCAGAGGCTATAGGTCCTTTCCTACGCTCCTTAAAACTGCCAGCCTTAGACGAGGCCAACATTGACAGCATAGATGGCCCTATTATGCCTCAAGAGGTTAAATTTGTTATCAAGAATCTGAAATATCTCAAGGCCCCCGGGCCTGATGGTTTTACTGTGATTTTCTATAAAACATACTTACGGGAAATTGTTCCCATCCTGACCAGATTTTACAACCTGGCTATGGAGGAGGTTAAATTTCAAGGTGAGTTCTTCTAGGCCTCCATCATCACAATTCTTAAGCCCAATAAGGACCCGACCCTTTGTTCTAGTTACAGGCCCATCTGTTTGATTAATACCAATGTTAAAATTTATGCGAAAATCCTGGCCAATAGACTCGTGAAACTTCTCCCTACGCTTATTAACCCTGACCAGGTGGGTTTTGTACCGGGAAGAGAGGGACCTGATACCACGAGGTGACTCCTTAACATTCTCTTTGAAGCCAAAAGACTTAACAAACCGATAGCCGTGCTCTCACTCGACGCTGAGAAAGCATTTGATCGGGTTCGGTGGGAGTTTCTATGGGAAGTACGTGCGACCTTCTGCTTCCCGACTCACATCATTCAAGCGGTGCGGGCCCTATACTCGGACCCCATGGCCTCCGTTAGGGGCCTGGGGTTCCAATCCTCTCCCTTCCCCATTTGAAATGGCACCCGGCAGGGATGTCCCCTTTCACCCATTTTATTCGCGCTGGCCATAGAACCCCTAGCAGCCGCCATTAGAGCTGATAGAGAAATATCTGGTATCACCCTCCATGGAACAGTCCACAAAGTGGCTCTGTTTGCAGATGATACTACCATATTCTCTGCAAACCCTCTAAGAGAGTTCCCTAAGCTATTATCCTTACTAGACGTCTTTAGCGGCCTATCTTTATATAGACTGAATCAATCTAAATCAGAACTCTATACGCAAGGTTTCTCAGAACGCGTCACCAACTCCCTACGAGACAAATACAGTTTTGTCATTAACAATGCACATGTCTCCCACTTGGGAGTTAAGCTGTCTAACTCCATTTCCAACCTAATAACAGATAATTATAAGCCCCTTTTAACGGAATTGCATACGTTGACTAAGCAGTGGAATTACCAATGTATTTCTTGGCTGGGTCGGGTAACAGCCCTCAAAATGAGCTATCTCCCAAAACTAACCTATGTCATGCGATGCCTCCCTATAAGAGTACCTAGATCCCTACTTACTCAGTTTCAAGGTGCATGTACCAAATACATATGGCAGAATAAACCTCCGCGAGTGGCTCATAAACTTCTGCAGTACCCCAGAATGCATGAAGGGGTGGCCTCCTCATCTGTATCTAGATACTATGAGGCTGCGATGCTTACGCACATTACCCAATGGGGCGTAAAGGACTCTGATAGTAGATGGAGGTCGATAGAACAGGCCTCCTTACCTTTTGACCTCCCCCTGAGGGATTAAATCTGGACCCCTCCATACTGTCAAAGATCCTTAGGGATAGAGAATCAGATAATCCAGGAATGCCTTACTATGTGGGAGCAACTAAGACATTATCCCCATGTGGCTCCCCATCCATCCCCCATCACTACATTCACTGGCCTCCCTGACTCGCACCCATCGGTATGGCTGAGAGTAGCAGACCTTTGGTCCTCACTCAATTGCGATTCTTTTGTTTCTTTTGACCAAATAGGCGGGTCTGAAGCTGGGAAAGCCACTACTCTATCATGGAGGGAGCAGCCACTACAGACAAAGCATTGCACATCACTAAATGGGAACAGAAACTAGAGTTCACTGCCTCCGCCAAAGAATGGCACCATACACTTCTTCTCACACATAAAACTCTTCACTGTGTCACTATGCATGAGAACTACATCAAATTGCTCACACAATGGTATTTCGTGCCTGCTAGATTAACTGCAATTTTCCCAGGGGCTTCTCCAATTTGTTGGAGGGGCTGTAGCATGATAGGAGACATGACGCACATTTGGTGGTCCTGCCCCAAGCTGGGCCCCATCTGGAGCAAGTGCTTTTCACAGCTCTCGAACATGGGCATATCTCTCCCCAGAACCCCAGAGGCCGCCTTGCTCCATGTGGGAACTAGAAAGCTCCCCAGGCACTACGCGTCATTATGCATTTACCTTCTTTCAGCTGTTAAGCTTAATATTGCCAAAGCGTGGAAGAGAACCAACCCCCCATCATGGTCTGACATTACCCAAACCATGGCCTATATCTACACCATGGAAAAGACTATTTATTACTCCAAGGGTAGAGTAGACTTATTTGAACTAATTTGGGCTGAATGGAAGAATAGGTTTGACATAACATGGCTGCCCAGCTTTGAGACCTAAGACAATATATCCTTCCCCCAGTAGTTTTGGTGCACATCCCATACCTACTTCGCTTTGGTAAAGTCCTTAGTAGGTCCATACCCCCTTTTTCCAGGTCCTGTTCCCTTTCCCTCCCCCCCTCCCCTCCCCATGGATGATCCCCCCTCCCCTCCCTCTTCACCCAATTCAGATTCAAGTGAAATATGTTCTTATGATTATTTAATGCACATCTTGAGCTTCCATGAGTGTCCATTATTTATGTTATGTCATTGAAATAGTACGCTTTGGTCGTACTAATGTTGTACCTGTTTAATATATTTGAAAACCCAATAAAGCTTTATAAAAAAAAAAAAAATTATTAACCCCTATCCTGCGGATCCCTATCCCGCTGCAACTAAATAAATTGTTTAACCCCTAAATCACCACTCCCGGACCCCGACGCCACCTATATTAAACTTATTAACCCCTAATCTGCCCCCTTACACCATCCCCACCTATAATTAATTTATTAACCCCTATCCTGCCCCCCCTATACCGCCGCCATCTATATTAAACTAATTAACCCCTAAACCTAAGTCTAACACTAACCCTAACACCCGCCTAACTAATAAATCTAAATAAAAATTACTCTTATTAACTAAATTAATCCTATTTAAAACTAAATACTTACCTATAAAATAAACCCTAATATAGCTACAATATAACTAATAATTCCGCGTCGGCTGCTTTGAAGATAGCTCCGCTCCGCTCCGGATGGATGAAGATTGAAGACGCCGCCTGGATGATGACTTCTATCGGATGGAAGACTTCTTCAGCGCCCCTTGGATGATGACTTCTATTGGATGGAAGACTTCTTCAGTGCCCCTTGGATGAAGACTTCGGCCTGGCTGGGTGAACACGACTCAAGGTAGGGAGATCTTCAGGGGGGTAGTGTTAGGTTTATTTAAGGGGGGTTTGGGTTGGAGTAGGGGTATGTGGGTGGTGGGTTTTAATGTTGGGGGGGTTATATTTTTTTTAAAAGGCAAAAGAGCTCATTACTTTGGGGCATGCCCCGCAAAAAGCCCTTTTAAGGGCTGGTAAAAGAGCTGGTTACTTTGTAATGTAGAATAGGGTAGTAATCTTTTTTTATTTTCTGTAATTTAGTGTTTGTTTTTTTGTAATTTAGTTTAGTTTATTTAATTGTATTTAATTGTAGGTATTGGTACCTGATTTATTTAATTAATTTAATGATATTGTAGTGTTAGGTTAAATTGTAACTTAGGTTAGGATTTATGTTACAGGTAATTGTGTATTTCTTTTAGCTAGGTAGTTATTAAATAGTTAATAACTATTTAATAACTATTGTACCTAGTTAAAATAAATACAAAGTTACCTGTAAAATAAATATAAATCCTAAAATAGCTACAATGTAATTATTAATTACATTGTAGCTATCTTAGGGTTTATTTTACAGGTAATTATTTAGTTTTAAATAGTAATAATTTATTTAATGATAGTGTAGTGTTAGGTGTAATTGTAACTTAGGTTAGTTTTTATTTTACAGGTAAATTTGTCTTTATTTTATCTAGGTAGCTATTAAATAGTTAATAACTATTTAATAGCTATTGTACCTATTTAAAATACATTTAAATTTGCCTGTAAAATAAAAATAAATCCTAAAATAGCTACTATATAATTATTAGTTATATTGTAGCTATATTAGGGTTTATATTATAGGTAAGTATTTAGTTTTAAATAGGATTAATTTAGTTAATAAGAGTAATTTTTATTTAGATTTATTAAAATAATATTTAAGTTAGGGGGGTGTTAGGGTTAGTGTTAGACTTAGGTTTAGGGGTTAATTAGTTTAATATAGATGGTGGTGGTATGGGGGGGCAGGATAGGGGTTAATACATTTATTATAGGTGGCGGCGGGGTCCGGGAGCGGCGGTTTAGGGGTTAAACAATTTATTTAGTTGCGGCGGGGTACAGGATCCGCAGGATAGGGGTTAATAAATTTATTATAGGTGGCGGCGGTATAGGGGGGGCAGGATAGGGGTTAATAGGTATTATGTAGGTGGCGGTGGGGTCCGGGAGCGGCGGTTTAGGGGTTAACATATTTATTATAGTTGCAGGCGGGGTCAGGGAGTGGCGGTTTAGGGGTTAATACGTTTATTAGAGTGGCGGTGGGCTCCGGGAGCGGCGGTTAAGGGGTTAATATGTTTAATATAGTTGCGGCAGGGTCTAGGAGCGGCGGTTTAGGGGTTAATAACTTTATTTAGTTGCGGGGGCTCCGGGGGCACCGGTATAGGGGGTAGAACAGTATAGTATAGTGTGAGTGCTTAGTGACAGCTTATCAATAAAGCTGTAGAAAAGCCGAAGAGCAGCGAGATCGGATGAGTGATAACTATCACAGTCCGCTGCTCATCGCCCCGTACTTGGTGCGCGGCTTTTTGAAAGCTTTTTTGATAACTTTGGCGAACGTATTCAGGTCCGCAGCTGTGATGTGAGGCGAGCTTAGGCGGGCGTATTGGGGCCGGCGATGGCAGGTACGTATGGAGCTTGATAACTAGAGGCCAATGACTCCTGAAATGCATACACTTGCTCATACATACAGACACAGGAACAATCTCACACTCTTGTTCACACCCGCACATCCACAGGAACAAACTCACATTCTTTCTCACACACATAAACATACTCATACTCTTGCTCACACATCCACACAGGAACAAACTCGCACTCTTGCTCTCTTGTTAACTCGTACACACACACAAACTCAAACTCGCACTTGCTCGCACACACAGGAAAAAGCTCACTAACTTGCTCACAAACACACATGAACAAACTCACACTTGCTAACACACACAGGAACAAACTCAAACTATTATGTTTTTTGTAGAATATATGTACTTAAAAATATATCCACTGGAAAATATCTAATGTAAAAGCATCAAATATAAAATAGATAAATTATTGATTCATATAATTTCTTCAATAAAATTCATCAAGTTAAATACATAGATAAAGTTCATAAATAAATTTCATCTCTGGCCAGAGGTGAAAGAAGAAAGTCAATTCCAGCAACCTTCCTTTTAGGTTATTCACCAACAGTTAGACACAGTAACAAAGTCTGATTCATAAGAATACCTTATCTGGCAATTACCGGTAAAAGACGTTCCTTGTTTCCTCTCAAGATTTCTAAAATTCAGCTTCCACCGCTCTTTGCTGTTGGGCTATTCGATCCTTCTTTTTTTTTCTCTTTTTTTTTTTAAATTTTTTAAATAATTTTATTGATCATTATAAAGTAAAGAAACAGCATTAGGAGACACAGCTCCCATACAGTACAATTCTATTGCATAGTAAATTAATATTATTACAAGTCTTGTATAGATAACACGACATCAAACTATAAAAATGTTTCTGAATTCGAGCTGCTTTAGCTGTTTCAGCCATGAACAAAACAATAATAAAAGAACAGAAAAACAAAAAAAAAAACAAGAAAGAAAATAGAAAAGAAGAGAAGGGCAAAGGAAACGGAGATCATTGTCTTTGGTTGCATTGATATTATTAGGAGAGTTTGCTCCTCTTCTAGTTCTAAACTAATTACATTATTCCATATATAGAATCATCTACGGAAGCTTGTTATGTTACTATCTAGATACCTCGGCTATTCAACCTCTTCAGTATGTGTCTAGCTAGTCGTTGACTTAAATAGTTTCTGAGGCGACCACTTCTCTTACTAACTATATCCGGGCACACATCTATTGGGTGAGTCTCCTCTACTACTTCCTAGTTCTACGCAGATACCGAATCCTTATTATGGCTTACATGTAGTAAATTATCCCAAACCTGTGCTGAAGGCTAATAGTTATCAAAATCGAGTGGGAGGGAAGAGGGGGAGAGAAGGAGAGAAAAAAAAAAGGAGAAAAGGGAAATAGGAAGGGAGGGAAGAATGGAAGATAGAAAACCCACCATTCCCCTATTCCTTGCATAGCCATAGTCTAGGGAGCCAACCTCGTTCTTTTTGCTGTTGGAACCAAGGGGAAGAGTTAAAATGTCGCACTACCTGTTTTTGTACATCCATAGGGAGTGAAATAATATAGATCTTCTATTTACTAAAAAATCTAGAGACTTGTTTTGGATTAATAGATCTTGTGTTATATTGCTCCAGCACCATTTGATACTGGACTTCTTTCAAAAACTCTGTAAATTTAAGTGGTTTATGGTTCTTCCAGTTTCTTAGGATTAAATTTCGGGCCGTCAAAACAAATAAATTAATGAGTCTATTGTTGGGTAGGTTAATGGTATGTTTACATAAAAACAGTACCTGGTGTAGCGTCAGTTTAACCCTAATCCCCAATATCTTAGAAGCCCAGAAATGTATCTTCTGCCAGAATTGGGCTACTTTGGGACAAGCCCAAAAGGAGTGTATATAATCTGTATATTCCTTACTGCATTTGGGACATTTCCTCTTTTCCCAGCTCTATTTGGCTAGCCTGGCTGGAGTAAGATATGCCCTGTTTACTAATTTTATATGAGATTCTTTCCATGTATGCGTGAAGGTTGCCCTAGCTGCCAGAGAGATGCTTTGTGCTATATCCTCAGTTTCTACTTTTAGTTTTTCTTTTGCCCATTTTTTTGAAATATCTACGAGATTATTCTGCCCCCCCCCCTTCATAATGGCTTGATATACTTGGGAAATCGTATTGACCCCATCACTATATTGTGAAATTATACTCTTCAAGTATTTACTATCTTTCCCCGGCCCTGTATCTAGTCTCAATTTCTCTACCCAGTGCCTAATTTGTAGGTATGCAAAGAAACTTGACCTTGGGAGATGGAATTGATGAGCTATGTTCTCAAATGATCGAAGTCTCAAGTTGTTGCTTTCACAGATCTGTATTACATACTTCACTCCGTGTTTAGCCCATAGATCGAAAACCGAAGGTTCACAAGCTATTGGAAAGCTTGGGTTACCGACTAAAGGTAAGAATTCTGATTTCCTGAAATCTACTCCCAGTTCCTTACATATTTTCTGCCATGCGTGCACAATATACTTAAAAGTAAGCATCTGATATACTTGATCTGGAAGTCTATTTGCCGCATGATGGAGGATCGACTTTAGACTGAACGGTTTTATCAGTGCAGATTCTATCTCATAAAATGAGCTTAGACCCTTTTCGGTGATCCAATCGAGAGCAAATTTTGCTAGTGCGGAGTAATTGTATAATTTTATGTTGGGACACGCCATACCTCCAAAAGCTTTAGGGAGTGTTAATTTAAATAGTGAGATTCATGATTTCTTACCTTGCCATATAAACTGATTAAATAGCCTATTAAGGGTAACTAGATCTTTCTTGTATAACAGAAGCGGGAGATTCTGCAGAAAATATAGGAGCTTGGGAAAGAGCACCACTTTAATTAGCATAATTCGAGCAGTGAGTGATAGGGGGAGATTACCCCAGTTCTGTAATTTCAGAGCCAGGCCCTTGATACACTGTTTGAGATTCAGATCATACCACCTATTGGGGTCCCTACTCAGTGTAATTCCTAAGTACGTTATCTGAGAGGTTTCTAAGAATGGATGTTTGCAGGGGACTAAAGGTTTACGTATCCACATAATCTCTGATTTTTCGTAATTGATTTTGTAGCCTGAAAAGGAGCTGAAGAGGTTACATAGTTCCAGCAGTCGGGGGATAGCTATCCTTGAGTTACTAAGAAAAAGCAGAAGATCATCTGCAAACAGAGACAGAACTAACTTATGTCCTCCTAGCTGAATACCCTGCAATTCTCTTCTCAAAAGAATTGCAAAAGGTTCAAGAGATAGATTAAAGAGGAATGGGGACAGAGGGCACCCCTGATGAGTGCCCCGCCCCAGAGTGATTTTCTCAGTCAATTCCCCATTCACTATAAGTGTAGAAGTTGGCCCCTTGTATAATTGTGTAATAAAGTGTTGAAAGGAACAGATTATACCAAATTTTCCTAGTGCTGTTAGCAAATGATCCCATATGATAGAATCGAACGCCTTTTCAGCGTCGATTGTAAGTATAGCGAGATCTGGTTTGAGAGAGGGCCTTTGTCTTTCTGTTTTGTTCCAAAAGTAATCTAGGACCAATTGTGTTTTCCTGAGGTTTTTAACGGGACTCCTACCCGTCATAAAGCCCGTCTGATCCGAGTGGACCAAGTCACCTAAGGGAGCTTTCAATCTACTAGCCAAGATATATGTCAAGATCTTATAGTCCTGATTCAAGAGCGAGATAGGCCTATATGATGTAGTTAGCTCTAAATCTTTACCTTTCTTGGGAATTAAGACTATATTAGAAGCTGCAAACAGCGTAGATTGAGGTTTATTGCTAATAAAATAATCGTTAAATAGTTTAACTAAAACCGTCGGGATCTGATCAGAGAGTAGTTTATAGAATTCTGCCGGCAGGGAATCTGGCCCTGGAGTTTTCCCTAACTTCAACTTCTGGATAACCTTTGCAATCTCCTCAACAGTAAAGGGCTTATTAAGTTCTTGGAGATCCTCTTTCTTAATTTGAGGCAAGGATATTCCTTGCCAGAAATGCTGTTTAGAAGAAGAATTGATCTGTTTCTGCGCATATAATTCTTGGTAAGTCTGAAAGAAGGCTTCTCTTATTCCTGGGGGATCAGCCACTCTAGTATTCCTATATTTAACTGCTGCTATATAATTTTTCTGCTGTCTAGTGTTAACGATCCTTGCTAGATATTTAGCTGAAACCCCATGTACTCCAGTATATAAGGCCTTCAACTTTAAGTCCTCTGATATGGAGTGTTGTTTCAAGAAAAGATCATATATAGTTTTACTATCTTTATATTTTTGCCAATGCTCAGGCGAAGGATCAACAAGGTATCTCCCATAGTTATTACTTAAAGTATTTGCTAATTGCTCCTCCCTTTCCCCCCAAATTGCCCTCATTCTTACTGTATACGCCTTAATCTCTCCCCTAAAGACTGCTTTCGCAGTTTCCCAGAGGATTTCTGGCCTATCCAAATAGTCTTGGTTATCAGTCACAAATTGGTGCCATCTCTTTTGGATCCATTTTTTAAAATGGGGGTTGTTATAAAGATATTGGGGGAAAAAAAACTTATTTGCTGTAGATACTTTACCTGTAAGTCCTATCTCTAAGGAGATGATAGCGTGATCGGAGATCACGATATCCTGAATTTCTGCCCGCATCTTCATTTTCAGCATATGCTTTGAAATTAAAAAATAATCAATCCTTGAAAACGAAGCGTGTGCCCAAGAGGCACAAGTGTACTCCCGACGATCTGGGTTCTGTACCCGCCAAATATCTTGTAAAACCAAGCTTTTAGTGAACCCTTGAAGAATATCTATTCCCCTGGCTTTACTCAGTTTTAATTTGATAATCTAGTTGTTTACGTATTAAAATAGCTAAACCTCTGTTTGATTTGTCGTATGTTGTGTACAGGACCTCCCCAACCCATTTAGTTTTAAGTTTAATAGCCTCCTTAGGTCTGAGATGGGTCTCCTGAATGAAAGCTATATCGGGGTTCTGGAGTCCTAGGTGTCTAATGACCGATTTCCTTTTACTCGGAGATGAAATTCCTCCAATATTCCAAGATAAGAGTTTTAACTTAACCATTTAGGCTACTGGGGGATAGGGGGAAGGAGGGAGAGAAAAAAAAAGAAAAAAGGGGGGGGGGGGAGGGAAAGTAAAAGAGAAGGGGGAAAGGGAGAGAAGGGAAAAGGAGATCTTTTAGAGTTATACAGAAGTTTAAGGAAAAATGTGGGTATAAAAAAAAATAAAAGAAAGGAAGGAGAGGAGTCCCCCCCTCCCTCACCACAAACATTATCACTTTTCCATCTTTCCACCCTTCTGTGTATATTTGAATTTCTTTCACAAAGCGAACTACATTTATCAAATTTGTCGCCGTCGGTTTTGGGACCGCCATTCATTCCCTGTTTGGGGCTCATTCTCATTTCGTAGTTACCTTGGTTATACTCCTATACTGTGACAAAATGACTTAATCTCTTCAGGCTTTGTAAAGCTGTGAGATTTACCATCTTTTTCTAGTGTCACCTTAGCAGGGTAGACTAATCTCCCCTTAAGATTGGCTTTGATCAATCGAGAGCAGTATGGAGCCATTTCCCTACGTTTAGTTTGGGTCTCCATTGAGAAATCTTGAAATAGTAATATTTTGTTAGGGCCAATCATAATATTGTTATTCTTACGGTATAATCTAAGAATATGGAATTTATCTTGAAAATTCAAGAATTTGATAATAACAGGTCTAGGTCTTGACTGTCCCTCTAAATTACTTCTAGGCTGGGAGCTGTGTAGCTGCAAAATTTATCAGATCGTGGTACTCCGCGGTTTCCGGAAGTCCCACAACCCTCAAGTTATTGCGCCTTGCCCTGTCCTCTAATTCCTCCATTTTAGCTTGCATAACAGAGAGTTTAATATCATGTGCATTAACCATCTGGTCTTGTATTGTAAGTCTGTCTTCTACGTCAGATACTCTAGACTCTACCTCATTCATACGACTTGAGAACTTTTTGATTTCATTTGTGACAGTTGCCATTTCAGATTTTAGAGCTTCAAATTGTGGCATCACTAGTTCTGAAATCTGTTGAATGAGAAGAGCATTATCTGAACCACTCACCCCTGTATCATTCTGATTGAGTAAATCTGAACTGCTCTCATTGGGTTTGAGTTTTTTTTCTCTTGATTTAGGTGGCATATTAGGGGAGGTGGTTTTAGTGTGTGAGATAAATCTTTCCATGTAGTGAGTGTGTAAATATCAAAAATTACCCAAAATCCTAGTTAACATATACTTAGGAATTATTATTCTATCTTGA